>NC_086286.1:101859304-102162334 GCF_963924245.1 Chroicocephalus ridibundus | reverse complement strand
AAAAGTAATACACGGACAATATGCAACTCTTTCTTAAGGATGAGGAACACATTTTCAAAAAACAGAGATTTCATTTTTTTTCTAGTCTGCTATTTCAAGAGCAAGAGCAACAGGCAAATGTATTTAGAGTTGTGGACATATATTACTCTCAAGGAAAAATGTCTCAGAATTGAACACCTCCTTATCTGCCACATAACTAATGAAAAGTCATTTTAGTATTATGGCAACTAAACTCTAGGGTGTTGTTTTCCTAGAAATTCAAGTTGTTGAGGACTTTTAGTGTTTGGAAACATTTTTAATCCTGCAGCAAGAATTAAAGACCTGGTAGACATAAAAGGTACAGAATGTGTGTGATAATCTGAAGGTATTTTGGAAAATGTGCCATTGTTTAAAAAGTTTCTACAGAAAGTATTATCCTGGAAAGCAAGAGTTCATCAGATTTTGTACCAGCTTATTGAGAAACTTCAAGTTTTCAATTAAATCTCTTGCTATTCAGATCAAACGAGAAGGGTTTTTTTAGCTAACTTTATGAGTCATGCAGCATTTAAAATACTTATAAAAATAGTAAATACATTTCATGAATTATTTGCAGCTTTCCTAATGAGATTTAAGTTGCCTTCTATTAAAGAAATCTGTAACTGCTTTTTTAACCACAGCGTAACTGGTAAGCATATTTATTATACTCAGAAGCCAATATAATTCAGTTTTATCAGTTTTTGTGTCTGAATTGATATCATTTTCAAAAGCATTCTTTGCTTGCATGTTTCTGGTGTTTAATACTCTACTTGTTATTTAATTTATTTATGACACAGAAAATAAGAACCATTGCGGACTCTGAGCACCATGGCAGTATAATAAAATACAGTCTGTGGTTATTAAATAGAAATAACAAAGAAACAGCAACAGATTATTTAAAAACCAGCCATCCAGCTGAAAAGATAATAAAACTCTGACTCTTACCAACAGAAAAAAAAAACCCTAAATAACCTAAGAAATCTTTTTTTTTCTTTTTTTTTTTTTTGGAAATGGATTAACTTTTCCCTTTTCATAACCTTCTAGGCTTTAAAATATTAACAACTGATGTTTGTTCATGTCTGAGCTTTAAGCAAAACAGTGAGGGAAATAACCAAGCAACAGGCATAAGTGTTTGATTTTTTGAGATTTAAAAAAAAAAAAGAAGGAGTTAGTTGGCCTAAGGCTAGAATTTTCATTACATCAATGAAAGAAAGAAAACAGAAGCCAGCAGAGGGGAGTTATAGAAACTGACTTTATATAAACAGTGAGAAAAATCTTTTTCCATGGCCACCTACAACGTAGCTACTTTACCTTCAGTACGACTTTTCTTTTACCAGTGGCTCAGCAGCCTGGCCCCAATCCTGCCGTTTTAGAACAGGTTACGGTCCGGCCGAGAGGTTTTCCCCTCTCCAGATCAGGCTAACAGTTTGTCAAAGAGAGCAGAAACAAAAAATTTTTCCACGTACCTAAATTGACAAAGCTCATGACCATGTCAGCATCATTCAGAAAGTTGGTGTCGTGCAGGCTGGCTAAGGGAGGATTCTGTGTGGCCAGGGGGGTCATGCGAGACAATTGTATTCTCCGCGAATATCCGTTTGGAGAGGCAGGGTATCCTTTCCGTATGCCTCTGCTCTCCCCTGCCATTGATCCCTTTAGTGAATACTCCAGCTCCTCAGTGTCCTCTTCATTTGTCATGGCATTATACAAGTCCAGCATGAAGAGGGGTGCAGAAGAAGCCTGCTTTCCTGGTGAAAATGGTCTGGGTCTGTGAGGTAAACCCAGGATAGAGAGAATCTCTCTCTGAATCTCCCTTCTCTCATGGTTCCGCAGCCTCCTGTAAATAAAACTCGAATGGACATGATTGTCTCCTAAACCTCCCTGTGCGTGACCCACCAGAACCCAGCAATTCCAGAGCAAGCCCACGAAAGCTTTGAGCGCAGTTAGGTTCATCTTTGAAAAAAAAAAAAGAATAAGGAAAAAAAAAATTAAAAAAAAAATCTTTTCTCCTACTTGTTCTGAGTTCCTATGAGGTCTGCTTTCCCAGTGGCTGAAAAACAAAATTTACCTATTCTTCATGTCAATGTCATCTCTAAACGTAACATCTTTGGTGATTTCTCTCCCCCCACCCTGTTTAAATATTATGGAATGTGTCAGGTTGCAGTTATTTCTAAGAAAGCTGAAATTCAGACTTCCAATTTTCCACTGTTGTTATCGTTTTTTCTGCATTTATGGAGCAGAAGACCAGTATTTTGTCAGCTGACCTAGGCATTCCTATATAAACCTTAGATAACCAGGTCTTTGGTGGGGAGCTGTATTAGCAAGAGCTGTTCTTCTGACACATTGTAGTTCCCAGAGTTATCGTCCCTCGTTATTCTGAGATCTTCGTACACCTTGCGCTCTTCCCAAGATAAAATCCTGAGTCACAGATTTGTCTTGATCTGTACCTTGGTGGTGTAACACATATTTGTCCAGCAGCCTGGTGATAACTTTAACATCTTTTGAATCGCTTGAGTGTAAAGTAATTCTAAAGCATGTACTAATCAAATTAATGTGTTGCCATGAATTTACTCGCAAAAAAAACCCTTCTGTAAATCCATTCAACCCTTTTCAGCTTCTGAGCTGTTATTTCCAACTCTAGCAGGCACAAATATAACAGCTCTCTTCAAGAGAGATCTAAAGACTAATGTAAGCACAACCCTGCTGGGAAAGAAGAGGCTTCTCATTGTAATTTGAAACGGGTATAGCAAAAAAGTCCTTAACCCTTCTCTTGCCAGACAGAGCTTTAAACCTCTCCCCCCCACCTCCCCTTCAACTGGCAGTAACATACCTAATTTTGGCTATCAGCTGTTTTTTTCCTAGCAGCTCGCAGAATCAATTTTAACTTTAACAAGTTTAGGATATATAGATAGCTAAAGGCACGGCGTAATGTGGAAGCTCTTGTGAGTCTCCTTATGAGCCTATGGGTTAGTAAACTTGAATAGGAAACTCTCATAACAGACTAAAATAGCATCTCATTAATTCAAGAAATGTTTAGATTTTAGGTAAGTTTGGCAAACAAAGGTGACCTTTTTAATAAACTCCGTAGGAAATTTTGTCGGTGAGGCTCGAATCACTCTTTTCTAAAAATGTCGGGAATGCAATCTGAATGAAAACAAATTTATTCAGCAAGCGAGATTTCAAGTTGTGCAGAGCCAATGGTGCAATTACGGTTATAGTCACAACTTTCATAAACTGTAATTTGCAATGATAATTTATTCAAAGTACATTTTGACTCATAAATCGCTATACTACATTTCCCAGTAAATATCAAAAGCTAAAATTTAATCCCACAGCCTATTATTAACGGGGAAAGAAACAGCTGAACTAAAGAAATATATATTAAATAGATTTTAAAGCTGCTGCCCATGAAGCTAAGGTTCAGCTTCGAATTTTATGACAGTCAGCAACTGGTGTTTTCCTCTCACTAAAATAAAATCACGGTGTTAAATTTCATATTGCTCAGATTATTGGTGGTCATTTGCCCCACTCCTATAATTTGCCTTCGGTCTTGAAGAGACTTTTCTTTGATGAAGGGGAGAAAAAAAGGAAAAAAAGGGTTTATACATGACATTGAGGGAAAAAAACAGGTATATAAAATGCGTCCCGTCGGGTTTTCCCTTATACGACTAGCACCTACTCAGCAAATCACACAGTTCTTGAGTAAACTTGGGAGTCTGACAGCAAGTATAGTCACACCCTAAGAAGCCAGGAACAATTTATCTAGTATATTAAGCACAAACGAGCTTTTCTCATATATTGTGAGTCCTCGTCTATATGTACAGTCTAGTTCAGCTATCATTAAAATATAGCTGATTGTCTCTCATAAATCAGCACACGTAATAGACAGTGCTTCTCCCAAGGAAGGATTTATCTCACACTGGACCTGCTGAATTAACACTAAGGTTGATTATGAAGCTATTTAGCAGAAGTCCCACTCTCAGCAGAAGAGCAGTCAGAACCAGAATATGCTTTCTTTCCTCATGGAGGTTTTCCCTCAAAATCCATTTGTTATAAGAAAAGTATTATTTCCTGTTTTTGTTTTGCTTTCACTTGCCCTGCACAGACAGTTGCAATGACACATGAGACTTTACCATACATCTATCTTTTTTCAATTTGGCCATCACGTATCCTGCAACAAGGTTTATTTCTCTTTTCCAGCAATATATTTCCTTTTTTTCCCTAAGCATTCATAAAAGCCAGTGGATTGATTGCTCAGAGGATTTAAGTCCTCAGCCCTTCAGTACATCCAGCACTAGAAACTTCCTATATTATCCCACTAGAGCGTCTGGAGTCTTTTCCCACCTAAAAAGCCAAAAATGCCCTCAAGTTTGAGGATGCTTTTATGTTGTAAACATTTTTCCAGACAGAAACTGAGTAAGAAAACATACAAACTAGTAATCATATGTTTGATGAAAACAGCTCCTGTTATTGTCAGACGGAGCCACAACCAAACACGTAACCTAAATACAAAGGTTTAATTTTACATTAACCTACACTACGCTAAGGCACCAAACATCCTTGACTAGAACATGAAAATAAAAACAAAAATAGTTTTTATTAATATGAACACAATGTCCTTTTGTAATAAAACTGTGTCCCATAAACAATCATTGTTAGCATGCAACTCTTATACAGGGAAGATATAGCCACCTCTAAAAATTAAAACCTTTGCTAATGAAATGAAAGGAATCCGCAAGAGCTGATAGGTCCCACTTCTTCTTTCCAATATGAATCAATTTACTTCTGAAGAAAAAATACCACATACAATTTCAGCATGTCAGTGTATTTTAGTTGGTAATATATAAAAATAGATTGGCCCAGATATCTGGATGTAGTTTAGGTTAGGGTTCAGTTTCAAAATCACCTTAGGTCTAGGTTTCAAGTTTTACACCAAAAAATTATTCCGAGCTGTTTGCATAATATCGAAACTTAAAAGAGATGCCATTTTTAGATGCACTCAAATCTGAACAACACTTGAGGTCAGTGTAAAGTATCAACCCAAAATCAAAACCAAGGGTTTGAACATGATGCCCCAGAGATTCCAGTTTTCACCCTGCATCAAAAACTGAAACTTTGAAATATAAAACCTACACGCAGATAGACCCTCTTTCTTCCCCAGATGCTCAACCTGCAAGCAGCATAAGAAATCACCTGACCAGCCCTTATCTGGTCCTTTAAAAAAAAAAAAAGGGAAAACTAAAATTACTCTAGAAGTGATCTCAGGTACCAGATATCAGACAGAGGAGGCTGCAACCAGCGGAGCACCTGGAGAACAACAGGGTCCCAGAGGCAGGAGAGCAGCAGAGCACCATGCAGGCATCCCTGGCAGCGCGAGATGGGAAGCAGTTGCTTGAATTTCATAAACAACGTGGCACATACGTACACGATGAGTGAATTCAGAGCTCGTTATGTTTGTCCTAACCTAAACAATGTCAGAGCAAATATCATAAGGGAAGTAATGAAACCCGGGAATCCAGACCACGCCAATCTCGGATTCCAATGGATCATAACACTTCAGTGGTGAAAAAAAAGATAACTATCCAGCAGTTCATTGCAGTCATCGAAGGTGGGATTGTTTTTATAGGCAGTGTACACTACTCAAGAACAAAATCAGTGGATGGTTACCAAATGCGGAATCCCACTGGTTTCTCAATATCACATCAACTGAGAGTGATTTCCCACAGCAACGGTTCTCTGTGGCTGTCTGACACATGCAAAGTAGACTGAAATGCAGACCCTCTCCAAGATATTTGCAGTCTAAATCTGAAAGTTATGCATGCAAGCTGAGTGATTCTGCTGGCTATTTCCCTCTTAATGACCAGCTAAATCTGGCATTCAGAGCAATATTATGCATAAACAGATGATCCAGCATTAAAAATGTGTAAGCCTCTCCTTGTTATCACTCTGCAAGGCTATTGCTGTAAAATGTACATGGAGAAAGACTCTTATGAAAAGGTTTGATGAAAGCAGGAGAATCACTAGAGGCTAAAATTAAAGATTCCGCAGCAAAAAGAAAGCAAGTCTTCCGGACTCTTACCGGGACAGAGACACTACACAGAGACCATAGTTAGGCATACCTGATGTACTACCTGTATCTAAGTTGGATTTACAATGGTATGGACTGCTTGAGGTGCACACATGAGCCTTTGCACGTAAGTATGCTTATGGTCATATGTTCCGAATGTCCAGTCAACAAAACCTGTATGGCACCTTCCACTGAGGGTTTGTTTGGCTTTTTTAATTTTATTGAGTTGGAAGTTGTATGAAAGTTGTATTCCTACCCTGCAAACGTATAAAAGAATCACAAACATATATCAATGAAACATACATCTCCTAATGCAAAGGGAATTCCATTTGTAGTGGACACGGTGTGAAAACCAGTAGAATTAGCTGCAGAAATTGGCAGCTGAGACATAAATTGAGTACGATATTTGTAAATGTTGCATATCTATGTAAACCCCTGTTATTCCAGAAATTCTCACAGCGTTTGCAAATTGATAGGCAGGAATCATTTCAGATGCAGAAACACTACCACTTGTGGAACAGAAAATTTGTTCATTGTTATATACTTTGGTTAACTTCATATCAGGACAGAAAGATAGCTGTCCTGAACCACAAAGATAGCTGTGCTCCTCAGCCACAGGGGAATTTCAGGATAACCACCCGACATCTATACTCTTTACACGTATTCCTGGGGATCGTTAAGCATTCTATAGAGTACTTCTATTTTATGCTGCAGGCAGAGGAATGCATTGCAAAATAATACTTGCTATGTAGAAGTGTTCAATACTTAGATTATAGTGCAATTTATTCAGTTACCAATCAGTTTCCTGTAGCAAAGGAGTTTTTCATCCAGGATTTCAAAAGCTCCATCAAAATCACAAATCAGCCTAGGAGGTAAGTCATCAAGCATTTTATAGGTGCCATTTAATAGAACACTTTGTTTAAAATTTACAGAAAGACCTCCAGCTTTAAGTATAATCATCTGTGAAGTTTGTTCTATTCATAGTGCACGCACAACGTTGTAAAGCTATCAGCACAGAATAGTCTGTAGCATTAAAAATATACTATTCTTCAACTTTAAGAAAATGGAGGAAAATTATTTTGTAATCTGCCTAAAGACTTTTTTTTAACTTACTGTGTTCAAGGACTGGGGAAAAAAAAAAAAAGAAAAGCTTGTTTCACACATACTCTTCAGAATATGTGAACCACAAAATATACAATTAATAGTATGATCCAACATCAGAGTGCTGTCATTTGCATAATTTAGAAACCCAAAGAGCTCCCAGAAATCCCCTTTGGTTTACAATAAGCCTCTAATTAGTTTAAAAAAAAAAAAAAAAGGAAAGAAAGGAAAAAGGAATTGCACTGAGGCAAATACAAAACACTTGGACAAGAGAAACTTTTGTAAGTAGCAAAGCATAGCACTTTTAAAGAAGATTATTCTTGGCTCAGCTTGTAGAAAGGGTTTTATTGTGCCCCAGCTGCAGACTGGTACCTGCTAGTCTCATTGTTCTCTGCCCGCAGCACGGCCATAAACATTTTGTGATGTTCCCGGGCTGGCCCCAGTGCTTTTTCAGGGAACCTCTTCTGCCTCTTGCTGGCTGCTTTTCTGTTTTCAACTACAGATATGTACAGAAATTCATTCCTAAACGGATACCTTCTAAGTAGTGTATTGCACTATTCATGTCGCGAAATACTCTACCTATCTAAATATAGGATGTATTTCTTCCCTTGAGCATTTTGCTACTACGTTCTATAGCCGTGGCTTTAGCACCTCTACTGGCAACTGGATGATGCAGCAGTCTCTCAGGCTCTGTATATTAGTTTTGGTGGGTTTATACCTTTTTCCTGTGCTTTGTTTTATACACATTCTGCCTGTCTTTCCTGTACTTCCTCCCATTACATCTCTGTACATTTAGTCTACCACTTGGATGTGCTGCCGCTGGTCCCACATGGACTTTCTTTTCAGCTTTTTAAACTTTAAACCTTTTTCCCCCACCATCCCCATTTTCACATTTCTTCTTTCCCTCCCCACATATCTGTAGACAGATGTTATTTTCTTCTTTTAAAATGACTTCCTTTGTTTAGCAATGTTTCCTCTTTTGTAAGAGATCAGCTGGCCTCTCAGGCAGTAAAAGAGGAGCTGCTGCTCCAGTACTTTCAATTAAGTGAGCACTACCATGAATCACGCAGTCCTTGAGAGACCAGTCGTCTCTTGCCGTTGGAGGAGGATTGCGAAAGAAAAAGATGTGCTTGGGACCATTGCTAGACTATGCGCACCCTAAAATCTTCGGTGTGTGCTGACTGGTCTTTCTACGTGGACTTTTCCAGGCGCGGTGATCCATCGGGGAGGCAGCCCAGAGCCAGCTGAGGAACTGGCAGCAACCCAGCTACAAAATGCTGTAAGGTCTTCACCACAACGGCTTTTTCAGGAAAATAGACAACGTCAGAGTCAGCCAAAAAGCAGCAGTACGGCACCAGGGCTTTTGCAAATTGTGCAGTAATATTAGCAAAGGGTGTTTTGCTGGCACTGTTTCCATACTAGCTGTCAGAAGGACTTTTTTCGTATCCTGTATGTTTGTACTAAATCATCATCATAAGAAACCGAAACAAGGTAGCAACCAAGCTGCACTGGGACAGGCAAGTGTGTGGACACATCACGGAAACCATTTAAACTCTTCAGGGCTGGGTCTATTAAATTAGCCAACATGCGGTAGCATGGTGGCAATGGCCATAACACAAGTCAAGAAAAGTCTTTAAAAGAAAATATTAATTTCTTTACTGTCTCCCTTCTAGCATGTCATGCCTTTGTCTTGCAAAATGATTACAATTGGTCACAGCTGATGAAATTTATTTAATCAACCATGGTGAATCGTTGCCAAAATTTACTGCAACAGTCCATTCAAGCCAGAATTTCTTAAGCTGGCAAAGCAAGGGAGTAAAGCAAAAAGCCAGTTTATGCTGCTGGCCTAGAAAACCCAGTTGCTTTCCTCAGAGATTTGGTACAGTGGTTGAGAAAAACTGAAATACTGGAGAAGGTATATACCTACTTTGCACTAAAATCTGTACATTGAAGTTGAAAGATCACTTCAGCTGCTAAGCTTTCCCTTATGTAGCCACAGGTCTGAAAGCAGGATCTGTATAATGTTAAATAGAGTAATCCATGTCCCTCGTGAACCAGGCTTAGGCAAGAGGAGCATGGTTTACATCGCAACCTTTGCATCCAAAACTGCACTGTAATCTGAACACAGTAGAGACACGTTCATTTCTGCCTCTTCAGCTTTACTACCTTCAGTGCTCCTTCTTTAGCATTCAAACCTTTAATTTGGAACAAATGGTACTTCCTGGAGGAATTCTAGTTAAGCCATGTAAATTACAAGACAGTTACAGGTGCAGACTGGGACTGCAGAGCAGTCTTTTCCTTTGGGAAGTGGATTCACAATGATATTTTCATAGGTTTTACTATTTGTTGTTCAGTGCTGCTCATCAAAAAATATATCTGTCTCTCTAGAAACCCGGAATTAGATCATAAAAATAAACTGGATTTTGTTCATTCATAGTTTAGATTAGGATGATACATGGGGAACTTCTTTAGTTTACTCAGTCGTTATATCAACAGTGCTCAACAGGTACAGCTTACTTCCACACAGCCCAAGCACACAGGTGTACTTTCTCATGGCCATTTCTCAGAGCAGATGCCCAATATTTTCTGCGCTCATTTTCTCCTCTTTATCACCCTTTGGTGATAAAATGTGCACCGGGACAAAGTAATGAGAAATTCCTATGACTTTCAGACATATATTCCTTATTCTCCGGTGAGCATCGCTAGAAGCAGCAGACGCAATGGGCTGCTGGGAAAGCTTCAGCCTCAGCCTTGTTGTCCACCCGAAACCTTTGAGATGCTGTTGCCTCCGGCTCTGGCCACATCTTCCTCTGGCATGAGAAGGGGGCTGGAAAGCTGAGGTCAGTCTCATGGCAGAAACATCTTGCAATGATTTATTCTGAAGCCCAAAGTTAACTAATTTCTATTTGTTCTCATTTCTTCATTGTAATTCAAAGTTAATCATTCTTCACTATTTCTGTAAAGAATCATGAAGTTTGTTTTCCTGTATTTATGGACCTTCAAAGAACTAAAATCCTCTGCTTCCAAGCATTGAAGGATCCTCTTGATGCAGATGAAAAAAGAAAATATGTTTATACTACAAGATGGCCAGAAAGCTTCAAAACCATAAAACTTCTGGCTTGTTTAGTGCTCTCCTAAAAAGCATAAAGATGACCAAACAGATTATTTGTATTAAAAAAAAAAAAAAAAAAAAAAGAAACAAAACTTTTCATCTAAGAATTTCTTTGCCAAGTTTCAATCTAAAATTATTTTTTATGGCTACATTATAAATTGCTTAAAAATGGAGTTTATAATGGAAATGGTGACAGACTTAACTATGGCGGCACTAGCAGGCGCCAGCATAATTACAGTCTTCTCAAGACATAACTTATTACAGGCTACGCAGCAGAGCCAGTATTTTGTATTTTAATTAAGAAACCTGGATTTTGTTTGTAATAATTGACTGTTATGCCGCCCCTCTTGCCAGGACACCCTTGTAAAAGAGACTCTTGCCTCTAGTAGTCTTTCTTGGTTAAATATTTTAAATAAATTTTATATTGTTGACTGGAAGATTGCATGCATTTTATAGGTCATTATTAACTGTCTTTTGGTGACTTCAGTTGTTCTATATTTTTTATTGGAGATTTTTGTTCTTCTCATCTGTGACCAGGAAGGTTTACAGTTTAGGTCTTTGAGAAGTGTAATACTACAATATCTGTGTTTTCAGCCTTAATCTGTACCATGCATGTCTTCCATAAGGAAAGATGTTCTTTGGCTATGCTCTCCTGATGCCCTAGGCAGGTCCTACTGACTCTTACAAAGTGCGTGGAACTTCCCTAAATGCATGGACCTTCCCTATGCTGCCCTGACAAGGACATCACTGCAGCCACTTGCCGTGTGGCATCTCTGCTGAGACGCTACAGAGAATTTCAGCTCCTGGACACCGAGCCAAGTTTATTACTTGCATACAAGCTCCTTTTGTTATATGTGGCTGCAGTAAAAACCATGGGATGCAGCAGCCCCAGGAACCTTAGCTGTTCACCGACAGCGGGGTTAAGGCCAGGCAGGCAGCAGGGTGATGCCACTCGGGATGCTGCACCTCCTGGCACCACCGGCCGTCATCACCACTATGGGCCATGCTCCCCTCACACACCATGCCCTCATCCTTTCCCTCCACAGCAGTTGCTGCTACAAGTCAGTTTTCAGGCTTTGCTTTTGTTTCTTGATTTCTTTTCAGTTGTTCTTCCTGTTGCTGGAGCGTATGTCCTCCTGTAGCCAACAGCAACAAACAGAATCAGCTCTTTACGTGTACGGTCCACAAGCGTTGGGTATCTAATTTTGACAGGAAAACTGTGGTGGTAATTAGGTATTCAGAGAAGGACCTTGATATGTACAAATTTAAGTAGGTGACACCAGCACATGTGTAATTTAACGTGCTGTAGTAGTACTACCACACAGACACATAGACAAATTAGATTGATAGAAACACTTCACATTTTTAACTGAAAAAAAATAAGGAATTGAAGCAGTCCAGGACTAAAAGAATATGTTTCAAAAATTATTATTCCTTTTTTTTCTGTGCCTGACTGGCACTGGGTACAGCAAAGACCCAGCTGAAAGCATTGCTCACATCCCCTTTCTTTCTCTCTGCTTGGCCTCGGAACGTTGCTGTTCTAACAAACGCTATTCACTCATTTTCCCCCAGGACTACCTACCAACAAGAGAGATTATCAAAGTTAATTATGTCACTTCCTTTCTTTTCTCCAACGCACTCCCAGTCTAAGAAAAGAGATAAAGGAGTCAGCCTTACCAGCAGATCTCTCCCTGCTTCCTCCTCCAGAAGTTTGCCTCCTGCCAAGAGGACCTTCAACAAGTCTTTGCTTCCTTCGGATCTTCCAAGTGGAGCACAGGGAGAGGAGCATAAGAAATAATCTACCACTACATGGTTTGGGAAAAAAAAAATAGCAAGAAAATAACGGCATTGTCTTCTTTTGGGTCCTGAAACAGCTATCAGTATTACATTACTAAAGACTTATAATTATGGCCAAACAGCTGAATGAAAATGGAAATACAGTATTTCTTATTATTTTGCGTCCTTGGAGAAATTGCAAAGCGAAGAGAAATTTAAGGGACAAATGCACAGTAAGAAAATTCATAGAAAATGCACGGGAATTATATCACAGGCCTTTCTCAAATATCTATGTTTGAGGTTTCAAATATCTCAAATATCACTCTTCGCCAGCTATTTATTAGGTGGCATTGATTTCAACTGTGTGAAGAAAAAAGGCTGGAAAATATGCTTCAGTGATAACGCTCAGGCAGAAAAACTGACAAACAAGCAATAAGGTATGGCATGACTGGAAAGACTGGAGTCTGACCCTAGAATGCCCACATCTAGCCAAGGTCCAGTAAGGTCCCTAGGAACAGCAAAATCCAATTGATGTGGCAGTGGATCATTTTCTGGATGCTGACTTGCACTCTGCTTTTTATCATGAGAAAGAGGGAAACTTGTAAGGTGAGATTTCAAGCAAGTTTCAATCACCTGATGCAATGTGAGGGAAGGAGCACCCTTGGCCGGGTTGTCCAGGGGGAGAAGGACCCAGCACCGCTTGAGCAGGGTTGTGAAGGTGAGAGCAAGGAAGCAGGGATAACGAAGAATTACTGCACTTAGTGCTACTGTAGGTTCAGTTCCATAATTTTTGTCTGCTTGGCTATATGCTAAAACACCTCTTTATCTGATCCTCCAAATATGGCTCAAGCAATATTTCATCACGCAGGAAATGAGAGGGACCAAAAAACAGACTGTGTGTGACAATGAAGAAGAAAGAAAACACCAGCCCCATCATCTGACTCCTTTATCCAAACTGACTAGACTGATTGCCTTGACATCATGTTTATCAATTCCATATGTTTGGGGGGGCTTGGGGGCCTTTTTCTAATTCCCAGAAAAGGATGACTACAAAGGTGAAAGGAGAAACCAGTGGAGTCCATCTCTTAGGAGTACGTATTTGACTGCAGCACTTTGTTATTTTGTGCTATAGAAGGGAAGTTAATAAGGCCTTTTAAAAACAGAAAAAAATGTGAAAAGGAAGATGTATTTCAGAAATAATATTTACAAAAAAGAAGGTGTGACAGAAAAAGCAAATAAAAGAGGATAATTCTGTCTTCTACAGTTAAGAGGAGGACAGCTACAGATACAGAAGTCCTTCAAAACCAAGATCTCTTCCTCTTAAAGCATCTGGTAATGTGAACTTGAGTTATTGTCAAGATTAGAGCTATTCAAGAAGAAAAGACAAATACTATGGGGGCTGATTTCTAGAAACCAGAATTCAGTACCAGCCTCACAAGAATGATACGCAAATAGAAAACTAATGAAATTAAATCTCTGCCACCACATATCAATGACAGAAAAAATATAATAAGTAGAATAAAAGATGAAGGGTTTCTACTGGAAATAAAATACTATTTTTACAGCATTTATCAAATAGAACTTCCTAGGCAAAATGCACAAGAGCTAAGAACAAAAGCATCATTTTATTTACCTGGTAGGAAACCTTTTCTGTCTCGTGTCATCGTGTAAATAGAAGGGTCGTTAAACCCGAGAGCTCAACAGGAGCTGAGCAATAGGATTATGTGTTATCATTAGCCATTGTCAATCCGTGTGCAGGTTGTCCGGTCCTCCTCCATTTGTTCTCCGAATGAAGTGTGGAGCATGACTACTTCTCAGCTGGAATTCTTCTGGTGACTTCTGTCATAACACTGGAATGATACGAAACGTTGGCCAAATCATGCAGACTTTAGTCAGGCAGTGCACCTAATTAAGTCAGTGGGAGATTTTCCCTTCATGCAAACTGTGGAAATTGGCCTGCTTTCCTGCTTTCTTTATTCACTCACAGATCATGATTCCTATCATTTTTTTTTATTTTTTTTTTTTTTGTGTGTGGCACTGGAGGATGGCTGGAACACTGTCCGGCTGTTTAATGTGATAACAATCCGGACCATGATGTACCAGCTCCATCCTGCGTAGGGCTGGAGGCAGATTTAACGGTGTGTGTTATAGCGCGCGAGCAAACATTGTAGCTAGCCGTAAAATGTACTTCTGGCCCCGTTCCAGCAGAGCACTTAATCATATGCTTATCAGTTAAAAGGATGACTCAAATACTTCAAATTATGAACACGCTTTTATGCCTTGTTGCATCACACCCAGAATGTTTGCACCATTAGCCCAGATTAATATTAACCAGAGACTGAAAGACATGAAACGGGAGAGAGAGGTTTAGAGCGAAGTGACATTCCAAACACTGCAACACACAACTGGGGTATTTTGATCCTGTTAATACTATTCAAATGGCTTGTAGAACCACCTGCTTAACAGATGAGATCTCTGATTAGAAGCTTAAATCTCTGATCTTCAGGAGTACTAATTTTTTAAAAAATAACCTTGTTTTTAACTCATCTCAAACCATCCCACTTGCATTTAAATGAGCGCCATCAGTATTTTAGCTTCCTGAGCCGCATAATGAGAATGTCCTAAGGTCTTTCCCTTCTTTAAAACTATTTCACTGGCTTGCTGCGGATGACGCAGTACCCAAAAAATGAGCACCTCTTGGCAGTTGCATGACGCAGTCCCAGCTGCGTGTGGGCGATGACCACGTGAGGTGACCCACAGTGCCAGGGACCGGACTCCGGTCTGGCACAGGTTCTTTTTCGCAGCCACACACACCGTTTGCCTTCTGAACCACAGGCATGCCCTACTTTTACAATTTTACCTGCTTCTAATGAAATTATACACGAAGCATGAGAAAGATTGCTATGGTCAAGTAGTAAAGAAATGAGCGCTTTGTATGGATGATATAAAATTTTGATTTTTAGTTGATTTTTAGTTACTGTGTTGCTTGATAAAAGGTAAGAGATACCAGATAACTTCAGGCATTAAGAATGAAAAGACAGTGGCTACAGACAGTTCCAGTCACACAAACGCATACACAAACACAAAATAATGATAAATACCTGGACAATTACTTCAAATGGGAGAGAATCAGGAGTCTGATAAAAGCGAACGTATGAGATCAAAAAGGAGGAGGGTGTCCAAGGACTCCTAAATGAGAGATGATGTTGTATAGAAAGTTTTTCTTTGTAACTCAAGAAAATACAGGGAAAGTCTAACAGCGTAAATAATTGTTCAGTGTAAGTTTCTCAAGAGAAAAAAAAAAAAATCACAGTTAATATTTTGGCCCAAAGATTTGTGGTTACTATCACTCTGTAAATATGTCATCTTTAGGTTACAAAACGATATTGTTTGTACACTCTTGAAAAAGGAAAGTTAGCAATAGCCTGTAAAAGCAAGTCCCCTCCATCACTTTTAATGGTAGTATGAGGCAGGTACTAATGAGAGTGCATTCACTCCCATGCTCAGTAGACATACTTATCAAAAGAACCAGGAGTAAAAGCAAAGACATCCACCCACGAGCTTAATTAACTCAGTAAATGGGAAGTGAAAAAAATAGCAGTTGGCTTTTACATGACATTTATACTCGTGAATGAAGTTTGTACGTACACCATAATTTACAGTTCTTGTTTCACCTCCCGTTTACAGTATTATGAAATACCCGCTGCTTTATTTACATTATTACTAGCTAAATAAAACCATCTACAAACATGACTTACGCCTCCTCTTATTTCCCATGGAGGTGGCTTAAACCACTGGAAACTGATGTCTCATTTTTCCTCTTCGCTTCACCATTACAGTGCCCAATTTGGTTTGACAGGAACAACCCGGTTCCCTGTTGGTGACTATTAGGGAGTTTTGTAGGGCAGACAGCAACGCCCACTGCTCAATCACCTGGAGGAAAGGTGGTTTCTGTCACTGGACAACCATCTGTCTGGAGGTGGCCTGGGGTCTTATCCATCCTGCCTACTGGCAAGCACTGCCTGAGCCTCCAAATTGTGACCATCGGAAGGCTAGGCTCTTCATACTCAAAAGGGAGAAATGGTCCCAGCCCCAGCCAGGATACATTTCATGCCTTGGGCACCCTCACATTCCTCAAGGAGTTACAAGCCACTGGGCTCCTGTGCTCTGTCATTCTCCTAAAAGGACAGCACTGCTCCCCAAACAATCTTCAGCTTTTCTGTTAAAAAAGGAGGTAGGTGTGTAAATGACTACATAAAAACGGTTGTGCATGGATTTCTATCACGTGATTCTTCCATAATACATAGAAAAGGGAACCAATGAAATATAGCATGTCAACAATCTGCAGTAGCAGAAAGCATCCATTCCTCTGACTCTATCCAACACATCTAAAGGTCATTTTCAACACATGTGTGCCATTTATTGCTCACAGTACAAGTATCTATGTATATGCAATGCATCGCTCTTTGTCAAAATAACTGTGGTACACTTACAAACTGGATACGTCAAGAAGACAGGATCATACTGAAAATTAACACTCTCTCATAAAAGTCACTGACATTTTGATGAAATTCATTGAAAAAACTATTTACTCAATATCTCAGTGAATTATTAAACAAAATACATTAAATATCTAAAATCTATAAATAATGAATTTTAAATCTGTCAGAGTAGGGGTTAAATACACTATATGATAAATATTATTCAGCCCCACTAATAAATTTTCTTAAACAATCTTAATCCTGCTTGCTGGTTTATGCTAGAGTAATATATGGCAAGCACTGGCATTTCCCTTAGAGCTTGGTTTTGTATAATAACAGAACTCACCTTTTTGGAGAAACACAGATTTACTATCAAGGAGACAGCTATATGACAATATTGATAGAGAAGCTGGTCGTACTGTGGGCAAATTTAATAAAGAAATAAATCAAACATTAAAATAATTCTCTGAGGAAACTTACTTCATTTGAGGGGAGAAATAAAGGTTCACCAGTAACCATAGTGAGTTCATATTATTGCCATTGTTTTTATAAGTTGTTGCCATGACTTTTTTGACTTTTGGGCTAGATTGGACTTAAAACACAACAGATGGCTACAATTATGTGTCTGTAACTTTTTTTTAGAATAACTAAACAGAGCACAATAAAATAAACAGGCTTATATTCCGAAGAGACTCTCACAGTTTAAGAGAGCTATACATGGTTATTAAAAAAAAACCAAAATAAAATCACAAACTCTCTGGACTCTCTATACAATAGGCATAAAGCATAAATGAGAAATTAGTTTCACAAATGTGCTGTATTCAGTAAGCACATGATTCATTCCTATAATCTAATTTCTCCAATTAGCAATTTCAAGAGCACTGAATAAAATGAAATCATATTATGATTTTGTGATTATTTGGGGTTCAAATGTGCATTACTTTCAACAGTACAGCTTCCACTGGATTTTTTCTCAAGAAGAATTGCTAGCTTGAGCTCTTTATGGGAGAGTTTTTAAACGAGTACAGCTTATTTGTAATATTTATTACCTAGAATGAGCGTTGAAGATGACTTTGGATCAACAGCTTTTTTAGAAAAAGAAATGTACTTAATTACCTCATGGTACTTTAATTTGTGTATCAGTGGACTTTGTAAAGGACAAAAAGAAAGTTTAATAAGGAGAAGGAAAAAGGCCTGGAAAGGAAGAGAGTACTGGCTAAACAAGATGCCACTAAATCAGCAAATCAGTGCAAGGTGACCATCGTTATGTCTTTAAGGCTGTGTTATGTAACAGAGATTACTTTAAAACAAAATAGTTTGAAGAACATAAATGGCCTCAGCTATTGCACAAAATAGCATATGTCTGGCGTGGAATATCAGCTTAACCTTTGAACTTTCTAGAATTGTTTTTTGATATGTTATTTTTAAACAAAGCTGTTTATTTAATTTTTTTTTTTTCTCTACACCTTTTCAGGTTATTAAGGCATTTATAAGAATATATTTTAGATGCATGTGTAATGTTACTCAAGACTTTGGGTATTACTGGCAATGTTTCCATCATGCTCTTCCTGGGAAGGTCAGCAAGGAAACAAGCGTTTCTGCTCCTGTCACACCCCAGGCTGCTAAATCCAACCCATAGAGCACAATCCCACAGTTCAGTTGCCCATCTGTGGCTGAGGAAGAAACTGTTTTTTCAGAAACCACTGTAATCCATTCACTGACAACATGACCATACCTGCAAGACTGACACGTCAAGCTGAAGTTTCACAACCTAAAGTCAACAGCTTTTCCCTCATTAACAACATAGGCCAGCTAAACTTCATGTCCTGTGGATCCTGTGGACATGTGCAGGGTAGCAGAAACTTGGACGGAACAGTTTGAAGCGCCTATCCTATGTGCTTGTAATCTTCTATCCCTCTTATGGAAAGCATCCATAACTTGACAAAGAATAGTCCTGTGGGGGTCTGGATCCCTAGTAGTGCAATGTCTTCGTTTCTGCATGTTTGTGGAACTCTGTCCTCATCTCTGAGCACAATTAGCACATTTCCAAATAAGCTTCAAATGGACCACACTGGAGGTTTTTCGACATGACGGTGGCAGCACACTGAAGAAACGAGCCAGTTTGTAGTAAAAAGCCCCCTTACCTCGAAAGACAAGAAAACAGTTTCTTGAGTTTTGTCCTGTTGTCTCAACGGTTCTGATTGATCTTCTCATCCTGTGTTTCTCCTCCCTACTGTACACAGCTTCCATGGGACACTTTTTGCTTTGAAAAGTGAAATTTTACACTACTTATCAAAAGTAAAGAGAATTTTTAAGGCAGAAATTCTCTAAGCTGTGAAAGCAAAGGTGACAAGCATGAGAAACTTGGAAAGCATAATAAAAGCATGATAATTCACAAGACACAAGCAAGACGTCCAGTTCAGCAAAGCCCTCCAGCATATGCTAACCTTCAAACAGATGCAGAAATTCACTGAGGCCAATTCCTCTTAAGTACTTTACTGGAGCCAGCATAAATTGTAGAATACAGTAAGTAACAAAAAAGTACAACAGAGATGTCATATTTTTCAAGATTTATTTCTACACGTTTACTGAAACTCTGTATACCAAACAAGGTAATTTTGCCTTCAGGGTGTCCACATCTTTCAATTTATTATATCAAGCTCACATTTGCTGTAGTGCTCTAATTTTAGTTAGAGTAAAATTCATGGTAAATCTAAAGATAGGAAATTCATTCAGTCTGGCTATATATATATTAAAAAATGGCAAGGAAAATTGGAAAAACAAATTTGCTCTACCGCTGACACTTGTTGTCGTGGAAAACTACAGAGGGTGAGAGGAAATAGTCCTGTTTAAGGCCAGCTAGACCAAGACGGAGATGGACACTGACTAAGCTTAATCAACAATAAACAATGGAATTTATAACCGGAATTTATAATTTGACTGACTTGTTGTGAGCATGGTTCATAGAAAAATGCTTTGCTGAAGGATATCCACACACACTGTACAGAGTCATTTTCTGTATTTGGTATTCCTTGAATTATGAAGAAGTATAGCTTTTGCTTAGTTTGGTTCATTTTCAGTTTAATACCAATTTCTAATGTATGGAACATGCTTTGTTTCTTACTTCAATAGTTCCTTTAAAGTCATCGCTTCATTTTAATTCTGGCTAGTTAAATGTTTCCTAAGAATCTTTATAAGCGGCTGAGGACTACATGAAAAAACACCGAGGACGCCACATGAAAAGGAAAACTCTACTCCAGTCCCTTCAAACCAAATTCCATCAGCTTCTGTTGAAATCATGAACTCACCACTTTCTTTACAAGAGCAAAGCTGACACTCATGAACCTAAACACTCTCCACAAGCTTGATTTTATAAGATCTGATGAAGGATGAAACAGCGAGGTCTTAGATTTGTTTAATAAGTGAAGAGATATGACCACACCAAAGCGTAGATGGGAATTGCCAGGTTGGTGCAAAGAGTTTGAGTTCAGTCTTGCAGCGCTATTTATATGAGACTTCTCTCTCTCTCCTACAAGAAAACTGATGGGGGAGTTTTCTACAACTTGCTCAAACACTTCATGGAAAGGAGATTAGTTTGGCTTTAATTTAACCAACTAAATTGAGTGTTATTACTGGAAACAGCTCTAAGCTTTTCAATTCCCCTAATGAGGTCCAAACTTCTATGGATGCTATCACCTGAGACTACTGTAATATTTTATTTGGATTTAAATCTTTAACTTGGCAGCACTGCTGCGTCTCCGTGGACACCTCTCATTTTAGTTTTATATTCTCCCAGGTGGTTGATTACTTATCCCCGTAACAGGATTCCTTTTCATATCGAGGAAGCTCTGACCTCCATTCCAGCACCATACCGAAATTTTAGCAGACATGGGATGTTGTTTTTGTTTGGTTTGTTTCGCTATCAGGACCAAACAATCCATTATATTGGATTTATTTGACAGATTTTTCAAGGCACCTTAATTTGCTGAGCTTCTTTGGTTCTTAATGTCATTTGGAACTAATCTCTTCTGCTAACATGAAAGCAAACTAAGAGCCAAGATTTTTATGGGAGACAGGAAACGTATATTTAAAGGAGTGCTGTGTTATCTTTTACAGCAACAACAAAGGGAATATAGACCCAAATATACCCCCAAATGACACAGCTGATTTTTTAACCGGTTTCAAGTGTAAGTCTTCTTGGAATATTTATATGGTATCAGCAAGAGCATTAAAACCTGCTTAGAACCACAAAGCAGCATTACCAGCTCCCCTAACTTGCCCAGAACTCTAGCAGGTCTCAGATCAGTTGGAAATGTCATCAGAAGAAGCTATTTCACAGAAGGAACTATTAACACTTCCCTTTGTTTTACATTTTTCCTCTGTTTTATGTTTAGCAATAGAAAAGTAGGAAAAAATCATCTGGGCAATCATTTAAATTAAATTCTTTAGATATACATATAAAAACAACTTTTCAT
Organism: Chroicocephalus ridibundus; assembly: GCF_963924245.1. Lineage (NCBI taxonomy): Eukaryota > Metazoa > Chordata > Aves > Charadriiformes > Laridae > Chroicocephalus > Chroicocephalus ridibundus. The sequence continues at coordinate 102,141,310 of NC_086286.1, read as the reverse complement.
ACACAAGAAAGGATAGTTATTTATATCCGTATATAAAATATATATATACAACTTTTCATACACAAGAAAGGGTATTTCTAGACCATGATACCATTCTGTGTGACAGACCCCACTGGAACAGTTGCCTAAAGCAGCGTAGAGAGAAGCATTATACCGTCCAGATAATCTTCTTCCAATTCTGAAATAAAATATATTTAGATTAATTAGTCTCTATGAACTGTTGAGGACAAGCTGATTTCTACAGTGCTATTAAGATGTTGATATAATAATTGTTTCTTGAGATATATGATTTGTGAAATAGTAAATCTGAAAATGCTAGCTGAGAAGGCAAGGTTGAACTCAAGAAATATAATTAACAGACAGCATATTGCTCCTACAAAAGAAGAGAGACATCAGTTAAAACAAGGGAAACAAATTTCACAATGTTTATATTTTCTGCCTAGTAGAAGATGAAGAAAGGAGAGCATAAAAGAACCCCTCAAATATCCAAAATAAAGGGTGAGCTCTAGGATGTTAAAAAATAATTCGCTTGTATCAGCACATGGTTTCAGTAGTTTAAAGTAATACAATGGATATCCTCAAACTACGCAATAGAGGGAAGGGTATCCTTTGAAAAATCATTTGTGTTCTGTTCTTTATGCAAGGTAAGAATTTAGGAGTTTTGGGGTAGCGTTAGGGCAGTTTTCTCAGGCTTCATTCTGCACAAGACAATTCTTACAAGAGCACATTCTACTTCGTAAGTCTCAGGACAATCTGGAGAGAAAACAGCTTAGTTAAATTCCTGCAGCGTATCACTGCCCTGTCTTTCCCTAACTGTTTCCTTTCATGCAAATGAATCCTTAGCCCTTTATCTTAACAGAATAAAAGAGATCTCTTCCATTCTTAAACATTTGTGGTAGTTTAGGAGTTCTTAAGGAACAGTGAACCAGAATTCAAGGTGGACCAGCATACTCCAAGCATGCCAAGGAAACTGCTTTTTTCGGGAACTGGGGGACAGGATTGTCACTAAGCTGCAGGGGCTACTCTGGGGACAGTGCCTGATGCCAAAAGTACAGAGGTGCCTTTGGGCACTGTTAGAAAGTCTCCTCTGTCGAGCAAAACAAGGTACCTGAAACCAATTTATGCTGAGAATAGGCACCCTCTTTATGCTCAGCCAGCCCCAGTTTCCTGCTCCAGAACTGCATATCCTGTTCTCTCGCTGGAGTCGTCAGATCAGATTCATCCAGATTAGAATTTTATATATATATATATTTTAGCTAGGTTACCCCACCCACTGGCAGCAGCTCATTTTAAGACTTTAAAAAGGGATGATATGTATTGTGCCTAAGAAAGCCTATACGGGGAGCAGCACGCAGTGGCTGACACAGATGCAGACGTCCGGAATGGGGAGTGATGAATCCAGCCTGCTCCTTTCCCGTCTCTGCCCACAGCCCCGTGGACCTGGCGAGTGCTCAGGGACCTGTGAAACATGACAGGCACCAACCTGACACACGCGGGAGCAGTGACGGAGGGCAGCATTCTCACTTCTGCTGCAGGGATGCTGAGTCCCCTCTCTGGCATAAGTATGCTCTCTGGAGACACTCGCTACGAAAAGCAAGGGAGATTATACCGCCTGTGTGCAAGGCACGATTTTGCAAAGGCCTGGAACAGATTTTCCTATGAGTAGCAAAGGTCATATTCTGACTCTAAACTGCTTTTTCTTACCCGTTCCTCCTCAGCATAATTTCAAGTCCTAAATTCAGAGCACCAGACAGCAAGTCATTCAAAGAAAAGATCTCTTTTTTTATTTTTTTTTTTTTTTTAAACATGGAATAAATAACTCATTTTCTCTTGGAAATGGCTGAACCAAGCCAAAAATTTCCAAAAAATTCAGCCTGAGGCACAGCCAGGATATAAAATACTACCCTGAAGAAGTGTTACAGTTCAGAAAATCATAAGGGGATGAAAAATGGGGGTTAGAACTGGCAATGTTAAAACTATGGGTGATTCTATTGGTCTCAATAATATACAATCTACATAATATCTAGGAAACATTTTAAGTCACGAGGACAAGTTAACTAAGTTAACAGCTAATTAAAGCAAACTAGCTGAGGTCCAAGTGTTTTTCTATTTGGAAAAATTCTACTGATACTCAGCAGTTCATCTGTTTATGCAAGTATAAAACAATAGGGGAAGTTTTGCTGGAGTTAATGTCTTCGATACCCTTTTTCTTTCTACTAAGTATTTCAGAATATATTCTAGCACCCTTAACCTGAGAGGTAGGTGTTTTTTTCAGTGTTTCCAGCCGGCGGATGTTATGGACGCCAAAGTCCTATGGAAAACATTCACAGTAAACAATGGCATTAGCAACTACAACATTCGCCTGATGGTCAGAGAAGCACTTAGGGAAAAAATAAGTCAAAGCACAGATACATATTTACATACACGCGTGTATGCTAGAGAGAGGGGGATTTCTATGTATATGTGCAGTGCATACTTGCTGCATTATTCAGTGAAGATTACAGCTGCTGGAGCTGCAAATGATCTAGGAAGAGCTGGCAAAACACGGATTGCTGCTTTGTCACAGTGTTGTACCAAAAGCACATTAAACTGAACAACCATGAAACGCCATGTTAGTGAAGACGATTTCTGGGTAAAAAGCTTGCCATACAGCAACTCCGTATGCTACCTAACATAAAGCACTTGAAATATATATAGTATATTATAAATAGTCTCAAAACATGATACGTATTATAATGGAAAATTTATAATGATAGTATTTGCATCAGTTTCACTGCACCTTTGCAGCTTCTTTTGGATAAGTAGATTTTTCTATGTATTTGTGTCATATAGAAATTTCTATAACCCATGTATGATTTCAATGCCACATAAGTACAAGAGAATTTTGTAATCAAACCTTTGAGATTTAATTTGAAAATTTATTTGCAGGGAGAGTGAGCCTATATACTCAAAGGAATCTGGTTAATGTATCACCAGAATTACTTTTAATAACTAAAATTTCTGCAGTGGTGGGCAAATCCCAGTATTTAAATCCAGTAATTGCAGCTTTTTTATAACTTGCTGAATATTCTGGTCCAAAGTATCTTCTGCCATCTAGTGGGCAAAATGCCTCATAGGCTGCCTTCAGGCAAGCTTCTTCCACGCTGCTCTGCAGAAGATAAAAAATACGTTAACTGATTGGAAAAGCAATTGTAGTTGTTATGCAATTAGCACCAAAACAGGCTCACTTCTGAAATCTTCTTTAATATAAGTATTTCTCCAGAATTTTTTTCATTAATATTGTATTCCATAAATGAAGATTTTAAACATGGGACGGATTTAACACCATAACTTTATCTCTTGAAGTGCTTCAGGGTATACTTAAAGCTGACCATATCAGGTACATACCAAAGACAAAAGTGCCATAGTATCAGACAATCTGAAGGAAGAATACAAAGTAATACTTTCATTTTCAAGGAGACACCTGAGATGGTGTGCTGTCAAAATGCTAAGGACTAAAATACAGTGTACATACATACTGGTTAAAACCTCTTCCAGATAATGGTACAGCACTTTCAAAAATCCTTCCAGTTACTTGTAGATTATTACATTCACGATGCCAAACTTAAAAGTATTTACTCCAGTATATAATGAGATGAGAATCTTACATGTAGTTCCAATAAAACCAGAAGACATTATAAGAGTACCATAGCTGATCGTCAGTTTTCCTCTTAGCTGGGCTTCAAAGGAGTTTACTAGCTATCTCACATAAACAAATCTGAACTGTCAGTCCTACGATGCAATATATTATTATATTTACAGACACAGTCACAATTCTGACCTTGAAGCCTACCTTGGAAAGCTGTGTGGGGCGCTTTTATTGGAGGAAAGTGACAGGAAACCAAGAGAGCTCCTACAGCATTCCTCTACGTTCCCACAGTCAAGCAAGAAAGGAAATTACAGCTTAAATCCACAAAGACTGTGCACAGAGAAGGGCCAGTTCAGGAGTTCTGAATTCAGCAGAGAAGAGGTATTTCTGATCCACATCCCAATATGAAAAATCACAGTTCAGCCCTATCCAAATTGGTCGTTACATCCTATTATGCCACCAACTAGGTAGATGTTATTTCTCTGAAATCCCTCACGGACCTCAGAACTGAGCCAAGTCCTGGCCACAAGGACTCACCTTCAGGATCAAGGTGTAAGAGACCCTGGTGTCACAGTAACAGCCATTAGGGAGGAGTTTGTGTGGTAGGTTGGGCCTGACAGTCAGCCAAGCTCCCACACAGCCCCTCACTCATTCCCCGCCACCAGTGGGACAAAGGACAGACAGGAGTGAGAAAGCTCGTGGGGTGAGATGAAGACATGGAGATCAAATACCAGGCACCGTCATGGGCAAAACAGACTCAAGCTGGGGAACTTAGTTTATCACCAATTAAAATAAACATTTAATTACTGATCCAAGTATTGGGAAACACAGAAGACAAACATCAAAGCACCTAGGGAAAAAACCACCCCTCCTCCTTTCCCAGGCTCAACTTCAGGCACCTCTCCTCCCTGACACCTGGTCTCCACTCCTTCCCTCCTGTCACTTCTCCTCCCTCACTCCTTGTTCTTGTCACAGGTCACACTCAGTCCTTTGGTGAGGTGACATCTGGCACAGGGGATGGGGCTCAGCTCCAGCCTGTGTCCTCCATGGGCTGCAGTCCCTCTGGGGGTGAGCCTGCTCCACCATGGAGCACCTCCTGCTCCTCTGACATTGCTGTTCCCTCTCTTGTTCCTTTCTCCATTTCTTCCTCTTCCCCTCATCCCCTGTGTGTCCCCCAGGGTTAGTCGGAGCCGTCTGGAACCAGCTGTGTTCATCACGGGGCAGCCCTGGCCTCTCCTCACAGAGGCCACCCCGCAGCCCCCCCCAGCCAGCGCCTGGTCACCAGCACGCCATGTAGCTTGGGGACTAGTGGAGCTGATTGATACTAATCTAGGTTTTATGTAGTTATTTTTCTATACTATTGAAAGTAGCAGTAAAGGAAATTATACATCCTACATTGGAGCATTATTTACCACAGTAAAAAAAAATAATTAATACTAGCGTAAGGTTACCCATGCATGTGCTTGTTGCATGTTGGTCCCTAGTAACTAAAAGCATCAGGGAAATATTTATTTACTGTTCCCATCTGGCTCAAACCCACCTTTTATCAAGTGACGCAATGGTCTAAGCATTTACATTGAATCTAGTAAACAAACGTAAAAACAACAGCAACATAATCAAATATGCTTGCTGAACTAATTTCTACTGAGTGATAAAATATGCCTGCCCGGGGTATGAAAGCATTATCCAGCCCTCTCCACTGTGGCCATCTTGTGAACTCTCTCTAATTCTGAAACAGAGACAAGAGAAACACCTGAAACCCATTTCTGAACTTTAGGTCCCTGTACGTGCCACAGCTGTTCCTTCTAGGAGTGATCCTCTTTCAGGTGGCCAGGTAGCTCTGGGGGCAAGCGCATTCACTCAAGGCTTTGGTTGGCTTGGAAAGCTAGAAGTTAATGCTCAGGTCAGGATTAGCCAACTGTTCTGCACGTGAGATGGAAAGAAGACATGAAACAAACCATTCTATACTCACATCTGAACTTCATATCATATATTTCTTCTACCAGAAAATGAGCAGGGGAGAAAGGAAGGGACAGCCAAAGTCGCATTAACTTAGGTCTCAGAGTTGCTGTCCCCTTGAGTCACACAGGAAGGTACACTTTCCAATAAAGAGCTTCTCAAGAAATGTACAGTTACTGTCATTTACAGATGCAACTTTATAGAAAACACTCAATTTGTTAGTGGAGCTCAAACCTAGAGGCTTGTTCAGAGCATAGTCACAGCCAAAGGCCAGCACAGAAATATCTGGGAGATTCATCTGGCATGTGAATACCTGCCCCAGCTGCTACAGCTCACGCTTGATTTCGAGCTGAGACTCAACTGCCCATCTTCCACATCCACAGCGAGTGTTTACTACTATTTGCTATTTTTCACTGGTTAAAAAACTCCTAGACATTAGCTACCTAAGCAGCTGGCCTGAATTAGGATTTTAACTCCAGAAGAAGAAATATAGACGAGGAGAGATCTAGATCTGGCACAAGCACAGCAGATGAGGAACAGCACTGCAATATTAAAGTTCTTTAAAAATATAGACCAAGATGAATTTACAGGTAACTGTACTAGCAAAACACAAAAGGGAATCCAAGTTTAGCATTAAGCCTGCAGAAAAAAAATGCTGTTCTTTTCTTTTTAATGTTATCAGGTTCATTAAGACTTTTATTTGGTTGAAAATCCAAACATAAATTAATTGAACTACCTTGCCATTCAAGGCGGATTACAAATCTTTGACAGAGAAGCACAAATAGCCACTATTCACAGATAACATAAAGAAGCGAGTAAACATTCCCCACCCCCACCCCCGAAAACTATGTAGGAACAACAAAATATCAACAACAACAAGAAGAAAAGACTTAAAAGAATAAAAACAACTAGTTTATTCCGAGATCTGGAAGTTTTTTCAATTCATGCAACAAGATTCTGGATGGACATGTCATTTCGATTTTCTATTCCTCTGAGACCATTGTTAAATGTAGGTGTTGCAACCATGTCTGATATGTTGCGAAGCTTCATAAAATAAGCCTTTTAAAATTTATTAAAATTGACCAACAAGAAAAGGGTGGAAACAGAAATCATAACTTTATGGCTTCCAGCCTTAGCCTCTGTCCCAGAGAAAAAGGCAGTTCAGTGAGAAAACAAAATACATCAGTTTATCCCTTGATTAACTTGCTATGATTGCATGGGCAAATTGGAAAAACACAGATTGCTGTCTTATTTAAAAATTATAATGTCATGATAGAATTAGAGATAATATTGCAAATCATCCTGATGAGGAAGCAGAAATAAAGGACTGCACTTGATCTTAAAACTAACATTTTTCTTGATTCTTTTGCCTAATCAGACAGCTTTAGCTTTTTCTTGCTTACATCTATAATTAAACAACCCTCTAATTTGTAGCATGGTTTGGTTTTTTTTCCTTATTTTCCTGACTCACCAGCAATCAGGTGCAAAGCACGGTTTAATAGGGATAAGATAAAGCTGTCATAGCAAGATGGGGATCTAGGGAGTCTTCCTTCTTTTATTAGGACGTGCAAACGTTCACTGTCTTCCCACACTTGTGCAACCATACCTTTATACCCTCATACACAGCAGGGACTAGCTTCCCTTGAAGTATTAATTACCCCAAAACAGAATGTAGAAAAATCAAAGCAACTCTAGCTTTCTGCAGCATGTGCCAAAACATTCCTTTGTGTTGAAAATTATTTTAAGGGTCAGCTTTCTACTGCGAGTTTCAACCTGACTGCAGCAAGCAACTTGAGGATGAAAAATGGGAAGAGTTTTAAAATGCAATTCACTAGAAGTTCAGCTTGGGCAATATTTTTTTTGTAAAGGGACTGCAATAACTATTTTGTAGTTTTTCATTTGCGCAGTGCTTACTTTAGCGTACATGTAATAAATAGTAATAACCACTCTAAGCAACAGCAGAGTCTGACCTTTAAGCTCCACAAGCGTCATACTGAACAAGAGCTGGTCATAACTGTATTTTTAATTACATTCTCTTTTTAATTACCGTTTAATCAAACAAATGTCTTTTATAATACTGCCCACATCCTCTTAAGCAATCGGTGCATTTTATTTTTTTTTTTATATACAACCTTACCAAAAAGGTCACAACAAAAGTAAGCCATTAAGTTATCACAGATAAGCCTGGAAGTAATTATGTAAAGCTAAACAAATCCTGACAGATGAATTAAACAAATCAAAGTTCATTGTTAGAAGGACTAGAGCCTGACCCAGTAACCTCGTGTGTTTGTTCCTCAGATTCCATGAGAAGAGAAAAAGAGGTCCTCAGAAACCCAAGATAAGAAAGATTAGTATTAAACATGTTTATTAGCATGGCAATCCTTCATGACCAAGGAGAGCTGGACCCCATCGTACTAGGCATTTTAGAGGTACAGAACAGCAAGTATACTGCCATTCTCAGAAAGTCACTTTACTAGTTTACCTAAAATTTACCTAAACTAGAAATCATCTGTTAAAAAAAAGCAACTTTTTAAAGCTTCATTAGAGTAGTTAAATATATATATATATATATATATCTTTACATGGATACTCAGAAACAATCCCAAAATTAAGTTTGAAATAGAGACTGCTTCATTTCTCATTGGACTGGATGCAATTGGATGTGGGGCGTAGACTGGATTGTGGGAGGCGGTGTGGTTTCTTCTTTGTTTTTAAAACGCTTTAGATTTTTATTTACACTTCAGAAAATATATGCATTTAAGTGCGCCTTTTTTTTTTTTCCCTCCAGATTGCCTGTATTTTTAGCAGGAATATCGTTGTATGACGCCTACCATTTGACAAATGTAATATTTCACAAGCTGGCTTTACTAGCTTTCATAACACCATGATCATCCTTGATCAACCCTTATGGAAGAGCTGAAGACATATTCTAAAGAGCTAATACAAACTCAGAGCTGCTTATTGTAAGACCAAATGGAAGTAACTGTTGAAAATCTGCTGTTAACCACATTTTTTGGACATACGTAGATAAAATTTAATCAAACTAGATATTAGGAATCAAACCTTTACTTAATTTGAACCAGTGAAAAATCCCCTAAAATCTATCTGGGGTGAAGATCTGCTTCTCTATTTTTAAACTTCCCTTTGCACAAGGTACAACCAGTGAGAACACTGCACCTCAGTGCAGTGCCTGTCTTATTAATATAAACACAATTTATTTTTGTAGGATTATATTCACTGTCCTCTTATCCTAGAGATAAAATGAGATATTTCAGTCACAGAGGGAACCAATAGCTCCTAAATGCAAGTAGTCTCGGTAACAATTTAATGTATTATTTCCCTTGCGTGAACTCACAAATGTTCAGAAAACCTTTAGAACACGCTTGCATTAAAAGATGCAATAAGTTTTAGCTCATTGAGGTCAATAGATTGATTCCAGGAAGTTAGTTTCAAATGATGGAAGATTTTCTGCTCAAGGACATTAGGTTTTAAATAGTAAAGACAAAGAAATTCAGAATGTTGTACACCAGATGGCAATGTATTCTTAAAAATGGCTGAATGAACTGTTTCATGGAGATAATTAGATCATTGCTGCTTATTTCTGAGTACTGTACTGATTAATCTGTCACTGGAAACGAGACCAACCCAGAAGATGAGTAGATCTGACCCTCCACCTGAAACTCACAGCAGAGACTCTCTTTTCAACAGGGTACAATTTCAACTTCCTTTTTTTAAAGGGCAATTTTTAGTACTATATACTCCAATAGCTTAAGTTGAGATTTCAGACTTATGTGAGCAGTTGTATTGTAGACCCTTTTTAATTTGAGAATTTCTAAAACAGTCTAATGAAAAGGGATGTTCAGAACAAAAAGCTGCAGTAAAACAACATTAGTGTTCAGCTGCAAGTCAGCAAATCTACAGGGGTTCATCTACAGTCTTCATCTGACAATGTTCCACCTTGTACTAAACCTCGTCATCTCTAAAACCTTATCAAAGAAAGGCGCCTAGCAACATTCAACAGAAGAAGAGCTCAAGGCATATGTGAAACCCTAAAAATCTTCTATGTAAAAAAAATGAAATAACTTGAATGTATTTCTTCAACTTTTCTTCTCAGCAGTGTCACAGCTAACATATAAACCACACTGGCACAAGCTTCGCATGATCATTGTGTTTTACAGAAATAGAAGAAATTTTTAGATTAAAGCCTAAAAATCATATAAGTGTATTTAGCATACCACCATAATAATTAAAACTGTTTCTCACAAAAATTATTTTCTTCATCTCCATTCAATGAATTGTTTTTAGCCTTGTTCTTCCAGTGGGGAAGAAAACTGAAATGAGTGTTCATAGTAATAAGAACTGCACTGTTCCCCATGGAGAGAAATCTCAACAAATGTTATTTCCAGCAACTGTCGTTTCACCATCTCCAGACACAAACACCCCCTTACAGTTCATGTGATCTTTGTCTCACAGTAGCAGGGACTTATGTGTCATCAGATATTCAGCATGGATCCAACAGTTCTTCCAGGGTCTTGATCAGACCTCAGCTTTCTACACTGCTGGCTGGGAAACTTCCTGACCATCTCTTCCAAAGGTCCCGTCTTAGTCACCCAGCTGGAAGCCAGTATTAATCCTGCTTATCACAACAGCTCCGTTTCAGTGCAATTGCAGGTTCCTGTCTTTCGCCTTTTATCAGCTAGACCGTAGCCCCACTTGCACAGATTTGCAGCCTGTTCCATATCAGAGTCTCATTCCAGGAGAAAAAAGTATTCCTGCTTTTTCCTCAGGGGATCAGTGCTCAGGGCCTCTTCTGTCCCAGATGTTATCATGAGCCATAGCACATTCCACACCTTCATTGAAGAACTGCAGGTCTCATTTTCTTCCCAATTTATACCACAACAAGTACAGGTTTTACTGCGACTTCTGCTTCCTGAGGGATGCATTGCTTTCTGGTTATTTCAGGTCCACCTAAAAATACACATTTTCTACAAAGAAAGTCTGCAGGGCACTATGTCCAAAAATTCTTATTCCAATTAAGAATGCAAAGGAAAATTGTAGGCCACATTTATCTGTCTTAACTTTTGAAACCAAAATCATGGGTGTGTGCTTGAAGTTAAGAGCAAAGCATCTCTGGATGGAATTCTATGGAACAAGATAGGAAAGGCCCTTTGAGGCTCTCTAAAGATTTTAGGTGACATGAATTTCCTGTTGAAACTGCTTCACTAGTAATCAGTGTCTCTCTTCTATCTAAGAGTGTATACTTACCCCTTTTCCAAAATCCCTGTGAAATACGTATGACCTGAAGGTAGATAGTCATGGCTCTAGGGAAAAAAAACCATAATCAGGTAGTTAAATACACTGCAGAGAATTGTGAACATTTCACTCACTTGAAAGATCATACAATGAACAGCTCCCCCCCAAAAAAGATGCAGAAAATTACAGTTAGTCTGAAAGTGTCTAAATATATAAGAGACAAGCTATATGAGTGAGCAACTGATGTTTTGATTCGGTGGCTGACCTCCTCCGCGCAGCTGTACATAGAGGGATGTGCACACCACCTGTTTTGGGTCACTCCCCGTCTTGTTGCAGAGTTTTATTCTCCAGGTTGCCCACACTGTTTACAAGCTCTGCTGCTCCTGACACGACTGTATGTGCTGATAGAGTACCCGTCAGTCCAGGGATGCTGCGACAGATTGCGTGGGTTGGGACCCCAGCAGTTCTTTCTGTCTCTGCATGAAACAGCTCTAGGTCATGTGAAACTACCCTTCCACAAATAAAATAATAGTCAAAAAATCTGCTAAGAATGACAAGATACCTTTCAAAATGTATCAGGTACCCTTCAAACGTAATAATTTTGAGACTAATCTAAGTCAGGATTGATTATGTCTTTAAACTCATCTTCCTTTCAGTAGGAGCCCATTCCAGGAGTAAAATACCAGGAACTACTGTTAAGGTCATGATGTACCTCTCTCAAGTCATGACACATTTGTAGAAGCAAGAGGTTACAAAAAAAAACAACAAACAAAAACACAACCCCACCACACACTTTAAAACGAAAAGCTATGCACAGATATGCACTATTTAAAAACAAAACAAGAATAGTCACCACCCAAACCCCCAAGCAAAGCCTTGTGCTTTCAAAACCATGTTAATTTTCCTCCATTTTTAGCATATATTAACAAACACAATATTTTTTTCTTACTGTTTCTCCCTTAAAATACCGCTCTGAATTATTAAACAATTAGGCTCAGAAAGTGAGCCGTATGGGACACCATCTCAGTTTCGCTAATGCATGTGGTGATTCGTCCTGCTTACTTCGGTCAATAAACAAATAATTTTGGGTTTCACTGATACGAGCAATTATGTCTTACAATTATTGGCCTAAAAATGCATTTAAGAAATAAATTCTATGTGCTTGGACAGTGGAAACTACGTATTGTTTTCAGCTAACGTATACATATGTTGTCCATATGGCTAGAAGTTTTAAGCCTGTCCTGAACACTTACAAATATTTTCCAATAAATCTTCTATGTTATTCACCCTGCCTACTCTTCCCAATACAGGGATTTCTTGATTTTTATATAAGAGCTAAATATTTTCAAAGCATCAGTTATAAATACCATTCCCCCTGTGCTGCAATGTTTTTAAGGGATTTTGCATACATTTTTGTCTTTAGATGCGCAATCAGAACTCTACTGAGCCTCAAGCGGAGTCCAGCTTCTGTTTTCACATAATAACAAGTTCAGTTGTTCATAGATTTGATTTTAATGGGACAATATGCATTGTAATATTTATTTATCACCTAGGTTATTTTCCAAACAGGGAAATAAATGTCTATTAACAGAAATTGAAAAAATAAGGTATGTGCAGCAAGCTTTGTGTGCAAATTCAACGCACTTCACTGATTGTGAAGGACATACAAAGAGTCTAGGTCAAAAAAACAAAAGCTGTGACTATTTTTAACACAGCTCCAACTCCTTTGTCCTTATATACTTGTAGCAGTCCAAAACAAGATTTGACCACTTACATAAAGGAGCCAGAGTCCAAACCAGTGATATTTTCCTCCCATTTTGCAACATTTCCAACCTGATAACTTTTTTCATCTAGGCCTAACAAGCATAGCCAATGCTACAGGTATGGTGCAATGAAAATATTGTGTAACATGCAGTATATTTTTATTATGCCTACCTTCGCAGCCATAGGTAGGACATTCCTGAGCCTTAACCTAGCCCACACAGGTGCTCATTACAGTCCAAACCTAAAGACAAGGAGCTTAACTTCAACAGCAAAACCCAGCTGGGAACCTGCTTAAAAACGTTGGCAGCTAATTCATACTGACATCACTGTTGTGGCTAAGGCTGTTACCAATACCCAAGCCAATTAGTCTGAGCAAGCTCAGCTGTTCCTGCAGAGATAGGGTCACATTTTAACTACATGAGGATTTTTATCAGTTTGATCATTTATTTTAAACGTACTGGGGAATAACTGAGGAAATTACTGAATGCAATTCAGAAAGATAAGGTTTACAAGTTTACACTTGCTATAGCATTTTTCCGTTTTGATTTTCACTTTTTATACTCAGGCCTCCTCCATTTATCTCTTCTCAGTGAGTAGGCTTCACCAGAAATAGCAAAATACTCTGGCAAACAAACTTGTAGGCTGCAATTATTAAAATGGGTCAGGTAAACTCCATTTGTGAATAACCAATGGAGAGTATCATAAAGTAACCTAATTTTCAGAAATTTTGTGTGGTTACCCACTCATCCCACTGCAAGTCAATCTTTTCAAGGATCTTAAATTGGTTTTGAAAGGTTATTAGTCAGTCTTGAGAACAGGGGCCTTTTGTCTCACAAATGAAGACTGTAGAAGAGGTAGAACCTGCCCCTTTATAACCTGCCAGATCTTCATTTTATAGCAGATGGCAATTAGTTAATTAGTTCGTACCAAAGAAATTACCATCATCTGCAAATTACGTCAGCCTGTGGTGCTCAGATAGAGTCTGCAAAAAGAGAAAAGACTGAATTATTAAAATACATGCTGGAGTGAAATTGTTTAGCATGAGCTAAATGAACAAACCTGTGTGTGCACTGCCAATTCTGGAAAATGGTACTCGGCAATTTCCATTCACATCAAATAATGTAACATTTCCCAACTAAGTAACAAGGTTTTATTTATTTCAGAAATCATATATTCAAGAAAAACAATGAGATATATTTAAAACTTAAAAAGCCTGTTAATTCCCCAGTGAATTTTATGAAATTATTTGAGGACTATACTGCACCACACTGGGCGTTGCAGTTCATCCACCCTGATTCCTCTGTCCACTGCGTTTTAAAGGAGAAGTTTGCAAGCACGGTTCTAGAGCCCCTGGTGCAAGCCAGGCTGTGAACTGACTTCATTGCTGAATACCTTACCAACAAAAAAATTGCTAGTCTCCTTTGAAGAAAAAGAAGAAAACATTTCACTGGAAATTACTTTGCATGTGAAATTTAAGTTAAATGGTACTGACTGAAGTTATGGCACTCTGACCTCCTAAGTTTGCATAAATCATGGCAGCAGGTTCAACTGCTTGAAAAACATCTAAAAGGAAGTGAAATTCCTAATTAACTGAATGCCACAGTCGATGTGAATGCTGTATTTTCCCTCCTTTTCGTTTCTATGCTATTCTGAGTTTTCTTAGCACCTGCAAAAGAGTTCACAAGGCTTCCCTGAAGTGAGACCTGCAGGGAGGGAATTCACGTCTCCAAACTTCAAGCAAATAGCTTTGTTTTACTAACTTTTGTATACACCTGATAGAGAGAAAGAGGCACCTGAATAGGAGCATGGGATTACCTCCTATAGTAGTGTCTCTCTTTGGCATAGGAGTCAAATTTAAGCTTCTCTCTGAATACCTTCTGTTCTCTTATGGTTTCCTATATATGGGAAGACAGAGAGACTAAGATGCCTACTATTTGACAACACAAAATGATCACAGAATTACACAGAATCACAGAATGGTTCGGATTGGAAGGGACCTTAAAGATCATCTAGTTCCAACCCCCCTGCCATGGGCAGGGACACCTCCCACTAGACCAGGCTGCTCAAAGCCCCATCCAGCCTGGCCTTGAACACTTCCAGGGATGGGGCATCCACAACTTCCCTGGGCAGCCTGTTCCAGTGCCTCACCACCCTCACAGTAAAGAATTTCTTCCTGATACCAATCTAAATCTACCCTCTTTCAGTTGGAGGCCGTTACCCCTCATCCTATCATAACACTCCCTGATAAAGAGTCCCTCCCCATCTCTCCTGTAGGCCCCCTTTGGGTATTGGAAGGCTGCTATAAGGTCTCCCTGGAGCCTCCTCTTCTCCAGGCTGAACAACCCCAACTCTCAGCCTGTCCTCGTAGGAGAGGTGCTCCAGCCCTCGCATCATCTTCGTGGCCCTCCTCTGGACCCGTTCCAACAGGTCCATGTCCTTCTTGTGCCGAGGGGTCCAGAGCTGGACGCAGTACTCCAGGTGGGGTCTCACCAGAGCAGAGTAGAGGGGCAGAATCACCTTCCTTGACCTGCTGGCCATGCTTCTTTTGATGCAGCCCAGGATGCAGTTGGCTTTCTGAGCTGCAAGTGCGCATTGCCGGCTCATGTACCCCCTCAAAAGATACTCTAGTCTAGAAAAATTCTATTTTTCCTTTACAAGTAAAATAAGGTGTTTCTTTGGGCACCTTTTGTTTTTATTGATTGTTAAATAGGTGCTGAATTTAATGAAAATTTAAAGAGGAGATCACGTTATAATGCAGCCAAGTATGTCTCTGTAACAATTTCATCCTAGTCTTCAAAACCCAAGTGAAAAGAGTGACCTTCGTCTACTTCTACAATAACATTAGTTCTTGAATCTTCCTCTTAAAAACATGGAGGATTGCTCTGCAAATGTAAGCTCGAACAACAAACAACTTGATGTAATTCAAAATTAGCTCATGGTAGTACAGCAAAAAAAACACCAAAAACTTATATTGATCCTGACCTTTTGGGACATTGCTGACATGAATAAGAGGATCTGGCTGGTCAAAATTTTTCTTACCTTTCAGGCACTGATTTTTTTTATTAATGTTGGGTTACAGTTCCCTATATCCTTATTTTGCTGCATAAGTAAAAAGCCTAATTCTAAGCAATCAGAAATTCCAGTTAAATCAGCTTATCTAGGAAAACTTTTATTACCAAATAAAACATTTTTAGTAACGGAAGTATTGATCCTGAGGCTCAGGGTCATGGCGTGGTTTGGTAATGACATCCCTCAACACAGCTGCTAGTTCTGAGCTCTTGGCCAGAAGAAAAAACTGACCCTGAAGCCTGTGACACATTAAGTACATCATGTGGATCAGACAACAATGTTTCTGTGTTGCAAACACAAGTGTTTAGTGCATAATATATTAACTGTACATTGTTAAACACAGAGCAACGAAAACTTGCATCTGACCAATTAGACTTTATATTTCAGTTCATTTGCAATGTAAGGGAAGAGGAAGAGCCTACAATAAACACTTGTCTGCTTTGTTATACATCAAGAAATGGCCCAGCAGTGCGGTTCCAATTTAAGAGCATAATGTTCTTACGTATAGTCTCACGACAGAACAAAGTCAAATAAACTAGGGGCCACTACACACTTCTCTTGTCTCCTGTCACTCTTCTCACTGATGTCCACATATAACCACATTGTCCTACTGCTGGGAACACCTATTGTCCAGGGAGTGATTGCTTCCCAGCTTCCCAGCACAGTAAAGAAATCAGTGTTATCACTCAGCAGAGAACACACTTTGCCCATAACAAGTATTTAAGAACCAACAAAAGGAAGTACTTTTTCACACAACACGTAATTACATTTTGGAACTCGTTGCCACAGGATGTAGTTAAGGCCAAAAGCAAAATGGAGTTAGAGAGATTAGACAAATTCATGGAGAAAGGGTCCACCAGTGGCTATTAAAATATGATGGTCCAGATGCTGCCTCGAGCTCAGGAAATCCCTAAGCCATTGATTGCCAAAAGTCAAAGAGAGAGGAAGGAACATAAAATGGCAAGATAAGGCTCAGTATTGGTGTGTTATTCTTTTGTCTGGATACTTATGAAAAATAAATAAATAAGTCAGTCTTATATGGTATACTGTCAGTTCTACCCACAAACTTTTGATCTCAAGGTAACCAAAAATTAAACAAATTTGACAAACAGTTCATGAAGTTCATGCAAATAGGCAGATCAACAGAAGACAGAGTTTTTTAATGCCTCAAACCTGCAGCATCAGCTCAGTTTTTATTAAATATCTACCCAAGATGCAAATATGTAGGAGATCCAACTGCATTGAAACTGTTCACAGAGTTATGTGCTATTATAATTTATAAATACTGCATAAACTATTACAATAATTGCAACTGCATGAAAGCTGTAGTGAAGCATATAATGAATACTTAACACTCAATGCAGACTTAAGGTCACATTAAAAAAACTAAATAATCCAAAACCCAGAGTCAATCCAGCTGCTGAAATGCAATCAATACACGCCATGAAATAAAGCAAGGAGACAAACCACCATTTAAACCAATAAGAAACAAAGTTGTTTATATTTGATAGTCAAAATGTACATTTTGCATCGCCATTCATTTCCACTCACATGCCATAAAGTCACATCTGCACCAAATGTTCTACTCCCTCTCTTTGAACTCCTTTGAAATGTTTCCTTGCTCTTTTTAAAGGAGTGTAAAAATGGACTCAGACAACTAATTCAAGATCTGTTTTGTTTCTTGCCAAGATTTCCTTCCAGATTATTAAGAGGGCCTCAAAATTTAACTAAACAAAATAACAGTGTTGGAAAAAAAAATTAGTGATTCATTTGAAAAAAACTTGCTCCTTGGCAAAAAGGAAAGGAAACTAATAGGAGACAAAGGCAATAACTGAAGTACTTCCTTATAGAAATAAGCATGCATGAATGTCAACACTGATTCCTTACAGTCAGCACACATGATACGAAATTGTATTAACTCTATGTGTGTCGTACAGTATATATCACAGACCACTACAGACAAAACCATTTGAAAAAGTCAATGCTGGTTCATGACTTAACCTTTTATCCAGCAAAACATCTTCATGGCATTCCTGAGAGAGCTAGAGAGTCTATAAAAGATAGAAATAAAAATCTGTCTTGTTAGAAGTTATTGCCCATTGGGGAAACTCTAAACCTGAACACAAAGCGTCAGTATAGAAAGACTACAATGCTTGGCTGGGAAACAAGCATGCCTTTGGGATTGCTTTTTGGATTGACTCTGACTTCAGTATATTTATTTCTGAATCTGAAAATTTCTAGCCAGTAATAGTCCAAAACCACAATTTCATCTTTTAATATTACATCAGAAGTGTTTTATATACCGCCCAGCTTACAGTACCCTATAAACGGAAATAAATCAATGAGAAAGCCCTGGAGACCAAACTTATTACAAACAGCTTAATCCTTGCTTGCGGTCTCAGTGAGTTCAATAAGGCAGTTCATATGTTTAAGTGCGAAGGCTCAGAACACCCTGGGGAAAAAGAAGAGTGGATAATTATTTCTAACATATCATTTACATGTTGTGAGCTATTCCCAACAGGGAAGCCTGCACTAATTCATGGCTTCAGACGCAGAGAGGTGAGGAGTCTGGATACTAACCTGACATTCAGGGAATACAGAATGCTAAGACTTGCTTGAGAGAGTAAATTTTAATATTTTTTTTTGGCAAAGTAATGAAAATTACAGCTGCCATTGTCTATGCCAGGCAATCGATTTGTCAATATAAAGGAAACTCTTTTAGTGGAAAGGCAATACTGAAATTATTTTAGGAAAATAACCATTCCAGTGCCCGGTGGGCTCAGTGGGTGTACCACTGCGTGTGCACAAGGCAGACGGCTGCGGTCTCGTGCAAGTACCAGCTCCCTCGCACTTCTACACAGCAAAGCTGACATCCCCGCCCGACACGGTTAGAAGGAAATACTTGATTAAACCTTGAGTCCATTCGCATATATTCAGCAATGGCAGTACTTAGGGGAAACCACACATATGTCACTAAGATGAATATCTGCTAAGATACTCCCGTATCATTTTACATTGATTTCAAAAGAATTTCTACTTAAAGTAAAAGCCCATCTATTTCCAGTTCTCCAGCAATCATATAATTGCCTGATGTGAGCTCATTGGAGTCTACTGGAGTCTTTCCAACTGGTTTAATATGTCTGGGGATGAAATATATCAACTGAAGTGACTAGGTAGTAACACTAGGGCAGATTGCCTAGGACTCCAGATGAGCTTCCCGTCGGTTTCCCACAGCTCTTCTCCCCAAACAGCTCTTCTGATTAGGAAATAGCAACAGCGATACTCCGCTAACTTTGGATAAGGCAATAAGGCTGTGACTACTGTTTGTACACTGTGAGCTGAAGGCTTCCTTTTGATAAGTGCTTGAAGGATAACAGCTTAATTATTTTCAAGGGGTTTATGTTAGAAGAATAGATGAAGACATGAGAACAAAACATGTAAGTCAAAAAGTAAACGTTTTACATGATTCTGTTTCTCAAAGAAGACATTTCTCTAAAATAAAGGAAAACATTCTCATTCTTTTCACTAATACAAATGGTTCGATTCACTTGTCCTCACATAGGCATCTAGTGCCATTTGGGATACGCAGAAGTCATTGCGTGGTCTTGGAAGCAGAGGAGTATTCTTCCTTTTGGAACAAATAATGCATTTGAAATAATCAAATTCTGAATTACAAAGAACAAATGCCAGAGTAAAGTTTAAGTAACATTATCACAAATAGGTCATCTCATCATAAGTACCATTCATTTAATACTGACATTCCTGAGACACATGCTGGAGAAAAATTAAGTACCAGCCACCTGTACGTTCCAGCATATTAGAGCTGAACTGAAAAGAATTTCAGCAGAGGTGATTAATGTTGTATGTATGTCATATTAAGATGCAAACTACATTCTAGAGAATAGAAAATGTCTCTCATTGCTGGACTTCTCTGGCCAAATACTAAATTATACCCAAGTAGTCTCTGTGTTTACATAAAACAGCAGATCAGGTAACTCCTTCAACAATTACAATACGTTTTAATTGCACCCTCAAGAAATCTTCAGTTAATTGCTGAAGGCCCAGTTGAGGCAAAGTCATCTAACGTACAGTTTGGATGTGAATATGTGAATAACAAAGTAAAGTTATCTCCACTAATGGGGAAAAAATGTAAATTATGAAATTTTTCATCCTGCTGTGCCTCCATACAAATATTGAAGCCTATATGTGCCCCCGTATGCATCTGTAAACCTCTTCAAAATTTGTCCTAATAAGATTAAATGCCATTGACTTTTAGGCTTCTAAAAGTCTATGTCCCTGTAAGGAAATGGTTGTTTTAAAATATTGTAATAGTTCATTTCAACTGTGCTTACATTCATTTTTTTTTTCCATTTGCATCCCAAACATGGACTTTAAATAACTACAGAATATTGATTGAAAGAATGTATTCGTTACAACCCCAAGGCCTCGAAATGCAATTATATAAGTTATTTCCAAAGAAACAGACCTGCCATCAATTTAAACTGAAGCAGCTGTTAGTATCACACGCTGTAATCATTCTTGCAAAAGCCACCGATCAACAAATTCTACAAAGTTGCTAAATAAGTATTGCATCTGCATCTGAGAAGTGTTTTTGCAGGCAACTTACAAAGCAAACTGAGAGATATAGTTTGCATTTAAAAAAAAAAAGAAAGAAATTTCCATTGTCTTAAGTCTGTTTCTGAATTAAACTGTGCTAAGTCAAAGAAGCCTGATCTTGCAAACTGACACCGACAGAAAAGAATTAAATTCTCTCTGACGCCTGTACTACCATCGGGATCCTTTATGCATCCTTTGGGTCAGCTGATGTCTTTCCTCTACACCAGCAGCACCTTCTAGTGCATGCTGCCCCCAGCTCCACAGGTCCTCGTGCCTGCTCACATCCAAGCCTCTCCATCTCACTTACACTAGGCACATCATGGACTTTTCCACAGCATGCATTTTAGACTTCTGGGGTCTATTTCGTATTTCAGGAACTGTTTTCAGGCTGAGCTGAAAACCTCCAGCGAGAAGCCACCCAGCAACATACCCATAGGTGACAATATTGTGGACTTCTGCAATCACACACCCTCCCTCAGACGGAGGCCTTCAGTCAAATTGCCTTTTGCTGGTGTATGTGACCTCTCTCTGAGTGAGAAACATTTTAACATGCAAGAGGTAAACCATTCCAAATGTTGTGTGTGAGAGAACTACATGTTCCACTCCAAAATAGATCTCAGATGTTTTCTAGCATGTGCGCTACATTATTTATAGATAATGTAGGAGGATCATGGAGAGATTCATACTGACAGGCTAGGTGTACAATACATGTTTGCCCCGATAGACACAGAACAACTTAAGATCACAGTGTGATCCTATTAGAACATCTCCAATTGCCAGAAAATATTAAAACGGATCCCTAAATGTTGTTAATTTTACAATGTAGTATGGAAGGAAATTACTCATCTCACTCTGCTTCATGGAAATAGGCAAAACCAGCTAGTGCTTTTAGTTAAGCTAAGCATTTTTTTTAAAATTTTTTTTTCCATAAGCATATGCATTCATCAGCTTCAGATTCCAGTTACACAGATCCATTCAAACAGGATATAAAACTAGAAATAAAACTCAGACAAATCCACCAAATTCTGGCTGAATCAAAGTACGTTTTGTATAAATATCATCCCGAACTATAAATTATTCTAAGGTTTGAAGCAAGTCCAGTTTCCAGAGTACTTAAAACTTGGCCCCAACTTGATGGAACATGACCGAGAATCACCAAAAGATTGGCAAAACCTAGGGAACCTGGCCTGAGAATATAACAAAAGCCAAAGCCCAGAGAGGTTCACATTGGCCAGGTGTCAGTGCATTTTAATGTCACCGAGACAGTGACTGCCCCCCCACATACTTACTTTCTTTAACAGACTGTAACTTGCATACACCTGAAAAAAGTTAATAGAAAAGGATTGTTGAATGTTATCATAAAATATAACGTTTAATCAAAACAGGGTAAAAGCATTCATACAATAAAAACTAGGGTTTGCTGCGGTTGTGATTATTTTGGTTGTGAACTCAAGTGCCGTGTTTGGAAATACAAGAAAACGCAGCATGTCTGGGATCTGAGTTACTTCTCTGTGCACAGCGCTTTTAATAGAAGTTCTGGTTCCGTTGGTTCCCACAGCTCCTTCTGCACATCCCTCTGACCGACAGCGATGCCCAAAGCAGCTGCCTGCTGCAAATCGGGTGACTCGGACGACTTGCCTGTGTGACACAAAGAGCCTGGACGTAGAAATCTCATTTTCTGTAGGTGCGAATTCTGCTAATCAGGTGCTTGCATTACCAACCTATTAATATCTAAGCAGGTCACGGAGACATAGTGTAGCTTTAGTACTGACTGGGCCATATGACATCTAGAATGTTCAGCAATTAAATGGCACTTCTTAATTCTTAGATTAGAAAAAAATCATAGGCGAGTACACCGATTTCAGGCTGAAGAGAGGAAAGTAAAGGTGACAGAGTAATTCCAGAGTGGAAATTTAGCCAGAATCTCTGAAGTTAAAGTCATGGAAATTACCTGGTTAGGAATATGTTAAGAAAAGTATACATATAAGCAGAGACTCACTTTAAAATAGACCAGTAGTCAGAAGGTCTGGCTGGCCAGAAGCCCCACTAATTCAGAAAAGGAATGGAGTCACAGTCATTTTAGTGTGAGTTATTATAATAAAGTGCATCATCACCTTCACAGTTCCATAATTACGTATCTTTGCACATTTTTGAACATAGATATGAAGTCATTTTAATGCAAGAAGAGACGACATAGTCTCTTCAGTTTGGACAGAGATAACAAAAGGGAGATGTGCAAGAGGTCTATAAAAACATGAAATATGTGGAGAAGTTCAATAGAGAAGCACAATTCACTGTTTTTCTTAATGTAATAATCAGGGAGTACCCAATTTATTTACCAGGCAGAGAGTTTAAAACAAACAAAGGAAATCATTTTTCACACACAACTGAATCTCATGCAAAATTAAATCGTGGAACTCATTATCACAGGATGTTGTGGAGGTCAAAAGTCCAAAAGGTTCCAAAAGGCATTAAAAAATTCTCATGGAGAATAGATCCATCAGAAGCTACATAGCATGATAGTCCAGATGAGACCTACAGTTCAGGAAATGCTTACAACCCCTGATTACCATGAACGAAGAACTCATTCCAGCGAAACGAGCAGGTTAAGCATACTCCTATCAAATTTATATTAAGCGTCTGCTACTGGTCACTGCAAGGCACAAAATATCAGGCACGGTGGACAGATGACCTTATTCAATATGGCATTACTTATTTTCTTTTCTGCTTGTTATTTATATGAATAAAAAGTAAATACTGACTTGGTAGAATCTTAATAATAAATCGAATTAGGTAAAAGGCAATACAAGGTGCATGGTAACATTCAGATGCTCCCTGGAGCACCATGACTAGAAGAGTGAAGAGTTCCAGTTTTCTTCATAGTTACAGTTTTCTTGTTGGTTAAGAATTGAAGAGGAAAAAGCTATGTTCCTTTTATGCTCCTCAAAAGCAGCACATTTTAAATGACCTATATATTTCTCTGCCTAATTCCACATAATCAGCTTCCAAAAGTACTGTATATATTTTTCACTCCAGTAGTAAGGATTTGACAAGTTATCTATATCATTATGGATTGCATCATCCAAATAATTTTCTTTAAAAGCAAGTTTTCCTCAAAGAGCCTGATGATATGTGTGAAATATTGACGCATGTCGGAGAGCGCCAAAAAATCAAAGAAACCGACCTTGCTGTATACTGCCATTATTGCAGGGAGCGTTTCAACTGCAATGCAGTATAGTTATAATTACAAGTTTAAAAAAGACAGTATACCTGAACTTAGAGCACATCATGTTAAAATACAGCCCAAGGCTATAATAATGTGCCTTAGTAAGGAAATTTCCAGTTCTTCCTTACCATGTTTACAGAAAGAAGTGCTAGGTTTTAACATTAGGCAGAAAAGTAAGTTTCCATAGGCAATGACCGTAGCAACAAGTAACAAGATGCATTTTGGTAGCCAACACATGTGGTAGTTCAATTAGCTCGGAGTTTTCAAGTAAGAATCCCCAAAGATCAGCTGCACACGGGAGCTGCTTAGTTTTGTGTCAGATACATGTACTTTTTTCCAACTCAGCAAACTGTGCAAATAATTTGGCTAGAAATGAGATGGTTCCTGGCAATTTTAAGTGCTTGGAAGAACATATGCTAAGTAACTTTATAGTTTGTTTTGCCTTCAATGTATTTGAACAATTAAAGAAAAGAAATAAATAAAATAAAAGGAAAAAAAAAAGAAAAGAAAAAAAAAGTAGCAAAGATCAGAATACATTACAATAAAATAATCTTCGGTGTAATACCAAATAAACAATTCTGATAACTAAAGTTATTTACAAATTCTGAGGACTTGGACGACTATAATGGTGTTCTGAGATTACCTTTTGATTTTGATAGACTTATGACATGACCTTGTTCCTTCATGGTTATCTTGGAATATTCTATGATGGAACTACAGTGTAAATTGTTGCAAATTCGGTAGGATTCACTTTGGTTAGTGATTAGAGGTATCAAAAGAAAACCACAGCTTTTTGCTGTCGTGTCACCAGCAAACAGTTTTACTATTCCATGGGCCCTGATGGGATGCACCCAAGAGTGCTGAGGGAGTTGGCAGAAGTCATTGCTGGGCCGCTCTCCATCATCTTTGAAAGGTCCTGGAGAACAGGTGAGATGCCTGAGGACTGGAGGAAAGCCAGTGTCACTCCAGTCTTCAAAAAGGGCAAGAAGGAGGAGCCGGGGAACTACAGGCCGGTCAGCCTCACCTCCATCCCTGGAAAGATGATGGAACAGCTCGTTCTGGGCGTCATCTCAAGGCATGTGGAGGAAAAGAAAGCTATCAGAAGTACTCAACATGGATTCACCAAGGGGAAATCATGTCTGACTAATCTGATAGCCTTCTATGATGGCATGACTGGATGGATAGATGAGGGGAGGGCAGTGGATGTTGTCTACCTTGACTTAAGCAAGGCGTTCGACACGGTCTCCCACAGCATCCTCATGGGGAAGCTTAGGAAGAGTGGGCTTGATGAATGGACAGTAAGGTGGATAGGTAACTGGTTGAAAGACAGAGCTCAGAGGGTAGTGATTAGGGGCACAGAGTCTAGCTGGAGGTCAGTGGCGAGTGGTGTTCCCCAGGGGTCAGTACTGGGTCCAGTCCTCTTCCATATATTCATCAATGACCTGGATGAGGGGATAGAGTGCACCCTCAGCAAGTTTGCTGATGACACAAAGCTGGGGGGGGTGGCTGACACACCGGAAGGCTGTGCCGCCATCCAGAGAGACCTGGACAGGCTGGAGAGTTGGGCAAAGAGGAACATTATGAAATTCAACAAGCGGAAGTGTAGGGTGCTGCACCTGGGGAGGAATAACCCCATGCACCGGTACAGGTTGGGGGCTGACCTGCTGGAGAGCAGCTCAGCTGAAAGAGACCTGGGAGTCCTGGTGGACAACAGGATGACCATGAGCCAGCAATGTGCCCTCGAGGCCAAGAAGACCAATGGCATCCTGGGCTGCATCAAGAAGAGTGTGGTCAGCAGGTCAAGGGAGGTCATCCTCCCCCTCTACTCTGCCTTGGTGAGGCCGCACCTGGAGTACTGTGTCCAGTTCTGGGCTCCCTGGTTCAAGGACAGGGAACCGCTGGAGAGGGTGCAGCAAAGGGCTACCAAGATGATTAGGGGACTTGAACACCTCTCTTATGAAGAAAGTCTGAGGGATTTGGGTCTCTTCAGTCTGGAAAAAAGACGGCTGAGGGGGGATCTTATCAACACTTATAAATACTTAAAGGGTGGGTGTCAGGAGGATGGGGCCAGGCTCTTTTCAGTGGTGCCCGGGGACAGGACAAGAGGTAATGGGCACAAACTTGAGCATAGGAAGTTCCACCTAAACATGAGAAGGAACTTCTTTACTTTGAGGGTGGCAGAGCACTGGAACAGGCTGCCCAGAGAGGTGGTGGAGTCTCCAACTCTGGGGACATTCAAAACCCACCTGGACACATTCCTGTGTAACCTGCTGTAGGTGATCCTGCTCTGGCAGGGGGGTTGGACTAGATGATCTCCAGAGGTCCCTTCCAACCCTATGATTCTATGATTAGGATACTAGGTATGGCTTTGGACAACAGTAGCTGTCAGTTTCAGAAGTAGATCAGAGTATCCACTGTATTTTCATTTGATGTCCTGATCTGACAACCACAAAGCTGAAGTAGAAGGGAACTAACTGTACAGAATTCAATGCAACCAAAAGCGTAACTGGTTCAACCAGCATCAAACATGAGCATGCTCCAAATGAGTTTGTGCAACTCACAAAATACAGATGTTTGTAGCAGATCACATACACCAAGGCTGCTTTGGTGCACAATTTGTACAGGAATTTGTAGTGTGTCTAGAACCCCTCTAATTCATTTATTACTTGCCCAGGGCTAGGTTCAGTCTAGCCCTTCTTATTTTCCTCTTCTCTCCCCTCCCTCAAGAATACAACAGCTAGAAAATTAGATTTGTGTGAAGGAACTGTGCCTCCAACAATGCAAAAGTTCACTAAAGGGAAGCTTTCCCGATCGATCATCTCAGTTACTTCTGCCTTGATTGGTACACTGGTGATGAGTGGTTTTATAAAAATAACTCAGCTTTTCTGTTCCTGCCCTTGTCTGTTGCTCCTGGGCATCTTTTCTGCTTTGGTGTCTTGTCCCTTCTCCATCATGCTTTTAACATATGCAGTACTGCAACCTCTTCATCAAATGACAGGAATCTATAAAACGTCTATAAAAATAAAGGTTTTGGTACAGGAAATTAACAGAAAATAATAGTTTCTGCCACCACATGAAATAGGAAGCATTGTCCATAATTAAAGGGCCCTAATGAAACTGCTGATCTTATGGATCAGCAACTTGATCTACATTCAAATTTGGATTTAACTTCAAAATTGGCCCTTCTTTGAGCAGATAGACCAGATGACTTCCAGAGGTCCTTGCTAATCTAAATAACACTGTGTTTCTCTGTCCTGCAAACAGATCCTGGCTACTAACATTCACTAAAACTCCCAAAGAAGAGATCCACTTAAAATAACAGCTTATCTGTATGTATTTGGACGTGCTGGAATGTGTCCAGAGAAGGGCCACGAGGATGATCAGAGGGCTGGAGCACCTCTCCTGTGAGGACAGACTGAGAGAGTTGGGGTTGTTCAGCCTGGAGAAAAGAAGGCACCGAGGAGACCTTCTAGTGGCCTACCAGTATCTTAAGGGGGCCTGCAAGAAAGCTGGTGAAGGACTTTTTAGGATGTTGGGTAAAGGTAGGACTAGAGGGAATGGATTAAAACTAAAGATGGGTCGATTCAGACTGGACGTTAGGAAGAAGTTCTTCACCATGAGGTTGGTGAGGCACTGGAACGGGTTGCCCAGAGAGGTGGTGGAAGCCCCATCCCTGGAAGTGTTCAAGGCCAGGCTGGATGGGGCTCTGAGCAACCTGATCTAGTGGGAGGTGTCCCTGCCCATGGCAGGAGGGTTGGAACTAGATGATCTTTAAGGTCCCTTTCAACCCTAATGATTCTATGATTCTATGATTTCCATAATCACTATCTTGTAGGAATATACTCTAGGCTCCAATGAGCATTTCCCTCTCTGTAAACACCTAAAGAAAACCACAGCTAAAAGGAAAGTGAAGAGGTAGCTGCAGAGGAGTTTCCTGACAGAGTTATAGAACAGGAAAGTGAAGATCACAATAATATGCAAGGACAAAAATGATGCACCCTCAATGTTTCATTGCAGGCATCTCCTTGGCAGATCTTCCACTGTTTCTGTGAAAGCCATGCGCAAACAGGGATTCCAATAAATATAAGCATGTACTGATTTGGATTTTTTAAAGACTGTGTCTTACATCCACTGAAAGCCAGGAAGGAAAAGAAAATGAAAAAGACCATTACAAGAGTTACTGTTAGTAGACCCTCTCAAGAACAGCAGGAAAGCTTGAGAAGGAAGTGGGCGGAATGAAACATGGGAAATATATATTTGCATGAATCAGAAGAAGATCTGGAAGTGTGAAGGCTCTAGGTTATCTAGGGAATCTGAAGCAACTCCACCAGGAGAGAAGGAATGTGGCTGCTCCTCGGGCAGGAAATGTTTGCTTAGCCCCAGAAGTCAAGACCTATAAATGATTGCTATCTTGGTGACCAGCAAGGAATCTACCCTACTGATTTAAAAAAAAAAGAAATGCCCTAAAGATTTTGCTTCTTCTTTTGTAGTGGTGCTTATGCATTTCAAAGGGCAGTACTTTTGGGACTCAGTGCTGGGGAAGCTGGTAGAATGGATCTGCTGACTTGTGAAGTACCAGAAAGCGCCACTGCAAAGGGCCCCAAATCCACTATGGAAAAGCTGCCAGGGCTCATCTGAGTCACAGACTGCTCCACCACGTTACTAACCCACATATGCACTGATGGTTTCTCTGGGACCAAAAATGGGCAGATCAGAAATTACTAGAGCCAGAGGCTCACATTATATTCTCCTCAACTCTTTCATATGTGTGAAAAAACTAGACAATGACTGGCCTCTTTTGGGTAATATGATGTATACATATGCTTTCAGGGATAGAAGGAGAAAATAAAAGCAGTTAGCAGAGGGAAGAGAAAATATACCTTGTTTATGTACATCCCTATTCTGGTAGCACTTTGGCTTCCTTCTCTATGCTGCCAAGAGACTGCTGCGTAGAGATGATGTGACACCCAAAAAGAAAGGAAAGAAACTTTTTGGATAAAGTCATCTGAAACTCTTGAAGAAACTTCAGTCATTGAGGATTATTGATTAAGGTGTCATGAGAACCAGAAAAAAAAAAAAAAGGTCACTTGTCAAGTTGCTGAACACCTTACAAGGCTTCATCCTAAAGCAAAGAGTGCTAGCAAAATCTGGAAGCCTTCATATCATCAAAATTATGACCCAATTAGAATAACAGAGATTTATTGGATACAGCTTTCACTAACATGTCACTTGTCCAGAAATAAAACACAGTAGGAAAATGGTTGAGGTGTTACTTGGAAATCATGGCTGTATATATTCATGTAGGATATAGGGTAGAGGGAAATAGCAACCACACTCCTGGTGAGTGTCGGGGCGGCTAGCGGAAAAGTACAAGTATGCAAGAAACTCGAGGGCATGCCAACCTTGCAGATCTGGGACAAATAACTCTGAGGAGTCAGGGAACAGCTGGCCTTGCAGGTCCGAGATAAATAACCTTGAAGAAGTAGGGAGTAGGCAACAAGTTATAACTGTAGCTTCTAGCACATAGCAAAACCGTAGCTTCTAGCATGTAGCGAAACCGCAAGTAGGAGGGATTATTGTAATGAAATATTTAGAGCTAAGCCAATCAGAAATGATAGAATTTGTGTAATTTGTGTAATTGTTAAGTAGCTGTATAAAAGGCTTTCCGACACGTCTAATAAACTGACATTTTGCTTGCATCAAGCAGTGTCCCGTCTCTCAATCGCGGCAGGTGAGGACAACAGTGGTTGTCCATAGATACCTCAAACAGTAACAAGTGGACAAAAGATTTATTGGGGGGAACCAGTGTAAATATGCAAAGCACAAGAGCTGGTACTAATGGGAGCTCTAAAATAGAAAGGGGAAATTAATACTTCTGTACTAGTGAACTAATGATTTATTAACTTTCCCAGAAAAATGAGTTAGTTACTTCCCCATACAGCAACGTCAACCAGTATGGAGTTGGCTATATCTAATCTAATGAACTCTCTTGACATCTAAAACATGGTGTCTACATGCACATAGCTTAGTGAGAAGGTCTCTGGAGTGTTTTCACTTCTGAACTGTACCTGGCAATTATTCGGGAGAACATCAGCCATCATGTCAGGGAGTTTTCCAGCAGTTCACCGACACAAAAACATTCACTGGCAGCGCTTCGCTTTCTAGTACAGACTCAGCCAGAGAGAAGGATTCATTTTGCCCATTTTTAATATACCTCCAATGTAGATGCTACTCCCAACATAGTAATCCTTAGAACTCAGTAAATGAAAATAGGCACTTTTAGAAAGGATTTAATCTAGCCTAATTTGGACATTTACTTTAAAATGTGAAAAAATCACAGCCTATTTCTATCTCATGTCTATGAATTACAAGTTTAGATACAAATGTCTGCAACATTAATGTCTACATGTGGTCAGATAAATTTCACACAGAGGAGAAACGATCAAAGCATAATGAGCGATTCTTGGATACAAAAGAGAATGACTGTTCTCTTATATTGGATTCCTAAAATAGGCAGAAGTGAGTCAAGGATGAGAAGCTAGAAAGCAATTCTTGTTAGGGTGACCATGAAGTTCTCGAGGGTTCCCTAGCCCTCCAGGTGTTCCCCAAGAAGAGCACAATGTCTCAGAAATTGCTTCATCCTGTTTCCTAAGTAAACTCCATAGTCTCATATCATGCTATATTAATTTATATAAATATTCACTAATGATCTTTCTCCTTTCATGATCCATATTCTTATGAACATTAATCACAATAAGCATTGTAATAAAACATTTAGTTTTAGACAAACTTTCTATTAACCTAATTTTTCTTTTTTGTCTCAATAATTTTAAGTCTATTTGAATCTTCACCTTTCTGATTTTACACCTGCATACTTATGCCTCGCACTTAAGCCCCTTTTTAAAACATAGAAGTAAGCCTGTTCCTGCTTTCGGTGGGATTTCTTCAATTTTCCAGTCATTGAAGAATACTTTATATTTCTTGTACCTTAATATATTTCCCTTTTTTCTTTG
Organism: Chroicocephalus ridibundus; assembly: GCF_963924245.1. Taxonomy (NCBI): domain Eukaryota; kingdom Metazoa; phylum Chordata; class Aves; order Charadriiformes; family Laridae; genus Chroicocephalus; species Chroicocephalus ridibundus. Next base: position 102,110,781 of record NC_086286.1, on the reverse strand, counting down.
CATCAGAATGTTATTAAGCATATCTTCAAGGCACAGCTAAAACTTCTTACATTTAGAGATAAAATTTACCCGCTTTAAATATATCGTTTAAGGTGTTTTACGCTGCACATTGAAATACAGAAGAAATATGAAAGGTTTATTGTTTAAAGATGTTCTGTGAGACACTCATAATGCATTTGACTTGTGTGATAACGTTAATACTTTATAGTACATGTGGACTGTGTAACACAGAAGTCTCAAAGTACTCCATGGAGAAAATGTTGTTTACTGTTTTCATGCTTTCAACAAGTTTATATAGCTTAAAGCATGATTTTTGGGAGGAAATAGAAAAAATATGAAATTTCAAGAAAAACAAGGTAGGACTATGTGACTGCCAAAATCTAGGCTGAAAATCCATAAAAAGTAACTATGGAGTTTCTTGAGTAATTAATAGGTCAAAAATCAAAATGGAGCTACAGAAAAATGTAACAAGCAGAGCATATATTCAGCATCCTTGTAGAATGGAAAAATCCCTCTTCCCTTCCCCCAGGTCTCTTTCTATTTTGACTTTATTGAGGAGAGCAATTAAGCAGGACAACTCATTAAAAAAATAAAACAAATGGCTAAAAAGGTTTGCAGGCATGATGGAGACATTTTAAACAGCAAGTTAGGATCTTAGCAAAATAAAGGAAAAAAAAAGTATAGATGAATAGCAGAAAAGGAGAAAATAAAGGTATTTAAAGTAAGAAAATAGTTTAAATAAATAAATCAACATCCAACACGAGGGAAAAATATTAAAATTGTAAATGTAAAACCAGAGCAAGACAACCAAAAATCACTAATAAGAATGCAGATAAGGTTGATCATTGGAATGAAGTATGCCTGATTTGTCAAAGCTTCTCCTTGCTAAGCTGAAGAAAAGAAACTATCATGCACTAAGAGAAAAAGTCTTCTAGGAGATCAGTAACTGGATAAAAGACAGAAAGCTAGGCAGAAGTAAATGAATACACTGGGAAGAATCTGTTCTCAGGTCTTTTTTGCTGCTCCACACTTTCAAGAGTTATGTGGAAAATTGAATAAATAATGAGTTCACAAACATTGCCAAGTTCACAGATGACACAGATGTACTCAGGATCATCAAATCTAAAACTGGCTGAATAGAGCAATAAAAAGGTTTCACTAGAAAGAGCAACCAGGCAATTAAATTGCTGGAAGATTAAAGCCATTATCCAGTACGTGAAAGACTATGTATGTGGGGGAAAAAAATTCCTAAGCACAAATACAGAAAGATGGGTCTGAATTTCTTGTTACTTCTCGAAGACCTCAGAGTTATTTTGAATATATTTGTGAAAACGTTAATTCAAAGCTCAGCCACAGTCAAAAGTCAAATGTGATTTGGAATTACTAAAATAAAAGAAAAAAACACATCAGAAAACAGCTAACATAATATAGAAAACATAAAACACTGCGTCATGCCATGACATCACGCCTTTCAGGATACCGTACAACTAGGAAAAGCTCAGGGAAGGAGGCATGAGGATGACATGGAAAGACTCCCGTACAAAAGACCATTAAATAGATTAGGACCTGAAAAAGAGGTATTTGAGGAAGGATGTGGTATGGACCTACGAAATCATGAAGCGTATGGAAAAGTTGAGCAGTTTAAGTCACAGATTTTAGAAAAGATAACTTCAGTGTGGAATCCATGTCCAGTTTGGAGAAAATTTAGACGCTGGATGAAGGAAGGAATGAAACAGCTGAGTGAGAAGTCAGACACAAGTAAAATACTCTTTGCAGTTTTCATCACAGAAATTGTCATAAACATATTGTCATACATCTCTCATTTAGCCAAAATAAAGAAGAAAAAAAAAGGGGGGGGGGAAGAAAATAGCAACACCCTCCAACTACTAAACCCAACTGTTTTTCATTTCATGTACATTCTGTCTCATAATTAAATTATAAGTAATAAATAAGTATTTATCTACGCAGTTTCTCAGCTAGTTTTTTGTGCTATGTTATTTAACAAAAGTTTTGGCTGAAGCAGAGAATAAGGCTTTGGGCCTTCTGACTGCCTTTCTTAATATCTCCCATTTGTATACACATATGCATTGTATTTGTTTGATTGTAATGGGCTTATCTGCCTTGTTGGCTTTTTTCCCTCCCTTTTCTTTTGTGTCTTTTTCCTCTGGAAGCTTTGTTTGATTTTTCAGGAATGAAAAAACATACCAGGTTGTGAACCAAAGGAAACATAACAATTTAACAGTCCCTCAGTATGGAATCGTAGGAGGAATTTTATAGGAGGACAGTTATAAACCTCAGGATGGAGGTTCTTAAGTATAGAGTAATTTAGCTCATTTGGGCCCAGGATCAGGACTGGAACTGGCCAAGCCCACAAACCAACTAATTGGATGTTTCAATCAAAACCCGTGATCCTGAAAATCCCCTTCCCCGGCCAGCCACTGCCTGATGCAGAGACTGGCCCGGCCTCAGCACAGCCCCACCTTCTCCTTTGAAGTTACCCGAGCATTTTGATAGCAGCGATATTGCTGCTTAAAAGCAGATGCGAAGTTGATCTGGTGCCTGAATTCATGCCCTAACCTCACCAACCATGTGTGGGCACACCATGAAGGTGGTTTTGGCACAGAACAGCCTTGCTGGTCCTGTGGCGGGGTCTGTGCCTGGCCCAGCTACCTCCAAATATCTCAGGTGCTCCTGGAGGGGTACCGTGGTCTCAGAGCTCCCCATTCTGCCCCAGGAGGGGGGTGAAATTTCCCCTCTGCCTTGACTGCATGTGCTGTCAGTTCCAATTCTGGTTGTCTGGGTGGGAGTATGAAGGTAGGAAGGATACAGCAGGCTCCAAGATGCAGGGCGGTAGCAGCAGAGGACATGCCAGGAGCCCTCTGACACCAGCAAAGCGGAAAAACCCAGCACGTGGCTTATTTCTCAGCCAGGCAGGATTCCCAGGCTAGGTTGTCCCCTGCAGAAATCCTGCCCCAGCGCTTAGTCTGGGATCCCCACTGCAGCCAGGTCTGCCGCTCACAACCTCCTTCAAAGTGTGGCAGCCCATTTGCAAGAGGTCCGTGGCCCAGGTGCTAGGGGAACATCTAGACATCAGGAAGGAGTTTCAGCCCTCTTGGCTTGAAGACACTCAAGTTCCCAGCCAAAACACCAGCTTGAAGTCTATCCAGGATTGTTGTCACTCCTTGTTTAACTCACGCCACTCTGTAAACCTTTGCACCAGGGTGGGAGCACAACACAGTGGTCTGACTTCTAAGACATTTAACTTCAAGTCCTGCAGTCACGTCTTTTTTCAAAACCTGTTTGTGTCGGCAATGGGCATTCAAACACGTGTAAACTTCTCTGGGAGCAGGAGTAGGATTTCCACTTTCCCACATACGACTTGTGGGTAAGTGCCCCGTCGCCTGTGGGGGCAGTACCTGGGGGTACAGTAATTCCTCCCTCCTCCTCCTTCTTGCAGCCCAATGGAACCCTTCAGTCTCGAGCAGGAATCACGCGCTCTCACCTGTATTTTGGATGAGTGCTTTCAAAACTAGCCCACTTTATAGGAAAGGGAAATTGCAATCATTTTGGTACGTATCAAGATAAAACCTTCACATGCCTAACTTCAGATGTGTCTAACGGGATGGGTGCTTTGCTCCCCTCCTCAGCACTGAGAGAGGTGCCTCCAGGGCAGAATCCAAGGCTGATCCCTGCCTAAACCTTTCGCTCTCAGCTCACTCTCAACAGCTATATACTAGTTCAGGAAATTCAGGTACTCTGGATTTCCCGGGACTCTGAAGCCAGCTCTAGAGGCCACTGGCTCTGGCTCAATTCCCTCACAGTCCTTAAGCCCCTTTATGTCAGCCCCCTGAGCCATTATACGCACTCTCAGAGCGGGCTGGTGAGTGAGCCCAGAGAATTTTCACTTCTTGGATGAGTTCTTTTCCTGAGTGCTCACTGTCACGATGAGGGGAATTCCAAGCCTTGTCTTCACTCAGTCTGGAAGAAATCTCTTTTCCAAACTGAAGCCAAGCCCTGCTTTCTTTTAGTTATACATCTGATTCATTAGTTAGGGACTGAAGCTTATACATTTACTCATAGCATGAAAAGATTAATTCTTATTCCAAAGAATTAGGAAATACTTCGTTATTGATTTGTATCCTCCCTTAATTTGAAGAAAAATCAGACAGAAAACCAGCATAATAGCTTCATCTAGAAAGGCAAGTATCCCTTCAGACCTGGAGTTTACCCTTTCCTTACTGGACAGGCACTTGTTGTAATGAGGAACAGGGGAACTATGCCTGCAGGATTCCTTCAGCTGTAACTCTGGGAACACTTGAAGCTCTCCTGTTTCTGACTAGCTTTTAGCATATGTTTTTCCTGTCCAAATTCTGAGTTATTTTTTAATATGAAAGCACACACTCAGTCCTAAACAACACGGAACGGTCAGTTGCCACTCTCTTTCAGTCAACATGGCTTCTCATGCATTGATTTGGATGCCATGTTGTGTTAAATGAGCTTTCAAATGAGAAAGATATTGCAGTGAGAATTTGATCATGCATATTAGCACTGAATATATACTTTCTAGAGCTCAATGAACATTGCTGATCTGCTCAGAAATGTTTTCACTTTAAGTTAATGAGCAGCATCTGTGTTCTCTTCTGAATGAAATGAACACTTAGATAAAGCACAAACACAAGGTACTGTCTTTGACTTCTGTGCAGGACTGAACTTCCTCTTAAACAGTTTGAGAAGTGAATATTTCATGGCAAAGTTCATAATTCACTGAATATTCACAAAAGGTGAACTTTTAATAGAGCTGAAGCTGAGCTATTCATTGACTACCTTGAACAGAGTAGAGAGGAGGCAGAGATGGGGTCCGCATCATCAAATAGCGTTTTCAGGCAATGTGTACAAGTGCTCCTCCTGGTACCAAAGTCTCTAGAATTAGAAGTATATTTTGTCTGAACATATTTTCAAACAGAATATCATGGTTTAGATCACGAAGGAATTTCTCCCGCAATCAGATAGGTCACGACCACTGCTGGGGGAAGGGGAAAGAACTCGCCTCTCTCTACTGCATGGAAAATTGCTCACTAGAAAGTTGTTCCTAGCTTTATCTAGGAATGTCATCGAACAACTTTGCAGCTCCTTCAGACATCTAAATCACTAGTGACACTTTTGCTTATCCATCCCATTTTTTTGCCATGACTATTGGCCTGCAACAATAAGCCTAAGGCAGAGTGAAAAAGTAAAAAAATGGCATTAAAATATTGTACTAATAGCTGCATTGGGATGTTTTCCTTTGTTTTAGAAATGCTGTAGTAAAGCAAGTTTACTCTTTCAGGTAACTTGACAAAGGCAGATGTCAGTAATTTATGAACAAAACTTTTCATAAAACCCCAAAACCAGTTCTTCCAGGCAGAAAACGTATTTCCAATGCTGTTTCTAAAATTTTTGATTCTTAGTTCTTTCATACATGGTGTTAGTTTTCTTTAAAAATTAGCACATAAATATGGTAAGAAGTAAAAGGTGGTTAAAGGTGGAGTCATTGCTAAAATTAATTATTTCTTTTGTATTCTTCAGTTTCAATACTTGTTTCAAAAAGCTTTTCTGGAGCCCACTGAAGTCTGATGAATTTGTAGCTGTTGTCTTAGCAACTGAAATCCTGTTACTGAGCACCATGTTATTTGTTTCACTAGGAATATGACACTGACTGCCCTTTCCTCAGAAAAGCTTGAATAATTTTGTCCTAGTTTTTGTTTCAAAGCAAAATTTGAAAAAAGGGAAGGAAAAGGGAAAAGGGAAAAGGGAAGGCAACAACAGTAAAAGTTTACATTAGGAGTTAACATACAAGTATATGAGATCAGCTCCTCATGTTCTAGATCACAATTATCCCTGTAAAAGCTGGAAGCATTTGGAAATGTTTCTTTCAGTTTGGGAATTATTTTTTTTTTCTGTTACTGATCTGAGTAATCTCTATACTGACCAGAAGTCCAGGGGTTTAGGTTTTGGGGTTTGGTTGGTTTGTTTGTTTGTTTTCTCCTTTAGAAAAGGACCTGGGACATAGCTGCACTATCTAATTGGTATTTTGAAAGAAAAATATCTTTTCATGCAAAATGTGATGTCTCAGCTATATCTGTCGTTAAATTTTCACATAAAGAAAGGCCTGCACATGGGTAGAATATAATTTGTTAGTGAAGACCACATGATAATTTTATCCCAGCACAGAAGTTTATAAGTTCAACAAAGCCATAATTAAACACTGCTTCCTAGGTACAGCTCTTGGCTATATGTTTTCCGCTATTTATAAGGCCACAAATAAGTAAAGTCCCTACACGTGTCTAGTTGGAAGCCCATGAGTACTTCCATATCTAATAGCCGCAAGGAGTTTACTCATCTACTTGCACGTACATTTGTGATTCACCAATTCAGTGATCCAATGGATGAGCAAAGATGAAAATAAAGGAAGGAAGTAATTCCTGAGGGCTCACATATGTGACAGCACAGTGACAGAAGACCTTGGTCCAGCCTCTCGCACAAACTGCACACTGGCCAATATTCAGGTATCTGCAAGCCAACCACTTACCACATATACATAGACGTTGTATGAGGGTGAGCGAATTGAGCCTCAGGTGGGTCATCGACTCTATGGCTTTCTGAATCTAAATGGATGTGAAAGACCTCCTGGAGGCCAAGCTGGTACACTCCACGTACACAAGAACTGTGAAACAGAAGTTAAGACTGACAGAGATCAACTGACCCCACTTGTAATGAAGATGTGAAAGTAGAGAAACCCTTCATCTAACTTAGAATTTCTCCCACAGTCTTAAGGCAAGTGAGTCCAGAAAGACCCTGAAGAACTGGGGTGGGGAGAAGTGAGGAAAAATATCCCCTTGCTATTATATGTACAAGGAAAACGAGCAGATGAAGTTGTCTGAAATCAGCATGTCAAAGTTCACAAGCACGTGTCTTTCTTTTGATGATCCAGCATGGCAAACAAGATTGCTGACCATCAGGGATATGCTGGAAAACCTCCCATAACCACAAAAGAACTCCCATTAGTATATGTGCTATAAAAATGAATTTCCATTTGTCAACACCCAGTGCCCAGGGCTCTCAGGGCACTTTAACAGATGACAATTTGTTTAAACATTTGTTTTAAGCATTTAGACAGAGGAACATTTTGTTATGTACATAATAAAGTTCTGCAGTATCCAAATATTTTTACTGGAGATTGAAATTTCACTTATTCCAAACACAGTATTTCTTTACTTGGCATATGGGCACAACAGATGGAGTAAGTATGAGAAATTGCTATAACGCTGAGAAAAGGTTCTTCTCAATTTTGAAGTTTGGAACTGATGTTAAGGTTTTCCTGCTTGACTTCCTTGAAGTCAATGGTACGTAATACCATTAATATACACATGGCTTAATCTTGCAAGGAGTAAATGTTCATGTCATCTTTATTGATGTATAACAGAGAACTCGCCAGACATAAAGAAACTTTTCTCCTTCCCTGGCATTTCAGTATTAGAATTAACTACCGAGCTTGATCTATAGAGTTCTCTAACCTGGGATCTCCACTCAGGTTATCTCATTCCTGTGGTAATAACCTCCTTTTTTGAGTAGCTTCATACAGTGACTTTTTAATGTAAAGATGAGAAAAGGAACAACAACCCCACTATCTCTCAGATAATCCACGTTATATGAAAGGCATCTGCATTACCAGAAATGACAGCATTTTAGGACTATATTCCTAAAGATTTGTGTAAAAGCAGTAGAGCTTAAGTATAGAATTGTGTGGGGAATGTTTGTAATTTCACAGAGATGTAATATTTAAAAAATGAATTGTTTCATTTTCAGGTTGAAGTTAATAGTTTGCAAATTGAAAGCACCAGCCTTTGCTTACCCCAGTCTCATCAGTACTCCAGGAACTGGCATGGAGAAGCACAGAAGACCTTGCACCGACTGAATATCATCAGCAATTTCAACAGCCCACATGAGAACTCAGTTCCCACACAGCTGGGAGTTGCTGGCTCGCTCTCTCTCACACACACACAGTAACAAACCCATTCTTCATTCAACTGGTGAAGACCTTCCCATTCATTTTCCATTTTGACAAGACATCTTATTTGAACAAACAAAGAAAAACCTTTCATTCAAAAATATCTGCCTACCTCTGCTCAGGAATTTACTTTGGTACAGCTCAGTTAATACATATTATTAAAAGAAATTCTGCACCTATGAAACAAAATTTACAAGTTCTGGAGAAAACCAGTAGAAGTATTTGTATACACAACCACAGGACTTACTCGAAGAGCTACAAGGAATTAGTAGGAGCATGACATACACTCCTGGGCTTGTTCCAGGCATTCGTGGATCCACAGGCAGTGTTTATCACAAGTTATACACAAGGAGCTGGCAGCTGCCATCTGCTCTTCTGCCTAACAGAGCCAAAGCTATTGCCATTCTTCACTTGCTTTCCACTGCAGTTCACCATGGTCAGATTATACCCATCTGCTCGTCCAGTAACATTGTCCTTTGACGCAAGGATTTCTTTTTTTCTCCCTGCTGTTTACTCCATCATATTTACAGAGGGCAACTACAGCCCTTTGCATGATCTGTTTGGTCACACTAGGTAGACAAGCCAAACTCTTTAGATTTGAAAGGGTAAAGAGACTGTTTGAGGTCTTATATATTGTAGTCCATTAAATTGTACCTAGTTATATAGCCAACTCTAACTTGTTCAATAAAAGAAACAGCCTCAATTTTTAAGCAGTAAAGGAAGGGATACACAGTAAGGCTTTTTGAGCTGTATTTGCTGCATGCACAATGTAGGAAACTGAGTTCAAACAGACAAGAAGTTTATTCCTGAGAGTATTTTTACTACCAGATTCTTCCAGCTCTGGAAGTGCTCCCAGAAAGTGAAGATTTCCCCTGTCGCTATCTCAGAGCTCCTTCCCACCCCATAGCTAAAGATCCCCTACAACACTGGCTATGTGAGTCCTTCTGCTAGCAGATCTGTTCAGCATCTGCCACCTCTTCCAAGCAGTCCACTACTCAGCAACGGGATGAGTCACAGGGAGAAGGATCACGTAGTGGTAATGGTATATGCACGCAGCTCTCAACAGCCAGGCTACAGCCTGTGCATCTTCCAGTAACGCACTTTATACATCAAGACCTTAGGAAATACTTGGCTTTTGCACCTCCTATTTACAGGACAACCGCGAGCACAGCAGGAGAGACTGAAGTAGGAGGAAGACGTGGATAAAGACACACACAAACAGTACAGTGTGACACAGCTTAAAGAAAGCAGAAATGTAATTAAAAAAAAAAAAAAGAAAATCATATTTTAAGAGAAATCCTTTGCAGACAGAGAAAAAAAACCACAACACAATCAGAACAAATGATTCTATGGCTCTATGATTCTAAATAAAGTATCTATCGTGTGAAAGAAATGAAAGAATATATTGTAGGGACCCTGCGAATGTACAAGTTACACGTGTGCCAAAGTAGATAGGCCACGGGTGTGACCTGGGGGAGGAGAGCAGAAGGAAAGAGAAAGAAAGCCAATAAAAATAATGAAATTTCTATGGATTACAGTTTGCAGGAGACCACCATACAGACACCATCTGGCCTTTAAATCATAAAAGGCAAAAAAATCCCAACGCAAAATGCAAATTGTATCTCCATTTTCTCTGACTTCACACTGCAACAATATTAAATGTTTAAAATTTATAATTTCACTGGAATTTGCCTGTCTCATTTTAACATTGTCCCTACTGCCTTACACGCTGCATAAAAGCTAAGAGTTAATCTCGTAGCTTTTATGCTAAGAGAGATGATCTAGGCAGCAGTTCTTTTCTTTTTTATCATATCAGTGCTTCTTCTCTAATCATATACCTATGCCACATGTAACTAGGAGAGAAGATGGGAAGGCCTGAGTAATTTTTCTCCAGTTGACTCTGGTCAGCAGGACATACGTTTCTACACCAGATATTTTGTTCCTGGCTAGATGGATGCACAGCCCTCCCACAGATATAGAGTCTATACTGTTTGAGCTACATATATATATATATGTATAATACTCATACAAAGTCTGCAGGCAGAAAGATACCCACCATTTATTAGCTGTTACCCCTTTTTTCACTTGGTCTATAAGGTCAACTAGCTTGCTAACAACTCAGGTGAAAACTAACTTTCCCACAAAGAGAACACTTGGTGAAGGCAAACCTGTCGTAAGCCAAATATGCACCAAAATTTTCCTCATGCAGTCTTGTCACAGAGCCATTCTTTGTCATCAAAAAACTTTTAACACCCCAAAATGCTTAGTTCTGACACCTATTTTCCAATTTACGGCTTTCTCCCTTTTTCCATTACAGCTGGGAACTTGGTTCAGCTGCATTACATTCAGCAGCAATACCCCTCATCCTGCTGGGAATTCATCTCTTGTGATTCTTATCATGTGCAGGCTCAGGAAGGGCTCCAGCTCGTGACACACAGGAGCTGGAGTCTCCCACCTAGAAGTCACCAGAACATTCGCAGACATTATCACACTCCCTTATCAAGCATAGCTCCGAGTTACTTCTCGCCAGCTGATCACCAAGTATATGTAAAACATTAGCTTAGTCACTCTTCATCCAGTTTTGAATAAATGATGTTACAGTGGTCAGGGCTATGCTGTCAACTTCTCAACCAGTAAAGCTTATCATAATGATTCACTAGTGACTTACTCTGAAAGTATTATTCCAAGGTTTCTCAAGCTTTTGCCAGTATGCATGTAATGCAAAGGCATCCTTTTGGCAATGATGCAACTGTGAGGAAATATGATATTAATCTACTTCTGTGTTGAGCTTTATAAAATTTACCTTCTCATGCCTGAGTTTATCCACCAAAATAAGTGAGTTTTCCTACTTAATATCTATTACGTCAACCTGTTAAAGGAGCGTTGATAGTAACTTTTAGTACCTATTTGCTTTTGCCAGTTAGTACTTTGCAGGTACCACCAGTAGCTGCCTACGGATCAGCTCAGAGGTATATATGCCTGTTGGAATGTGGCAGGCACCTCCACCAAACACTAGTGTACACAAAAGGTTTGATTCATAATTTAGCAGTGATCCGTTTACGGTGAATACTGTAAATGAATACTGAACACTGTGTTTCTGTTAGCTGGAGTAAGAACTGCTGGCTGCTGGATCCCTGGGTGTAACAGAAGCCCTAGTTCAGGGGCAAAAAAGTAAGTATGGGGGACTTTATGAATTCCAGTTCAGCCCATTTCTCATGAAGCCAAAGTAACCCAGCTCCCCAGCACGGATGGCTTTGGATATTCAGTACAAGATTTATGTGACCACAACACACAAAGCCAGATTCTTTTTCCTTAGTTCTAGGTTTGGGGTTTTTTTTCTGAGAAGCATTGTAAAAGGACTCACTGTGTATACATGTAAAAAAAAAAAATCTCTTTAAACTTTCATAACACAAACACTGCTAAGTGCTATCATTTGCTTGCCAATTTCCAGAGCAGGAGTCAGATAATATCAGGGCGGGACAGCTGTTACGATCTCTTGAATTCTCATCCAGAACTTTGGTCCTGGCTGCCAGAGATTCCTGGTGCTCAGCAGTGACACATTCGTCTTGAGCTTTCACCTCTGGGAGGTCTGTCGCTTCATATCAAGAGGGGAGTGTTATACCTATGGTGTACTTTCTCATAATTTTTTTTGAGGAGGACAAGGAGAAGCACATACTATATTAGCATGGAGGAATAAAGTGAATGACTTTTTCATTATCCTTCACTTGCTATCCAGGCTACTGTGCTGCTTAAGCCAGTTTCTTCTTCAGGCTCTTTCTTGTCTACATTAAAGGTAGCATTTACTCCCACATCAAAAAGAACTTCACATACTTTGAAGAATCACGCCCCAGTTAGAAAAGAGCTTTTTTTTTTTCCCCCTTCATCTCTCAGGTAGCATTATATTTTTCAACAAAGAGAGTTATTTCTTTGAAATACAGTTTCTAGGCATTATCACCTTTTTTTGCATGATATTTAATATGTGATTTCAATGGGTCACGGAGATACCATGAATTTTTTTTCATGCTTTAAAAAAGGAAAAACTGAAAACAACAAATGGAAAACTCTCTGTAGTTTACGAGGTTCCAACGTGAGAAAGATACTTTTTGCAGGCAATATGGACATATGATGCCGTAACAGTCACATGGCTAAATCTTCTGATGAATTCTCACCTACATTTCCCTCAAGTGGAAGAATACTATGTACTTTTATCAGTGACAATAGGAAACTTGTCAAGAAGTGTCAGAAAATCAATACAGAGCACTTAAATAGTTCTTTAAGCCTATGGCAGAAAACCAAGGAGCCTCCAACCTGCCAATATACCTTCTGGAGAGCTAGCTGAGTGGCCAGACACTGCTTCTGGAAAAACATCTTCTAATGCTTGCATCTTTTGCCAAGAAAGGAAAGAATAACACAGAATAATACAATATACTGCAATATCACCAGAATATTTCTTTGTTACCAAAAAGTACTTCATGCAAATATAGTCAATACTGGGAGGGGGAAGATGCTTGTAAAGAAAAACTCAGGAATCACATAGTAATGATTTCCCCATTGTAAAAATGGACTTAGATTCTCCAGGCTACTTATATCATGTCCTCTGTGTCTTGCTTATCAACAGAAGAAAATAACCCACAAATATTTTTTATATTAATTCAAGTTTTAAACACTTCATCAGGGTCCCAGAAGGCAATAGTTCTTAAAATGGTTTACTGTCTCTGCTGAATCTGGATTAATAAGGTGTATTTTGATTTATCATCTATGTTTTCCTCCTACAGGAAAATATTGTCTCTTTTCACAGGGGTTTGATTCAATCTGTGTGAACTATAATGACAGATCATAGAATCATACAATCATAGAATGTGTTGGGTTGGAAGGGACCTTTAAAGGTCATCTAGTCCAACCCCTCAGTGTTCACTGCCAGGACAGTCAGATGCACTGATAAGATATTTCACTTTAATGCACCTTCAGTTTTCTGAGAAATGAAATTCTCTAGTTCTGAAAGATGCACAGCTAATGATTCTCAGCTCCTCCTCTAAAAGGGCGACCAACCTTGAAATATACTGGCTACACCTGAAGCTGACAATGGGACCTTGGCTCTGAAGCAGCAGCAGGACTGTGGCAGTTCAGTTCTTACAAGAAGAATTAGATTTTATTCTTTTACTTTTTCTTTTTTAATTGGAAGACTATGATACCTTTCAGTTAAACACATGAAGAACTGAGAACCATACATGTATATACACACACACCCCAAATATACATATATATATTCACCAAATCAGCCTGCACATGCGGAAGCCATCTGCGACATGTGTTCTTTTACTAAATTGTATATGTGTACATATAGACACATCACTCCATATGCATTTACTCCAAACTTCCCTAAGATCATGATTCTCAGAGACGCAAATTACTGAGCTCCGCACACCGCTAAGCTTTCATTAAAAAATTCAGTTCCCACGGTAATACTTTGCAATTCTGCATCTTTATGTCCAAGTAGATGCCGCAGTATCTAAGAGGCAATAGCAATCAATGACCATAGTAAAGTGGGAAATTTTTAAATCCATTTTACATACACAGAGATATTATGAGTTGAAGCCGTATTCAAAATTTAGTGTAGTGAATTGTAGTTCCTCTACTGACACCAACAGGCACTACGCCAACCAGGGAGTATAATTTTTAACTCAAGGTCACACAGCAAGATGCTACTAAAAAAATTGCATCTTACCCTCTGCTTAAAAATTAGCACAAGATACAGTTTTAGCGACTATAATCAGGAGAGTAAGTACATGTCAGTTAACAGAGTTTCTCATAACTGTTTCCAGGCAATATCTGGTAGTTAAATGGTGACATGTTTCACAGTGATTTTTTTTTTTTATTCACAGCTTCTGATTGCAGATCAACACCCGCAAGAACCTCACAGAGTTTGCATTAATAGTAAATAAGAGTCCCTCTCCTGTGGATCGTTATTCTGATAATACTCAAGCCTATACCTTTTGTTTAACCTCTTACTTTAGAATTAGTTGAAGATCTGGGAAAAATATCCATATTCTCAGTTAAAGCATACAATCAAGATATGTTCTTGAACACACCTACATTTACTGTATAATCCCACTACAGCAAATGAAGTCAGAAAATGAAATGATTGTGAAGTCAAACAAATTCTGGCTTGATTAAATCTTGCAAGGAGCAATAATCTAAATCACAGGTTCCTAGGCTATAACGTATGCATTTAAATGTGATGCAAGACACTTGCTAATAGTTTCTGGCTATTTAATGATGTAGAAGTAGGCTTTCAAAGTGTTTGTCTTCATTTAAATAAGCTACATTGTTATTAGCTTTCAAAGAGGCACCTGCACAGGTTAGATGGTTAGTAATTCCTCTGGAAAATTCCAACTTGTCAAAACCAAATCCTTTTTGTAGAAACGTGACAGGTTCACACTCAAATTCAGAGCAAAATACCAAAGATAAAGCTGTACTGAAGCTCAAAGCATCCAAACAGCTCAGCAGATAAGGCAATCAAATAGATTCGGCTTCAAATCTCCTCCTTTTGGAGATCAAGGGTGTGAAGCTTTTTTTATTTTCAGTGAAGCCTCTTTATGTAGTTTTCGAAGCCAGTCTTTCTTAATATCTTATTATACAAAGTGAAATAGCTCCAACGCAAGATTTTGCCTTAAAGCTGTAACAAAGACATGCACTAGCTGAGATTGTACTCTTTGCACAGCACTGTACAGAAATACTCATGCTAGGCAAGACTGAGCTACCTTAGATACCAGAAGGAGCAGAGGAAAAGTAAAAGTGTCTTTTTTATTTGCATAGACAAAAAAAAAACCAAACAAAAAACCAACAAACATACGCTCCTTAGCTGCCTCCCAAGATGAGAACCAGAAGACCAACCACCTCAGGTGTATGTATACCAATGCACGCAGCCTGGGGGAATAAACAGAAGAACTGGAGCTCTGCGCCAGGTCAGAAATTTATGATACTATAGGAATAACCAAAACGTGGTGGGACAATTCACATGACTGAAGGATCACAATGGATGGCTATAGGCTGTTTCGTAAAGGCAGGCAGGGAAACAGAGGAGGAGTTGCATAGAATTCATCTACGAGGGGAGAACCTCATTAAGGAGAACCTTGAATGCATAGAATTCATCTACGGCAATTATGGAAGCCCTATTGAATGCCTCTGGGTCAAGATCAAAGGGGTCATGTCCAAGGGGGATCTTACAGTAGGCATCTGCTACCGACCTCCAAACCAAGACAATAAGGCCAACAAAGCAATATTTGGGTCACTTAATCAAGCTTCGGGTCAACAGAACCTGGTTCTTATGGGTTCTTCACCTACCCAGACGTTTCTTGGAAGAACAATACAGCAGCTCACATATCATCCATCAAGTTCCTGGAATGCATAGAGGACTGCTTCCTCATAGAAATGTTAGATGTGCCAATCAGGAATAAGGCACTGCTGGACTTGCTGCTCACAAACCAAGAAAAACTGCTTTGTAGTATCTCGTGTAGTTACAGCCTTGTCTGCAGTGATCACAATGTTGTGGAGTTTGGATCCTGCTGAGCACACTGAAGATTACTACTAAGACAAAGGTTTTAGAAGAGGAAACTTCAGCTCACTCAGGGCTCAACTGGGAAGGATTCTGCGGAAAGCTTCCACAGAGGATAAAGGAGCTAGTGGGTGTTTTTCTAGAACACTCTCCTGGAAGCACAAAAACAAATCTTCCCGTTAAACAGTAAGGGAAGTAGGCAGAGCAAGAGACCCCCTTGGCTTAACTGTGAGCTTCTGAGTCTGCTCAAAACCAAAAGAGAAGTGTAGCAGAGATGGAAAAGTGGAGAAATACTTGCTGAGAACTATGAGGGCATTGCCAAGGTGTGCAGATATGCAGTTAGAAAAGCAAAAACTTCAGGTACGTACAACAAACAGAAGGAAAATACTGGCCCGCTGTTAAACAGGAGAGGTGAATTAGTCACCAACAACACTGAAAAGGCAGAGGTTCTCAACACTTTCTTCACCTCTGTCTTTACCAGCACTGTTGGGTCCCAGGCCCTGGGAACAACAGGCCAGGTTGATGCAAACACAGACCCAATATCAGTGAAGGAAGAGTTGGTATGTGAACTACTATAGGAGCTTGACTCATACAAATGGATGGGCCCTGGCAATACCCACCTGAAGGTGTTAATAAAGCTGGCAGACATCATTGTGAGGCTGTTCTCCATAATCTTTGAGAAGTTGTGGAGATTGGGGGACATCCTAGCCAACTGGAAGACTGCTAAAGTCACCCCAATATACAAGAAGGGCTTAAAGAGGATGCAGGAAATTATAGGCTCATCAGTCTTACTTCAGTCTGAGAAAGTTACAGAACAAATCTTCCTGGGAGCTATCACAAGTAAAATGGAGCATGTGAATGGGAAAAGCCAGCACGGATTCAGCAAAGGCAAATAGTGCTTGACAAACCTGATCGCCTTCTACAACAAAGTAACCTGCTTGGCTGCTGTAGGGTGAGCGGTGGACATTGCCTACCTGGATTTCTCCAAGGCTTTTGACACGGTTCCCCACAGCCTCCTCCTAGAGAAACTGATGTGTTACAGTCTAGACAAGTGGTCTGTGCGGTGGGTGGGGAACTGGCTGACAGGCCGCACACAGAGGGTGGTGATAAGTAGCTCCTTTTCTAACTGGCAGCTTGTCACATGTGGGGTCCCCCAGGGATCGATACTGGGCCCAATGCTGTTTAATGTCTTCAGAAGTGATCTGGATGATGGGATCAAGTGTACCCTGAGGAAGTTTGCCGATGATACTGAACTGAGTGGGGAAGTGGACACTTCAGAAGGGAGGCCACCCTGCAGGAAGACCTGGCTAGAAGAGTGGGCTAGCAAGAACCTTGTGAAGTTCAATAAGGACAAGCATTAGGTCTTGCACCTGGGAAAACATAATCCAGGAGTACAGCACAGACTGGGATCTACCCATCTGGGGAGCGGCTCTGTGGACAACAAGCTCAGTATGATCGACCAGTGTGCTGCTGCGACAAAGAAAACCGACAGGATGCTGGGTTGCATCAACAAGGGCATCATCAGGAGAGATAAAGAAGTCATTATCCCACTCTACTCAGCACTTGTCAGGCCACACCTGGAACACTGAGTTCAATTTTGGTCCCTGCTAAACAAAAAAAGATGTGGACAAGCTGGAGAAGGTTTTAGATTTAGACTAGGTTTTATGAGACACTAATGATTGCACTCCGCTATAACCAAGGCTGTGGTTAGGCTAAGCTACTCACTGCAAACACCCTTCTGCAGGCCACAGCCCTGGTCGGGCAGCAGCCACTGGGCCCAGTGCCGCTGGCCACTCTGGCACTCCCTGCCCCGTATGCGGCAGGAGCCCAGTGGAAAGGTGATGCTCCCAGGGACGGTGCTTTATCCAGAGGAAACGGAAGGACACTGGGGAAAAAAGGCACAGCTGTAAGGTGGAACAATCCCTCCATGTATTACAGGCATCGCTCTTTTCTTTGACACAGGACACAAGTGACTTTTGCAATCGCTCATCAAACTACCACCAGTTCTTTACAAAATTTTATTTTACCTTGAATGTCAAGCATATCAACAATCTTTGATAGTAGGACAACAGAAAAACAACACATCAGAAAAAGCCACTTATAAAGCGTCGATTAAGTTCAATACAAGACTCTGCCTTAATTTAAGAAACAGATTTTAAATTCTCCTGGGAACTGTGCCTTTGCTCTTTATGTAAAAGCACGCAATACACCTCATCAGCAAAGCATACAATCAAAATTACACATAGCTTGCTTAAAATGAAAAAGGAAACAGCGTAACAAACATTGGAGCTAGTCAGCCAGCAGTTAGACCTTTCTCCTTGTAAACCTGCATCTTCAGTTTGGCAACTGCAGTCCTTGGGGAGAAACAGCAAAGGGTATATAACTTAATTTACGCAGAACTGTTATGTTGGGGTTGTGCAAACATTTTTTAATTTTTTTTTTTTTTATCAAATCGTAGCTACAAGCCAGCGATAGCAGTTTTTTGTTCTTTTTTATTTTTAATACTATTTTCATTATCACCCACATGGAACCTTTTGACCTTTGGAGGCTGACAGTACCATCTTTAATAAAAGACACTTGATATAATGGTACTTGGCCCTTCTTGAACCAGTAGTTCTACTCTTGCATTTCACCTTGGTTTTAAGCAAAGAGTTGCATGGCAAAATAGGTGATATTACTTCCATAGTAAGTCCAGATATTTATCTTAATTTATAAAAATCTGATATATGCTTTCACTCACAGAACACTTGGAGCTATGACATATGAAATGTACACAAGCCAATGAGATTCACACACATATGAAGTCAAAGCCAGCCACATTCTTTCAAAATCAAATACTGTATATGTTGTCTGCATGTGAAAAATGTCACAGTAATTTATACCTGACCAATACCATTTCAGGCCTAATCCTGCTCCCAGTGCCATCTCCAGCAATTCTGCAAAGGACTTCAGTGGTAACAGGAGTATGATAGGACACTTAAATACTAAATAGCAAATATTATAGTTAATTTTATTCCTATTAAAACTGATGATCTCTTTAAAAACACTTGAGATTCAATTGATGCAAGTTATAAAAAAATTATTGGAGTTTCTTTTCTAAAGGAATGTGTAAACCTTTGGGATCATTATATATTTATAGTTTTAGAAGTACTTTTGTTCCTGCATATGGGATTATTGCTGGTCACCTTCCTGAGACTTGAAAGACCATAAAAGACAAGCACCATACCTATTCCTCTAAATTATTGTATCACAAATTAATAATTTGGTCCCTTTCTAAACGGATCTCTCCCCACAATTACACTAAAACATAGCGATGGGTCACAAATTCCAGGAGGTCCAACCGGTCCTGGAATTCCAGGACTGCCACGATCTCCATCTTTACCAGGCTGCCCACGCTCTCCAGGACGTCCTTCCTTACTCATACCTGGCGGACCTTCAGGACCTTAACGACACACATGCAATAAAGAAATACATTACAGAGTATTTTTATTAAAATGAAAAGAAGAGCAAGTGTGGACCCACAAAGCCCCTGCTCTTTGGTGAAGTATGCAGATTAAGAAAACTTTATTTTCTAAAAAAGGCACTTCTTGTCATAAACTGCAACATGATACCTTACTGAGGTTTTTTTTTTAAAGCATGTAGAAAACACTTGAAATAAAAATACCTTTTCTAAGGAAATATAAGAAGTCTACTTTAGCACACTGATATACTTTATCATATAATCTGGAACCACCATGGCGTGAATCAGAATCCTCCTTTATCTATTAGTTTCTATGGCTTTGGATCAGGCCCTAATATCTTTTCGACTCAACTTTGCATTTTGCAAGAAAACACTACTTTTAGGAAGAACATCTTCCTTCGCTAAGCAATGCTTACAAGCCACATGTCAGGGCTCAGTTTTCAGATAATGGCTGACTTCAAGATCCATCTATCAAGAAACAGCAGTCTCCGGTACCAATCTCTACAAGACCTGTCTTATATTAAATATTGTATTATATGACAATTTAAAAGGCATGCAAGAGACAGGCATTAGCCATAAACCATATATTGTAATTACGATGTGTAAAAACTATCTAAATTTTTTCAAATTATATCAACATTTTTTCTAAACCACATTCTTTTGGAAATTAATAGCATGCGCTGAATCTGCACAGCTGAACCACCCCTCACCTGGAGGTCCTGGAGGGCCTTGGATCCCAGGAACCCCAATTCCTTGATTGCCTTTTGCACCATTTTTCCCTGGCAGTCCTGTGGATTAACAAACATATGTATATCTTTGTACACTAAGAATATTTTCACCCAATGAATTAGGAAGTCAGCATTTGATAATTCTTATTGAATAAAAAAATAGTTTAAAAGCAAATAATGGGATGTAAAATAAGCATTTCCTTGTAACCTGTACAGTATAACTGTGTTCTAAATTATCATAATTTCTACTGAATTAAGAGCTGATGTAGCACCTGTTAAGCAGACAGCCACTATCAGCAGAGGGAATACATGATGGGCAATTAAGAAATTTGCTGTCATTGCCTTTCCATTGTCAAAATTTTTAAGAAGTTGTATGAAAGAAGCGTAAGGTATTCACCACAGTCCCTGTGGAATAAAAAATATATAGACAATCTTCCACAACATATGGCAAAATTAAGTCTCCACCAAAGAAATACTGAGAGGGGCAAAATAATGTGCTCTCTTACACTAGTACAACCCAATAAATTCAGTTTCTTCATAGAAACAGGTATCCCATTTTTCCAACTCTTATGCAGTAGGCTGAACTGTTAGTGTGGAAACTCAGGGGCTGCTGGGACCAGTTACCAAATTATGGACTTCTCCCAGTCTCTTGGTCTAGTTACAGACTATATATGCATACTTAACTTAAAGTCTGCAAATACATCACAGAAATCAGTTGGAATATTCAGATGGATGAGTTACCTGAAAGCATAAACCTTAGCTCGCCTAAAAAGGAACCAGAATGTTTAAGAAAACCATAAAGAAAGGAGTAAAAATCCTTATGAGATAAAAAGAAAGAAAGGAGAAAAACCCAGGAAATCAGAGGGAGTATAAAAGTTGTTGCATGCCAAAAATCAGCCTATAGGGTAGCAGATAGTAAATAGCCAGTGAATAAATACTGTTCTTTAAAATAGCAGAAACAAAGAAGTTTGGAAGAAAAGAAACTGGAAAACATGGAAATACACTACAATCCATGGCTAAGCATATTTGATCTAAAAGAAATTAATCTAACTGCAGTTTAAAACATTTACATGAGACTAAGGATTCTCTAAGAAGATCAAAACAAAGTTTGACTATAGTAGAACTGAACACTAGCTATCTTGTTGCGTTCTTCTATTTTCTCTTCTTCTGACATGCGTTCTTTGTAAGAGGTGAAACATTTACATTACACCACGTCATCAATTACACTTTGCGATACAAACCCAGCTATTCCCTTGCTCCACCCTGCACTAATCCCCTTCGAAACTGAAAACAGTCATAAAGGCCATTAGCACTGTGACACATTCACGCAGTACCTCTTGTCCCACGAGCCCCAGGACGACCTGGGATGCCTGTCAGGCCCGGAATGCCATCACTTCCTGGTAAACCAGGAAATCCTCTTGGACCTTCAGGGCCTCTTGGACCCGGTGGTCCTGGAAGTCCCGGGGAAGCACTTTGGGATTGACAGTGGTTACAGTTTTGTAGCCTTCCACTCTGGAGGATGGCAGGCAACTGGGCTGTGAAAATTCAAACAAAAAATTGCTCAGAGTGTTGTAACAATAAAATATAAAAATATTGCCCCCTAGCCACCAATACAACAGTAGTTTCCTCCCTTTAGAGAATATGATGCCTTTAGAAAACAAGATAGTAAAGTACGCAACCTGCAGGAAAACAAATGATAAATCAGCAATATTGATCTTACTTTCAAGAAAGCATCTTTATAATTATCAGGAAACTTCTTCAGCAATTTAAACAAGGAAAGAACAGTAAAAAGGCTTTGAAACTTACTTCTCAGCACATCTGAACACACCTGTCGAATGAATTCTTCTGAAAATTCTCGTGCCTGAATTGAGCAGAGAACAGTTAAAAAGAACAGAGAGCATGCATTTGTTTGGGTATCCAAAATAACAAGTTTTGAGGTCCTATACATACAGGTTTTCCATCTGATCCAGGTGGTCCTGGGGGTCCTCTGTCTCCTGGCTGACCTCTGAGACCAGGAGGTCCAACCAAACCCTGGATACCAGATTCTCCTTTTTGTCCATTGATGCCTCGAATACCTGGATCTCCTTTCTCACCTTTCTGCAATGAAAACCAATGAAAAGCGATTCATATCTTCACAGACCACTTGGAAGCTAGGTAGCATGAAGCAAATATATTCTGAGAAAATCTTCATTGATGACCTTCATAAAACGAATATAAGTTGTCACTGGAAATTAACTTGATACTTATGAGATCTATTTTACTAAAATGTACTGAAGTTTTCAGATTCTTTAGTACAATTATTTACCAAAAATAACTAGAAATAAATTACCATTATGGTTTGTTAACCTTAAAGACCCATTTTACTCACTAATTAATATAAAACAAAAGTTTTCATTATTAACATGTAGAAGGAAAGGCTTTATTCACCTTTCATGAGAATTACATCATTTGTTACAGAACATTAAAATCGTTAGAAGGCTGGAAAAATTAGAAGTGAAATTCTGGCATCACTGAAGTTCTTGGCAAGCTTACTATAATAATCCAGGTTTTACCCTACGCCTGTAGTGTATAAGGCAAAGGAAAAAAATAGTTTTATTTCAGTTAGGGTTTTCCTGTTTTTTTCTGACTTCATTTAGTCTCCATATGATTGATAACAACTGTAGTCCATTTACTTCACTGGAAAACGTTAAAATAATACTGGCAAATATTTTGATCTATCTTCATTAAAGCAATGCTTCTTCTATGCGTGAAATTACCTACTGCAATAGTTCATGTGGAACTCCTTCCCTATGCTGGAGCCAACGAAAAATCAGTACAATGTAATTTGATGTGTGCCTAAGATTAAAGTTAGTATAGTATGTTTGCTCCCTGATGAGTTTTTTCCTTCCATTTTTGCACAGCTTCTGCATAATGCTATCAGGTGCTTCAAAATTTTCTTTCGCCCTTTCCAGCTATTTTACATGGTATTATGGAAACAAAGCAGCAGGATTACTATACACGACAAAACTTATTGGAGCAAATAATGCAAGTTTAAGAAGCACTTAGGCATACAGTCTTCATAGACTTATACTGAATTTTAAATTATGGTATTTATATTACTTTGTATCATTCTATATAGTACTTATCAAAATTCTTTATATTAGAAAAATGCAAAGCTTTCTGGCATGGTCTGAATTAGTAACAACGCCCAGAGTTCTCCACATGAATAATTACAGGGTAGCAAGCTTCAAATTCAGTATGGGATCACTCAGTTTTATGCAGATAGCTAGCCACTAAAATAAGGCAGGTAGTTTTTCCTCTTAAAAAAACAGAGAAATGAGAGAAAATGCGGCAGATGTCAGTCAAGTGCCTGTGAGTACTGCTGGAAAGATGGGCCACCAGTAAGAGGCCATGCATGAAGTGAAGAGCAGTCCGTGCCCTCTTCCCACTACAAAAGTTATACACTAATTCAGAACTGACTTTTTCCGAGGTTGTAATTGTATTTGATTTTCTTGATACTGTCAACTTGAATGTTGTAGTCATAGAGAACTGATACTCTTAGTTACATCATGAACATTTGTACTTCTTCATTTCTACTACATAATTACCTTCTTTTTTTTTTTTTTCATTTAACAGGGTCAGCAAGGCTCAGAGATAAATATATGGAGCATATGTAGCTGCCTTGGGCTATATTAGAAGCTATACGTGCTGGGATGTGGAAATCATGCTGTTCTTGTAGCTACAAGTTATTTGTTTTGGTTTTAATTACTTCTACAACTATGGACTACGTTTACATAAAAGACATCTGACTCACAAGTTGATTTATTTGGGCTAAATGTTAAAGAGGCTAGAAATCATTAAGAACCAGTGAAATATTGTGAAAATGGCATCTATTGTAGAAAAACATTACAGGCAAGAAGCCAGTATAAAAACACCAGAGCAAAATGTTGGAAGCATCAGCACAACTTGCCAAAAAGTAAATGAAACTGCTGAGGGAACATTTTCTGCAGTATATCTTGGTCTCGTAATACTCAGCCACATCGCATGTGTGGCCTTGTTTGTTGACCCTTGCTATTGGCAAAGAAAAGAAAAGAAAAGAAAAGAAAAGAAAAGAAAAGAAAAGAAAAGAAGAGAAAAGAAGAGAAAAGAAGAGAAAAGAAGAGAAAAGAAGAGAAAAGAAGAGAAAAGAAGAGAAAAGAAGAGAAAAGAAGAGAAAAGAAGAGAAAAGAAGAGAAAAGAAGAGAAAAGAAGAGAAGAGAAGAGAAGAGAAGAGAAGAGAAGAGAAGAGAAGAGAAGAGAAAAGAAAAGAAAAGAAAAGAAAAGAAAAGAAAAGAAAAGAAAAGAAAAGAAAAGAAAAGAAAAGAAAAGAAAAGAAAAGAAAAGAAAAGAAAAGAAAAGAAAAGAAAAGAAAAGAAAAGAAAAGAAAAGAAAAGAAAAGAAAAGAAAAGGAAGAGAGCTCAATAAATGCTGAGAATTACAGACTGAAGAAACTTCTTATTGAGGAGTCAGAGTCTAACAAAAGACAACATATTTTATAAAAACAGAAAATAAACTAATTTTATAGGTCTGATAAGTAAACACAATGACATCACTGTATCTTAGTGTATAGTAAGAATATTACTAAAAGGATTTTTCAGAAGAAATATATTATTACCATGATTGTCAGTATTTAAAGAGGCTAGTTCAATAGTATACCAGGAATCTTTTACCAATTTTGGCAATGATTTCGCAAAACACCTATAAGCCAGACAGTAATTTTAAGTATTTCATAGAACACAGCAGCATATAGGGCAATTTATATGTTTAAATGCATAAAATTATTTAATGATCAGAACTGAGCTTCCAATATTCCAATGTTACTGATATGCAACAATGCTTTAATGAAAAAGGGTCGAACAAAGACATCGCTGAATAAAGTTGAAGGAGAATTATATTAATGGGACAGCGTGTACCCTAATTTCACTAAATATTGGAATAAATAAAAAATAACTAATAAAGTGAATCTTTTAAATACCAATTTTTAAACAACATGTTTAAAGATTAACAGATCTGGCCATAAATATATCTACATTAGCCAAACACAACAAAAATAAAGAAAAAGATGGGACTTCTAAACAGATCCTGGAGAGCAACAAGTGCAGTTTCTGACAGACCAAGAGCAGTCCAAACAGGCTTCCCCTTATGCCCCTCAGCTCAGGCTGAGTTGAATTATTCCTGTATAAATTTAGTAGTAGACAAAGAATTCTGCCCTGCATTTCCTGAATCAGCCTCAAAGACAGAATCCTCTCAGAAAAATATCTTTGTAAAGGTTTCACGATACTCCTTTTCACTAGCTTTGAAATGAAGGCATACAAAGACATCTCACTGGTGAAGACTGAAACGCACAAGACAAATAGTTCAGCTGTGGAAGTCCTTACCACAGACTTTTATGAAAGCTGAATGTACAGTATATCAGCACAATTCAAAATTAATTAGACAAATTCAAGATTGACATTAAATGCAATGATCTTGATCTCTAGCTTAAATCCTCCTCCTTTGTTGACTGCCCAAAAGAGTGAAGGTATACAAGGACCTTCTTTGTGTATCTTGTTCTTTAGTTTTGGATCCTGCCCTGCTATTATTGGCTGCTGCTAAACAATATGGATCATTTTGTTCAAGCATTCTGTATTCTTTTATGAATATATTTTTATTTTTCAATTAACCTAGAATCTCTAGATTTTTTTTTTCTTTAATCTTTTGTTTCTTCAACCAGCTCCTTCTCGTTTTGTTTGTTTAATTCTCTTATATACTTGGCTTTAATTATTTTTTTAATCTTTCATTTAATGAAATACGTATTTCACTATGTCACTTTTTAATTAATACCTCTTTCTATTCTCTGATATTTCTCAACTTACTTTTTTTCTGTTGCTTATAGAGATGTGAGTACAGAAATAAGACTGTAAATACACATTTTACAGATTACATAATTTGCAGAAAAAAAGGGAATAATTTTGTAATACTATATTTGTTATTATAAAATACTTACCTCTCCACGTTCTCCACTCAATCCTTCTACTCCCTTTAGGAATTAATATGAAAAAAAAAAAATCAAAAAAACAAGGTGAGACAAATTACTTGGAATCAAAAACTAATATTTTTGTCTTTTGTTTTCAATAATTAATTACAAATGCCAATTACAAATGACAATTTGTACAATAAAATAAACTGCATATAGGGATGAAAAATGTATATCATGGTGAATTAACACTTTGGTAATACCTTTAATACCATACACCAAAAGGATAAATTGGGAATATATCATACATATTCTAAACAAATAGACATCATATAGACATATAGACAAAACCTTATTCACTCTACAAAAGAAAAAAGAAATAAAATTTTGTGTTCTAGCAAAAGAAAACTCCTGATTCTACCTTCTTAATACTGTCTTACTAGACAGAAATCAAGTTCAGAGCCTTTAAAATACAAACTCAGTTTGTAAGCCAGATTTTGCATGTTGGCAAATGGTTTTGGCGTCATTTCTGCCAAATGGTTCAAAGGTGTTATTGATCATTAAGTTCCACGGCAAGATGACAGCTCAACGCAGGCTTTTTCACTTTTCTGATGTACTCTTATGGACAAGGGAATCTTTATTGTATTTTTGAGAAGTCCTGGAGGGTTGAGAAACCTTGGAAGGACCTAGTGCTGTCTACCAGAAGTATCTGAACAACTGATTTTTTGGTTGCTGACCAAACTAGATAACACGGGAAACAATTTCAGACCAAGCCTGTGTTATCTTTTTCAGCTTTCTACAAAAAAAAAAAAAAAAAAAAACCAAACCACCAAAAAAACCCAAACAAACAAAAGAGAAAAAAGAAGCAAGCAACAGGAATTCAGTTCCATCACACTGTCTGAAAAACAAAAAGATTTTATTTCACTATTGCTTTGTTTTACCTTATAATTAAAATAGTACATACATGAAAAATGTGTTCATTATTTGCAAAATGACAAACCAGAAAGTTTAACTTGTAAAATGTTAGAATAGGACATTACATTTAGCTGAAACAAATGATCGGCCTTTTAATTTAAACTACTTCTTTCCGAAATATCTGCTCAGCTTTACTACCAGACTCCTGGCAACCTACACACCCCTGAAAGTGATAAAACTAGGCTAACATACAATCTAGATCTCCTGGCCATGCTCAACTGGAATCAGCTCCTTCTGGCTAGACAGGCAGCTGTATCAATGTCGTAATTCTGAAAAAAGCAACTGGGACTTCCTTCCAAGTCTAGTTTTAGATATGTACCTCTAACAAATACTTCTCTGTTTAGACACAACATAGATTATGTAGTTAACAAGTATTTATAAATACTAACAGTTATTTTCTGTGGTATAACAAGATAGCCAACTATGACACAATCAGAATACATTGGCCCAGAGTTAAAGAGAAACAACCGGATCTCACTGATTTACAGCTGAAACAGGAAACATCTGTAATTTAAGAGCACAGAAAATGTCAATAATGACTCCTAGCATAGTCTAGGAGATAATGAACTACATGAAAGTGTAGCATGGTACATGCAAAATCTTAACATCTCGAGCATCCCTCTTACAACCTTTACGCAAAAGCCACTTTGTGCTGTTATCTGTTATTGTTTCATGAAAATTTTCCATAATTAAGGATTTAATAAAATAATACAGTGAAATATACTTCGGGTCTGTTTCTCAAGATATGATATCCCAGAACCACAGAAACATGTAGGTGGGAAGGGACCTCCATGGGCTCAACTTCCTTTTCAGAACAGAACCAGCTAGAGCAAGCTGCTCAACGCCCTGTCCAGACAGGTTTGGTCACAATCTCTGTGAGCAGCCTGCTCCAGTATTTGAGCACCCTCAAAGCAAAATGCTTTTCCCGTATATCAAATTGGGACTTCCCGCGTTCCAACTCGTGACCATTTCCTCTCATCCTGCCACTGTGCACACCCGAGAAAAGTGTGGCTCCATCTTCTCTATGCGTTGTATTTGTTATTTTAAAAATAAAAAGGTTGTTTAAGAGGTAATTTATATAACTATGTAATCACATTATACATAAATATATTTCACCCGATGCAAAGAACTCTCCATGTTGATGGAAGTAACCTTAAGAAACAAATATGAATTATGGCTCTCTTGAACTAACAGTACCTGTACCTGATTTTAACAGTACCTGTAAGCCTGGATTTCCTTGTCTTCCTTTTTCTCCTTTCAGTCCCTTCAAAAAAGCAGCACCTTTTCTTAAAATAAACATTTATCTGGGAGACACAATTAAACTATCAAAAATAACACAAAGAGATAAACCCTAAAATCTCATCCTAAACGAGGCCAAATCAATCTGCAAAGTTCAAGAGTTCAGACCAGAAACTGCGCAGAAGGATACAATTTCTACTCTGAACACAGAGGAGCCAAGTTAGGATCTGAGCAGTGACGTGGTACTCTTCTTTTTCTTGTAGGTATTTCCATGACTTCTAGATAACAAGGAGGAAAATCCCACTTGTTATAATATAGCAGGTAGGCAGAGGCCAGGTGGTGTTACCTTGACTACGAGCGTTTATGTGAACCTGCAGTGCCTGGGGCAGGCAGGGACAGAACCCACTGCAGGACAGGGCTGGGTCATGTCCCAAGGCCCTGGGGCAGCAGCACAACCCATGTCCCTGAGCCTGCACTATTTCTAGGACCACACATCTCTGCACCAGGTGTCAACAGACCTCTCAGCCCCAGAAACGCAGATGGAAATTCATACTGGGCATAGTGGACAGTTTTCCTTGAAGAACAGTTAGGGCTCAGTGCTGCTGTTTTCCGAGCAAGCCTTCTGTGGAGCTTAATCTTAGAAAAAAGCTCCAGAATTAACACCTAAGACTTGTATTACTAGTGTTGCAAGATAATTTAATTAGAAACAAAGTTAATATACCTGGAGACCACTTTCACCTTGGTTTCCTTTGTCCCCCTGTAAAATATGAGAAGAAAAGTCTCCTCTGTAACATGATTCATCTCAAAGTCATGTAGTCTGTGTTTTAATTTAACACAGTAAATACAAGAGAAGCATCTAATAGCTTTTATTTATACTGAAAACAAATCACTTAATCCCCATGTACAGAAACTGACAAAAGTACAGAACGTTATACTAAGAAGGGAATCTGTCACAGAAATAAATACCAAAAAGGAAAGCGGATACTCATATACCAAGTTAAAATTTAAAAATACAACATAATGAGGTGGCAAACCCAGCAGCATTTTATCCGCTC
This sequence comes from Chroicocephalus ridibundus, assembly GCF_963924245.1. Lineage (NCBI taxonomy): Eukaryota > Metazoa > Chordata > Aves > Charadriiformes > Laridae > Chroicocephalus > Chroicocephalus ridibundus. The sequence goes on along the minus strand of NC_086286.1, from coordinate 102,081,748 downwards.
AGTGCATGGGAGTGGAGAGGATGCAGGCAGGGAGAAGGGCGGTATTTCTGATGGCTTAAATTTCATCTGAATGCTGACCACTAAGTATGCTTGCCTTCACCCAGAGAGAACAGAGTAAATAATTTCTGTAGCACTTACTGAAAACCAACTGAATTGCAGAAGTTACACATGACACATCAAAGAAGATAATATTTTTTTAATGGGGAAAAAAAATACTTAAAATTTAATCAGAATTGTGTAAGAACTAAGTTCCACTTCCACTCACTCCTTTTAACTTTCATTGAAGTGTTTACAGTAAGTAAAAATTAGTGGGGTGACTGGTAATCAGATGGTGCAAATGGTTCTTGAAAAGCAGTTATCTAGGTTTATCAAGTTGTCTGAACACCATCTAATTGACAATGGAGAGAAAGAGGCACCTCTTGAAAACCATTCATGCAGAGGTATAAAATAAGTACTCCCAGAACATGCCTATCTCTCTTCATTGATTAAAAAGGAAACTTAAAGTTATGGAAGGTGGCTCCTGCCCTACCTCTGACCTCTTAAATCAGTGTGTCTCTGTTTAAACAGACACGAACCAAAATAATGGTCCGAGAACATAGCAACTCATGAAACAAAAAACAGATCTGCAGGGTGTGTGCAAAACTGCACTTAATAAAGAAAAGAATTAGGATGGAATTTTTTGGATCTGTTTTGCCAATTTTCTTGTAAGAGCCAAACGTGTGTGTTTGGTTGTTTTTTTGAAAAAGAGAATATTTAGTTAAATGCTAAACAGTAGCAAAGAGGAGATTTTGGCTATGGCAAATATTTTCCTCATCAAAAATCCCAGAACATAAGAGGGTATTTATGCCAGCGTATTTGGTTGTATTGTACTTGAATGTAAAATATTTGGTTTGATTTCAAGTTTTAAAATAAGCTATAGCTGAAAGATTTCACTTCTACTGTCAGATGCCCAAACTGTACTGTTTTTCCTGAATAATTCAAGAGTTCGTCATACTTATGACTTGTAACTCCAGTTAACCAGCAATATATATTCTGACTTGCATCTTCATGTAAAATGAATAATGACTTTTGCAAAATCTTCTTCAGTTTAAAATCTGGAGAGGTTCCATAAATTTTAACAAAATCTCCCTTCTTAAAATCAGTATTACTGTCTTGGATACATGTACCTCACATGACCCTTAGATATTAAAACTGAATATATGGTGATAATGAAACTAATTGAACTATTGTTATGACACTAAATCAAATCAAGACACTGTTCCATTGGGCTACAGTATGTTTTGAAAGACTTAAGCCAGGAAATCTTTGTCCTTATGCATTTGGTTCCATTATCCCATTTAGATGAGATAACCTCATCTAAATTTGGATCATTCTCTAGCCTCCATTGACTAGGGAACTTGCTTCAGTTGTCTCAACATAGGCACTCAGGATGCTTAGAGCAACCCAAGGCATCCCCATATGTGTCTACTCACATCTGAAAAACTCCAGCATACCTAAGACATCCATACACGGCTGGCATATACAACACCGGACATACAGTAAACCTGTGCCCTTCTGGAGCAGAAGCTGAAGTCAAATGGAATACCTCTGCATGGGATTTTCATAAAACTTTAAATATAACACCACCCTTAGTGGTTCTTTACCCTTCAACTTCTCTTTCCACAGTGAACTACCTGATTCAACTCTATTTCTGTAATGCCTTTATATGAAGGGCTTCATCCTTCAAAAGGTGGTCTTCTGCATTGCTGGTAATATTACATAGATGCATTATCATATTTTACTAACTGCTTATTTCTATCTGACACCTTACCTGAGCTTCCTCTGCTTTTACCGGATTTCCTGTTTATTCTGAAATCTGTCATTTAAATACGTAATGGAGGAATCTTTGCATAGTTGAGACTTCAACATTTCCCAGGAAACATTGCCAGATTTCCAACACAAGTGTCAGATACATTACCTAAGCACGCTTAAGTTATTTTTATATAATCTTTTTCTAGATATTCAAATTTGAAGTTATTATTAAATCCGTTCAAATATAATTTTAAAAATGAGCTGTTATTCATTTAATTGTGTTAATTTAATTAATTTAAAAGCAATATTAAATGCTTAAATTTAAAATTTACATTTAAGTATTAAATTTGGGCTGATAGCAAATATAGCAACATTTTTAGCATTGATAACTGGTTGCTTGAATAAATATCTAGTTTGAATAGCTGCAGGTAAAGCTTGTTAGTTATAGTAAACTATATTCTAAGGAAACCAGTCTATCTTTTACATGACTTCAGATCACTTACACTGCTCCAAAGAAACAGTATAACATTAAAGTAAGGTTTATACTCGAATATGCAAATTAAGAAACTCACTATAAAAAAAAAAAATCTTTGTCATATTTTCCCATAAAAATACAATAAAATAATGAAAGTAACAGCGGTACTCATTATCTTGCAAAGCAGTGAAACATTTGACTTTCAGGATGCACATATGATTGCTTTAGAAGTCTCCAGAATAAAGAAATCTTAATTAAATTTTAGACTAAAAATGTAATGGATACAAGTCAGAGCTTCCGTTACAATTAGAATTAATTGATTTACACCAATGGAACTAATTTGACTTCAACCACTTTTGAACCATGAGAGCTGACAGGTCTTCAACCCTGAAATTCTACTGAAATCATGACATTGAAGATAACAGTGACTATTTTTTCCCCAGCTGTTTCAAATAAACATGTACTGTTTCTGTCACATAAATTTGCCTAATAGCCTATTTAAAATATAAATTCTTGGTCTTTCTTGGTAGAGTTACTAGACGGTAGGTGCTGTCCTGAAAAAACATAATCTAGAAAACACAACTCTGTTAAGTTCTTTGTAGTTACCCACGTGGCACAAAAAACAATGATTTTCAATTACTTCTAAATTTCAGGTTCTTAAATTCCATTCTATAGACAAAGCACAGCTAATTTTTCCTCAAGAGACTCAGTTCACGCTCCAGTGAGTCCTGTGAGTTGTAGTAAGATAAAGGTAAGTCAGTATTTTAAAACAAGAAATATTCCAGGGGTTTTCCAGCTTCCGGTCAAACAGAAAGTTCTGCCTTATTGTCTGAGACAAAACTGAGAGGTTTCAACCACACAGGAGATTTGCAGTAGAATGCTGTCATGTTATAGAAGAAAATCTCTAGGAAAGCATCTAACGTAATGTCAATTACAGCTTTAACTTATGCAAAAAGCCATGTGCTTGAATTTCAAAACATATCAAAGAACAATATTGCCTATAATCTTTTCCACCTGGGACTCCTTAAAGGCATGTGACTGTCAGAAAATCCTACATACCTACACTTTTAAGGATGACTATCCACATACGCCAAACAGCAATATGAAATTTTACTATGCGTGCACAAAACAGTTCTTCATCAATCAAGAATTTCAGCACAAGCACATCTATAGCAGTGTTTGATAGATGTACGGCTGCACCAAGAGATGGTGAGATCCTTGAAGGCATGATCTTTATGAGAACTCAGTATGCAAGAGGAATAAACATAGGTTCACCTGAAAAGAAGAAATAATTTTCAACCTGTACAGAAGTAGGATCCATCTAACCTAACCTAATTTCAACATTTAATATAGTTAATTGTCTAGGTTTCAGCTACAGTCAAAGAAAGGAAGAGATGTGAATTAACAGCTCCCCAAAGAACTCAGACTCTCTCAGCTGAATACAGAGAGAACCCAGGCGGCTTGTTTAGATCAGATGATAACTCCTAATGGAGCTGAATCTCTCCCAGCTGCCGAGGGTTAATTGCTCCACAAAAGACTTTGTACAATAGACTTTAGAGATGTAGCACTTGCTATAACATTAAGTAAATACAGGATCATACCATTATGCGCTACAATTCATAGTGGAAATTTCATTGATACCTATATCGTAGCATTTTACGCTAACAGCTTCTCCATTTTGGTCATTCTCTCCTACCCGTGAAAAATTATTGTTTTTTCAAGCATGTGCCTTCCAAAAATTATTGTTTTTCTAAAGAATGGGCCTTCCAATGTTCTCTAATAATAATGATGTATTTAGAAAAAGGATTTCCTTTAGTAATGATCATTTATACGAAAAGTACTTCCAATAAAAGATGCAGTAAATGTAGAACTGGAAAAAACACTTACCTTTATACCCTGGGTACCAGGAATGCCTGGGTAGCCTGGTTCACCTGGAGCACCTGGTACTCCTAGTTCCCCCTGAGTAATACAATAGCTTTGTGTTAGTCAAGCGCTGTGTGTAAAATATATATATATTGCATGTTTTCTTGAGGTCACGTGATATGCTTTAGCTGTGATATTTTGCAATTTTATAACTGGGGATGATTGAAATGTCTGGAGAATTTATGAACAGATGCTGAATACAGAGAAGCCACAAAAGGGACTCCTAATTCTTAACCTCAGTTTTCCAGTATCTGTCTTTTTTAACTGCCTTTTAATAGAGTTGATGTCAATTTTTCAAAATTACACAAATAAAACTATCTGAAGTAATGGCAATGTTTTCAGGTTTGAACTTAATGAACAGCTGACTTACATTGCCTAAAATCTAGTATAAAATTAGTAAGAACAAGCCATCAAATGGATTCTGATGCAATTTTATGTTAACTACCATTTTATTTTGAAACAAACTGCCTTGTAACTAATCATGGAAAATCATGGAAGATCAGTAAATCATGGAAAAGTAAATCAATCCCTTCTTTAACTAGAACACTTCCAGGTTCATATTTACCTTGGCTCCTGATGATCCTGGTTTGCCCTGTATTCCAGGTTCGCCTTTCTCACCCTATATAACAATATAAGAGTGCGGCTGATACATCAGTATGTTTTGTCACATGTGGTACGACCAGCAAACATAAACAGAGACTGCTGGGAAACTGGCACTTAAAAATAGGCACAGGTAGTGACTGAAACGCTGAAGTTCTGCTCCCGTACAGAAAACCTGAAGTTTTTACTTTGTCTGAGGAAAGATGAGGTACTGATGACAAGATGGGACCTGCCAGCCTCTGCTCCCCTGTCCCTTCCCCACCTGCCTGATTTCCCTTGCCCAGTCGTACCATGTTGGTGTGTACTGACTTCACATTTCCACCACATTATTTAATAAAATTCTGAGAAACCTCAGATTGAGGCTCAAATTGAGACAAAATATTTACTTATGGTTTTACTTATGTTTTGGTTGTTATTGTAGCCTCTGAATTAGACATATATTCAGCACGAGGATTTTCATTAAAATCTAAGAATTATTGATTACTTCATAATGTTCTGTAATTATGAACTTACTAAGAATGATTCTGTAAGGATCAGCTTATATTCTGAATGAGATAAATATGCAAAACAAAAGCATTTTTCACAAATTAAACTAAAGCTAATTAATTTTTAGTCATTTCATAGGTATTCAATCTTCTTGACCCTAGCAAACATTGAGCACTTTAAAAAATGCTACCTTCAGTATACAATTTTAAATAAATACATATCTGCTTTTGGATATAAAATAATGTATGGGTGGAAATGGATCTAAATGTAAATACAAAGTTCAGGAAATGGATTCTATATTCCTAAATTTTCTCTAGGACATACAATTCAGTGCTTACTGGCCAAAACTCATCTTGGATTAAATTAAAAGGTTACATTAACAGATCTGAATTTATAGTAATCTGTTTTAGTTTCTGAGAGCATGGGTCAAATTAATTCTTGCTGTAGCTGCAGTGCAATCAATAAAGTTACATCTGAAATAAATTTGGCTCCTTGGGTGGAAAAAGCAGCACGTAACGCTATTTAACACAACCAAAATATAAATAAATTTAACATGGGCAGAAAGTTCTGATGTATACTGAGAATTATCTGGCTCCCAGCATTGCAGAACATTTTCCAGGACTGCGAAGCTGAAATAAAGTCTCATGACCACTTCTGCAATTGTTCCAAACCTCATGGGATGACAGGCACCATTTACTGAGCTATATTAAGCTCTCTTGAGACTGAACTATCATATAAGGTAATATAGGGAAAATCATACAGCTACTCACCAATATTCAACATACCAAAAAATTAGCTGCAAAATCCTGGACTTTTGTGATCTATAAAGCAGTCATTTATCAAAGTCATAAGCAAATTAACATAAACACTTACCTTAGGCCCAGGAGCTCCGGGTAGACCAAATGAGCCTTCTGGTCCCATCAAACCCTATTTATTTGTGAAAAAGGCAGAGACATTTCTGCACTAAGCTAATGGCTTCAGTATAGTGTATTAGTATTATTAGTATTAGTATTCTATTTGTATAGTGAAATAAATAGGACAGGAAATATAATGTCTTTCATCTTATTACTATGCAGTCTGTAGCTCTGATACACAGTGGATTATTTAGACCTTCTATGGCCTAAGGAAGGGCTACTGTGCGATGGAAAAAACCATGCAGGAAAAAAGCACGGCACTGTCATGAAACATTCCCGAGAGAAAAAATTCTGCAACTCAAAACCCCGCCTGTGTGATCTAATCTTTAACATATCTTTAATATGTCCTTAGCTCTAATTGAAAGTGACACAAGAGTTTCTCAGTTTCCATTTACTGTTCCCCAAACCAGCAAAAGTATATGTGGCATTTTATAATTCTCCTTCTTTCTGACTGTGTCCCTTAAAGATTGCCATGCCTTGACTCCTTTTGCAAACTTCGTGGAGATTTATCGGGAGCACTTAACTTTGGGGCCACACCTTTGCATCTTCTGCAGAATCTTCAGGACTGAACTGTTCATTCAAGAACTCAGTGGCTTCTGCCATTTCAGACCGTGACACTTCGTCACACATACAAAGTCAGAGAATTGTCAAAACAGTCCATCGAACTCCTCTCATGGAAACGTGTTGATAAAGGCATGTTTAGTTGTCTTTGTTCCATACATAAAATAAGAGCTAAAGGGTGTTAAATCACCAAATATCTGTCTGTCTTAATTTCTGTTTAAAGCTACTCTCAAGTATACATTAGAAAAATCTTTTTTTAAAATCATAATTTCCAGAAAGGAATTCCCATTTACAGTACTTTCCACATCTGGTATTAATATATGTCTTTCTCACCACTTCACCTCACTTCTCTTTGACTCTAGAACTGCATGCGTCAATAAAAACAATGTATTGTTATGGTTTCATTTGGACTTGCATATATACTCTGAAATATGATCTGCTATAAAAGCGTACTTAAGACGTATCATAAAATAAAAGCATAACAATAGAGAAACGCAGACAATTAAATAAGGCCCGGAAATTAAACTTGTCAGAGATTAAGTTTTATCAATTATTCTAATTGATAGTATTTTCAAAAACTGTTATTATTGTTATTTAATCTTTCCTTTCACATAGATACAAACAACAACCTTGCACTTAGTACTACATGTTAGGAACTATTCACTTCTATGACGTTATCTCAGACCTCCTTCAAAAGTTACATGTGATCAAAAATAAATGTATGTCTACAGTAATATGTTACACAGACTGTAACTCAGTTTTGCCAAAAAATTACTAACTTTCTTTGCTAAAACTAAAAGGATGGCTTTGTTTTTGCAAAAGCTCAAAACCTCAGAAACTGCAAAAAGTTCAGAGCATTTGGAACAAGAAGTAATTCTTTGTAGCCAGGGTTTTCAGCATTTCATCAATTTTCTGGTATTTCACCTGTGCTTTACTGTTAACTGAGGCAGCACAGATTAACTCAGGTTTTCTTTCCTGCTGTATTGTAAGAAAGTACTGGTCACCAAAACTTCCCATCAGTAAACACAGCAACTTTCTCTTTAGGCCACAGGCACAGGTCTGTGAATACAAATAAATGATATCAATCACAAAACTAAAACCTGAGTAACTTTGCTGCCAATTTTCCTCAGTCTTTTTCCCATTCAGTCAATTGCACATGAAAATTCGTCCATTAAACTTCACATTCTCTAAAATAACTAATAATATCGTACATTACATAATTTCCAACGCTTTCCTGAACTTTGAAGATTAGATCTGCTTGTTCTTACTTGCATAGAAAAATCAATCATCTTATCAAAGATGATGCAATTAATCTAGTAAAATCTTATATTTGATAAATAAAGGTTTACTATACTTATTTACTATACCCTATGCCATTTCTTTCCTAATTTTGGAATAGAAACTAACAATTCCTCTCCAGCTGGAGTGAAGATTCTGAGGTCTGCTTCAACTCATAACCTAAGAGACAGTGCCTTCCCACTGACCATTTGCTTATGGCCTATGTTCAACACCAGCTTTGTTACAGTAAATGTAAGCAAATATTAATTTGGTTTTGGAACCCAACTTTGATTATATTAAGACTGTCTTAATTCACTTTTACAACAGGCCTGCTTTTTCACTTTTTCTCTTTTTATTTACATAGCAAAATAAGGTTTTATTAATTTTCATTTCACTGTAAGTCTTAATTCAATTAGGCTGTTTTAAATAAATTTTCATGTTATCTATTGATCTCTTCAGAAATACAGGTCTCTTCATTGTGTGATTTTTTTGCATTCCCTGAAGACTACCTTCCTTTTCCAAAAACCATTGTGAGATTATTATTTTCTTCTCCTCAGATTACTGTTCAGTGCTCATTACTAGCACGTTAATCAGTAGTGAAAAGCAAGCACAACTTTGGGGAAGGATAGTGGAGAGAAATGTGGGGGAGAAATGCGACTGGGGGATTTCTGGCTCCTTTCACACTGTCACCTCAGTGTCGCCCCGTGTTTCAAGTCCTGTAACATGCTGAGAGCCTACCCTCTACCAACTCCACACTAGATCACTTCTAGTTTATGCACACACCAGTCCTTGGATTACAGAAGTGGTAAATGTTCATCACAAATGTCCCTCATTCATTTTACATCATACAAAGTGGAAATACTATGTGTACAGAATAGCTTTTTTAAAAAATAAATCAGATATGTATATATCCACTTTGACATGCAAACATATACTACTGAAAGCAAATCAGAAAATATGTTTAGTACAACTAAAGGTCAGGCGTACATCTGCAGGAAAGGGCGAAATAAAACCCAGTTGTCCTGGCTTCCTTTCTTGCGCTTTACTTACTAGGCCGTATTTAACATACTCCATTTAAAAAATGACAGGAAGACAACTACATGAAATCAGTACGCTGCAAGAAGAAAACTTTCAGATGCAATATAGGAAAAGCTTGAGAACATAATCTGAAAACTATGGCATGTAAAATTAAAAGAGAGGCGTATGCCACAAATAAAAATAAAGAACAATTCAAGGACATAAAATGCAGTATTACTCCCCCATTTTCCAGAGCTGACGCTATTTATGTGGCAGATAAATTAATAAATTACTGACATTGGCAATGTAATAGGGATAGTTATTACTGAACAAGAGCTTGTTACTGAAGAATTTTCCCAAGGTATTAATAGACCCTTCACAAGCTTTCCATCTGTTTTTTCTGGAACAAACATATTCAGTGTGACTAATAGAAGGAAAATCCCACTATCTTTTTCTGGTTGAAATTCCCTAATGCCATATAACGTATTCAAATATTCCATGCATCAATTTCCTAATTATTTTATCAGGTGACAAAAGATACATTAAATGAGTTGACAGGATACATAAATAAATTATTTTCAAGCGTATTAAGAACCAGATGTTATTTATCTAAATAGAATATGAAGAAAACATGGTAGTTACTTGAATGGATACATACACTTTGGAATCCCACAAGGCTTTATTATAGCTGATGATACAGCCTTCCCTCTGGCATTTTGTTCAACTTTGCTCAGAAAGAAATGGAGAAAAGACTTCCAGGAATAGGCAATAAAAGTGATTAGAGGCACAGGTGAGATACCAAATGTGCATGTGTTAACTAGGACTAGGGGCATTTGAACATTCAGTTCAGGCAATGTTTTGTCCTGATTTGATCTAAGCAACTGCAATAACTGATTGTCAAGGAAATTTATTCTTTCCAGAAAGATCTTTAGGTGGCTGACAAAGTCCTTTAAGCTCATGAAAAGAAAATTAACCAGTGTACTCACTTTATACAAAAGGGCTTCTGACAGCTGTAATATAGTGGTCGTGCCCATGGTAGAGTCAAGAAAGGAAGAGTTGCTGGGTGGATGTGGGGTAGCTGTATATAGCACAAAAAGTTCTGAATGTATTGGGAGACAGAGTAGCCCAGAACTTGTAAAACCCAAAACTGTTTTCAATCTTTCTCTCCAACCAGGACTGCATTTGATGAGACATTTTATTAAGGAATTGTGAGCACGGAAAAAGAAGTGAGCTCTTCAATTACGCTTATAGACATTTGTATGCCTGTATATAATCTTAGTTATCTGGAAACCAGAGTCAAGGTTTTTTTAAACCTAGCATTATTCAGAGAGCAAGTTCAGCGCGCTCTCCTTTGTCTGTGGTTCTCTACAGAGATATAGGAGAAAGCACTAACCACAGCCTTAGCTCTTCGGAATTTTCTTTGATGAAAAACAATGAAACTAAGTGAAAGAACATGAGATCTGTGAACTGTACAACTTTGAAAAGTCTATTTCCATTTTAATAACCTCCTCAGCTTCTTCAAGTGATAATCCACATATCCATTTGGATTCCATATGACTAAGCACTACTCAGCACAATCAGAGCGTGCTAAAGTAAAGATTTAAGAGTCCTTTGTGGAATCAACGATCTCAGCATCATTCTGACAAATGCACAACTGAAACCAAAAAACTACCTCAACAATGGTGAGGTTTACTTGTGATGGGATAGAGGTACATTACTCGACAGACACACAGCAAGTCTTGACTTACAAGGCATGTGATCATTCCTCCCTTTGGAAGTCTGAACAACCTGACTGATGACAAATGAAGCCTAGCACCTCATTTAAGTGCAATTCAGATGCAAGATCAACTAGAGACATGGGAGGGGTCTGCAAATATATTCTCTCTGAAAAGTTAAGTTAGACTACTATTCAGCTTTAAGCATCTGAAGTTCACCCACATTCTGACTGGAGAGGACAGGCAACCTTCCCAGAAAAACAGAGAACAAATGGGCAGTGAAAAACAAGAAGCCTTCCCACAATCAACATAACATTCTACTAAATTAAGGATCCCCTCCCCAAATAATCCCATATAAAATGACAAAATCCCAATAAATTTGTGTCAGAAAAAAAACAAAAAAGACATGCTTTCAGGGAGATGGCAGCGGGTGTTACAGATACTGAAAGGACTTTAAGTGAGCTGATGCACATAATCAAAACTTCAATGCTAAGATATAATAAAAAATAGCAAGGATAGAGAGAACTCAGATTTAGATAATCCTTAGGCCAAGTACATGCTCCATTTAGCGAGGTAGGCATATATTGCTCTTATTACCAGGAGTACCTGGAGAAGAATAGGCTCTTTCTAGAAAAAAAGAACCTTCCAGCATCCACATGTGTTGTAAGTGGAGCATACAGTCTTCTCCAAATCCTTTATTGTCAAGTCTGCTGGGTTTGAGAAGAGCATGGGACTCCTCATCACCTAGCTCAGAAAATCCAAGCTGGCCAGATGTAGACAAAATCTGATAAACTGCATCTGAATTAATCTTTTGGTGATCCTTAGACAGCAATGGAAAAGTCATAAGGCATTATCTCTCTCTGTGACTTCAACTCCAAAATTGTGGAATTCTAAAGGAAAGCAGATTGTATTTCCAGTTGAAAGCAAAAAAGAGAAAATTTTGGAAAACCCCATTCATTAAAATGACATCAAGAACAAATTTCCCTCTCTGGATTCAATATTCTAAAGTGAATGAGAATGTCTGACATGATGTTCAAGACTCATATGTGACTTAGCTATCTGACAGAACAATTGCAGTATCTTCCTAGAAAAGAAGAAAAACCCTTTCATTACTTTGCTTGGGGATGGAAACGATCATATTTTCTGTCACTATTTGCTTACAGTGAGCGCTTAACCTGGGCTCCCCATAAACAAACTCTTCCTAAAGCTCTGAATTCCAATACATCAATGTGTATTTTCTTTTTCTGTGGAGAAAAGACTCCTGGTCACACATATGTGTTGCTGACTTCCATCCAAACAAGAATTCTCTTTAGAATGGGGAATGACGCAGTGGAACGTAAGCCCCAAATAGTTTTGATATCACGTCTGCCCTTACGTACTCTAGAAGAAGGTAACCTTAACTGGGATTTTTGAGAGATTCAGCAAAGACAACAGAGGATCAAAAGGTCCACATGGAGATACTCGGCAGTCTCTTTCTTCAAGGTTCCCATCACCCACCAAAATGAGTCACAACAACTGGGAAAATACCACTGGCGTCACGAGAGCAGAACAGAAATGTCCCTGAAAAGATTATTCCTGTCCTGCAATGAAAGCTAGATACCAGCAGTAAGATGGGCTTAGCAGTGTTACAGTAGACATCCTGATGACTGAGGAATGAACATCAAGCCCCTTTTAGAGAGACATTGACTCTCTTGCATTTGACCTTGCAGATATAAGTCTGGATTTCTTTAAGTTCAGAATGGGCCCTCTCCTTTCTTCTACTTTTAACACCACAAAGTGGCATCTGAAACCTGTTTGTCTTTTGGAATGGATGAAATCTAGCCTGACAGCTGGATGTCAAGAGGAAGTTGATTGAAGCTGATGAAGTATTTTCATAGGTAAAGACCTTGAAAAGAGATGGGGTAGATAAATTGACAGACAGACAAGTTATGAAACTGAACAATACAATCTGTTAACAATCGCCAAAATCCAAGAACCTATAGCAACATTCTCTCACCTGTTGCCACAATATCAAGAGGCTTAGCGTAACAGCAAGGGCAGCAGAGAGAACCGTTCACAGCTTTCACAGTTTCCACACTTCAAATATGCCACCAGGCTAAAAACTCACATTTGCCACACCCTTGTCCTTGTCTTTTGCTGCTGATAGAAGGAATATTGCGACAGCTAACCATAGCTTCCCTATTTAGGAATAAAATGGTCAGCGTCATTTGTACCTACAATGCAGGCATCACTATGTAAGGTTCTCAGTCTCTTCTTCCATTTCATGAATGCCATCTGCTTATTTCTAATGACTTTTCTGAATTCTTTCTGCCATTCAAATCCTTCAGCTTTGTCCAGATACTTTCATTTACTACTTCCTTTTACCCTTCCATTTCAGACAGAATTAATTATTGCTCTGAGACTAATTTTTGTAAAAAGCGTTTATATGTTAGTCTCTTATTTATCAACGCAAAGCTATCAAAGCATTTATAAGAATCTGATACTTCTCAGTTTAGATATTAGAAAACTGATCACTGTCGTTATCAAAATCACAGACAGAGTTGGACTTGGTGAGTATTTACCTTCAAACGCATTTTCCAAGCTAAAGAAATTAAGCAGTATCTTATGGTTTCCAATGTAATCATATTTATGCCAGTAATAACACTACAGAAATGCTGAAATTTCCCAATTAAATATTTTCACTGAACTGCTTTCTTGGCTTCCTGAGAAACAAGTTCCTTCTATTTGGACTGGCCAGGGACAAGCCCGTTACATCCACAGCATATAACAAATCTCAAGATGGGACAACAAGGCAAAAAAAAAGCAAGTGATATTTTTCCCGTTGTTGTCACACATTAAAACATTTGCATACATCACTCAGCTACAAATCAAGAAGTGTTAGCTGATTTTTTCCCTGACAAGTGTATTAATTCTGTAGCCTGAATACAACTGCATGAAATCTCTTTTACTACCATATGGCTATATACAGTAAGAATAAACAACAAATTTCTTAGAAGGTTTAAAACGTTTTAGTCATTTAGTGTTCCATTGTCTATAGAGATAATAGCATGAGTCAATTCTGTGCTTCATTCTCTACAGTATTTACTTCATTCTAGCAGTAATAGTCTATATTGATCTGCTTGAGGTGAAATATAAGGTAATACATAGGTTCTTTAACTAAATAAAAAGTCACAGCAAACAGCTTATTTATGATGCTAAGCCATGTATCTCAGGAATGTCAGAAGCATTTTAGCCAGCAAAGAGAAAATATATCAGCAAAGAAGATAAAATATCTCAAGCACAAAACAAAAACTGCAAAAAGACATGTTCACAGTGAGGATGATTCATAATGGAACCATGTAAACATTGTTGAACTTTTTAATAGAAAAGGTAATTACTTTTAAGGCAGTATATGTTCAACTAGTGTTGATAATTAATTCCTACTAATTAATGAAAGATCTCTCACTAGTTTTAAGCTGCTGCCCCTTTTGCCTTTAAAATTTCCATTTTTTAAAGTTTATTAAAGTCTACTTGCACTTGCACCAACTTTAAAAACAATTATTTTACTACTGTGATTTCTAAAGGATTATAAAGAACATGGAAATCACCCTGCTAAGACAGTAGCAAAGACATGGTAAGGTGGACTGTCCCAAAAGAATTAATTATGTTCAGTTTCATGCATTTCAAGATAAAAATCACTCTTTAAGCATTTTGGGAATTCGGTGATCTCAGCTCTTCTTGCAGTCTTTGTCAAAAGAGCACTACCACAAAAGCATCCTGAAATTAATCTTCAGAAATTCATTGCACACTATGACAATGTTTAAGTCAGTCTTAACTTTCACAATAAATTTACTTGAGTACTTTCAAAGTTAATTCAAAGCTAATTAATTCTGAGAGTAAATTCAGACTAGTGTGTTTCCTGGATTTGTTTATCCAACATGCAGTGAGGAAATCATCAATTTTAAAAGAAAAGTGGGTATAGAATATTTTGGGGGGAATTCAGAGATTAGACTTAGTCTGATCATATTTGCCAACCTGAAAATGCTAGGATACTACTCTATCTGCCATTGATTATTTGCTTATTACAAGTAGAGAATGACAGCATCAGAATTATTTGTTCACAATAACACCATTTTGCAAACTTACAGTATCCCCAGGTGACCCTTTTGCTCCTGGTTGACCTGGTGGTCCAATTTCACCCTATATTTTTAATATAAAGAGAAAAATTACGTGATTAATGCATGTATAGTTAACAAATTTGTTAAATATTCTTTAATTATGCAGATTTATTTAGTTAGGACTATTTCACGAAGTATTATGAAATTAACTTTGTTACTTTTAAATTATTCATTCCTTCTGGAATAGTTGAAATAAAACCGAACGAGAGACTTTCAAACATGCCACAAATTTGGAGCATGTCTCCATTTATTTGCGGCATGATTTGATGTCCTAAACCCCCACTATGAAAGCTCTCCTCTGAACACAGACTGAACTTACTTTGGAATGGGTATATATAGGCACAGGTTTTAACACGGTTTTGAACTGTCAGTAATACCTTTTGTCCTTTTGCTCCTTGATTTCCAGGGATTCCAGGAATTCCCTGAGGGGGGGGAAAGAAAACCTTTTAAATATATAGAATAGTTTCTCCAGAAAATAATATTTAACCCCCTCTTCATGTCCTCATAAATTTAACATTTGCCATATGATTGGAGATCAAAATATGGGCAGGAAATAGAAAATTTAAAAAAACACACATAAAAGACCTTCAGCTGGAAACATGCAAAATATTTCATCTGGGAATACAGTGCAACACTAATGTTCAGTTGCTTCCCAGTGCTTTCATGCCAGGAGTCCATGTCTGCCACCGGGCAGACTCACATGCTCCCGGTTGCCCACCAAGGGTTGCAATGCTTTACTGAAAACCTTGAGTGACACAGGGAAAGAAAACACTTTTCATTATCCATAACATTTCTCATATAAGATAAAGCAAAGTCCTGGTCAATAAGACCATGAATCGACAAATCCTATTTTCCTACCTAAAATACAGTGATTGCAACAGAACACAGCAGATAGCTATAATTATATTTTATGTATGTTAGCTTCTGCCTCCATAAATACTTGAAGATCTCTGTCATTTCCTCAGCATCATTGCTCATTTTAGATCTACAGCACATCTCAGTTTTCTTACAGTGATCATTTAATTGAACATAATCCAGTTTTAAAACAAAACTCCATATATACTTAAAACCGTAGTCTACATTCAGTTAATTTATTATGATTATTAATCTATTCAGTTAACCTATTCAGTAAAACTATTCAAATATATTGGACAGACAGTGTTCTTCCTTGTATCATCATTAATCTGCAGTAAGAATTTGTTTTACAGATTTTACATTTAAATCTAATATTGAAATTAATACGCTGCAGTGAAAACAAGAGGTCTGTTCTAGACACCACCAAAACAAACACATTCTGTGGGAAAAAAAATTTAACATGAATGTCACAACCAGGAATAACCTGATAGCTTCCATATGGATTACATCTGTGCAACGCTGTCTTGGAAAAGATAGTTCCATTGTTTTGCAGTTTACACCCAGCTTCTAGTTAATAATGACCCCATCAAGCAGAAACAGTTCAATGGTCAATGGCACATGAGTTAACAATGACATCCTGAGTATTTTACAGGTCATCAAAATTCCAATGTACCTATCATTAAAAGAAGAGATCAAAGAATATAATAAAAAGAACTGGAAAACAACGCCTCATTCTGAGACTTCTACTCACATTGTGTAACATAAATCTACTTGCTAAACTTTTGTGCAAAACCATCTTAGATCTTTTCCACAAATTAAGAAATGGGAAACAGGGCATATTTATCACCTCGTTTAGGAACTTCCAGACCTGTCCATGAGTTTTCAGTATAATTATTTAACAGTTAACTTCCGTAGCTGTAAAATATAAAACTAAATTATAAATACCTGTACCTGTAATACAAAACAGAATTTCATGTATGCTGAAAAAAACTCCCACTAGGCAGCAATCTTCCCGTACTGAAAGGATGTACCAAAGCTTTCCACGGTTACATTTCTATGCTATTTGCAGGGCTGAAAGAAGACGGTTCCATGTACTTATCCAACACAGCGAATGATTTACCATTATAAAAGTATGCCTAAAAGAAGAAACACAATGTCCCACTGTGCTGTGTTGAACTTTCTTGCCTAAAAGAAATTAGGGATACAAGACATTTAACTTTACCTTTGTATCAGTAGGAAAGAAGGATAAAACTAAACAAACAAAAATTGTAAAACTAAGTCATATTTCCTTTTTTTTTGTGTTCTGATTGACTCCGTACTACTGAAGCACACAGAACTTGGGCTCTTATTTCAGTGGGAGCCAGTCCAGACCCTTAAATTTCTCTTATGGCTCATTGACATTCACTCAGCTAAGAATGAATCTATCACTTATGCTAATGTGAGTGATTCCCAAAGTACACGGGGGGGAGATTTTCAGTTATTCTCCTCATGTCAGTTAGCACAAAAAAAGGAGAATGAAGTGGCTAATTTGGTCATAAAGAATGAGGTTTTCCCATGACAGTTATTTTTCTGTATAGTTTCCATGGCTCAGTAATTACAAAGACTAATTTCTGTAGGATGAGCTCCAGGATGCCTAAAAATTAAATTTGGTTTCCTTCTCATTACCTATTCCCAATCTATTACTTCCTTTTACATGCATAATCTCTGGTTGTGTTAATTAGAATGATTTGCACTTTTCCCGGAAGACAAGGTTAAAAAGTAGTTTAGATAAGCTGAGTTTCTTCCCTAATTTCTAGGTCCAAAGCCAAACCAAGCCTTGGAAATGAGTCTTGTTCCTAAACAGAGATTTCACATGCAGTACAAATCCTCAGAATCTGACCATTTTTTTTTTCCGCTATGAGTAATAAGACACCTTTACTAGGAAGTTATGTTTAATAGGGTGACATAACACTAACTAAACTATCAAACAAAACTTACTCTAGTTATCAGGAAATGTATTCTTACTTTAAAGCATGAGCTGAAGCAACTACTTTTTACCCCATTTGTAAGATAAAAACGTAATTTTTGTGAAGAGTATATTGTAACTAAAATTATCACAAATGCCTGTGTTTAATCAAAACTTAATATGAAACAGACTCATCATGCAATTTTTCTGCCACTAAGGGAAACACAATGTTTGGAACTACTACAAATGGGAAAACTGCCACCCACTGGGAGTAACAGAATCAATGCTATGGAATAATTCATGATTCACTGGCCTACGGAAAAAAACTGCCTTTGGGGATGTTCTTTGCAAAGCTATCAAGCAACATTTTGTTCAGATGAAATATGAAAAAGGAGTTGTAATTCTAGATTTTCTTTTCTTTGTCTTTCCATAAAACTTGTTTTAAATGGTTTGTATTTATCATATATGCAGTTATATTACCAATAAAATATAGTATTACATTTCTAGACAGAACAGCTAAAAATCAAAGTAACTACTGTGCTTTAGTGATTTCTATCCTTACATGAGTTGGACCATCTTACATTTCTGAATCGGTTAATTTGTTCCCCTTCTTTTACATCAAATTTCATCTAAGGTTTACTCAGTGTTTCTTCATATTTAAAAATGAAGTTTATTGCAAGCCTTACCATTGCCTTAGTTCCTTCAGCATCATCAATCCGACTTTCTCAACTACCTCCATTTCACTTAAAGGCCTTCCTCCTTTTTCTGAAATTTTCCCTTAAATGGGAAGTCTTCCATTATGCCATAAAAGCCTGTAATATTATTCATTATTTTAGCCTTAATCAGCAAGTGCTATATTCACATGAAATTTAAAGTCAGCAAGATAGCCTAGTAAACGTGTCTATTCTAAAGATTCTCAACTGCATTTTATCACACACTGCTGAGTTTGTGCCTATAAACTAAAGTCATCCTGATCAGTCTGGCAGCTAACCAAGATTTTTTACTTTTTGAGACACTCCTGTCTTTATTCTTTATTCAGCCTCCTCTGCCTGTTTATTAATTTACCTTCCACCCTGACTTGTTACCTATGCGTACCTAGGACCCTGTCAGCTTTCTAAGCTCTTGTTACAGACCTGGGGAGGCTTTGCAGGGTACCCCCAGAACCTGAAGTGACACGTGAATGCCATGTAGGTAACTGAAAATGTCTCTGGTGTCACTGTAGGCGCTGTGGGATAGCTGATCTACCCTTTGAAAAAGATGTCAGTCTGCTCTAAGAACTGAGTTGTACGTGCCAGATGTTGCAGCTGCCCTCAGACATCTCAAATGGTTCTCAGTGCCAATGCCTAGGTGACAAAATCCCACACTCCTTGATGTCTTTTCTCTGGAGCAAAAATAATCTCTTTTTTTTTTTCCCTTTTCTTTGCTTGTTTGTATAGGCCGGTAAGTCTCTATAGGCTCAGATAGCCAACGCTTCTGACAAAGTCTTCGTATTTGCTAAGAATCATAAGATATATTAAGTATAAAACTAGGCTATCCAAAGGTAAAAGGAGCAAAATAGCAATGTTTAGCCACGGGTCTCACAGCTTCATCACAGAATTTAGCTCATCTGGGCATGCAACTAAATACCCTGTTGCAGTCTTCTTCAGCTCCCCCTCCCCCAGCTGGGACTTCAGAACACCCAAAAGCATGAATTCATTTCTATTGCGATGATGAGCTTCAATTATGTATAAATATTCTATTTTACCCCAGTTTTAGCAATTTAAATAAAATTTCTATTCCTTGATAACACCTGGCAGATACAATGGATTTAACTGTAAAACGAACATGGTTTCACAATTCCTGGAAAATCTTTTTTGTAGCTTTCCTTAATCATGAAGTGTCTATTTTTGTTTTGGATTATATTAAACAGCTGGATTTTTTTCCGCACAGCCCCACAAAAAATCCATTAAGTAAATTGCTTGCGGCCTTATATACAGATCAACTAGGTGTAAGCATTTTCACTCAAGCCACAAGCAACATTTCTCAAAATATTTTTCACACTTTTTCTAGCTAATATTATGGATTATTTGTATCTCCTTCAGGCTTAATTTTATGCTTGAAAACAGCAGAAGAAACCATGCATAAAAACTTTTTCCAGAACAAAACCAAACAAAAATTAGCCATTCTGTTCTCTATTTTCTGCTACTGTCTTTAATATTTCCCATCTCTTCAGTGCCTGGTAGGACTTCATTATTCAGTACTTGCTGATAGTTCTAGTATGGAAAGTAGGAGTTTCTAGACTACAGATAACATCCATTATCATAACATTCTGTCTCTGGAAAATGGAAAATTATAGATTATTTCCAAAATCTCCTCTGTTATTAGCAAACTGTTTTGCAGTCAATTCCCCAAGAAGATTAAGAGAATGTCAGTATAATTATCTTATTATTATCTTATTTTCTTAGGGTAGGTATATGAAACTACACTCTTTCAACATACTGCTTTAAACAGGCTCCTCACTGAATATGGTACATCTGGACTTATTTTGTAATGTATCAAACATTTGATAAATACTGTCTAGTATTTATCCAAATCACTATGGAACAGTTTTTCAAACTATCCATTCTTCTTTCAACATAAAGACAAAAATACCTAAAATAATATAATTTTTCTCTATCAAAAATGATCATGATTTTTAAAGTTATGAGAAAACAATACTTCCTGTTAAAACAGTGATACCTTCTGAAAAAAAAGAAAAAGTAGTAAAATGTAAGGTAAACATAGACTTTATTTCAGAGGTCATTATTCAGAGGGGGGAATGTAACTCTACTTTGTTTAAATTATATTAATTTTTAATAATTAATTTAATTAATTAATTTAATAATTAATTAATTTTTAATAATTGATCCATTGAGTAACATTTATGAACTTTTGTTAAAAGATGGTTACGTTCTATGCTGTTGCCCATTTACACAACAAAAATTCAAACTGTATCCCTAATGATCATTCATAATTCAGGCAGTGACACAAGCCTCACAGAAGACTCCAGCAAGGCAATGAGAAACTGTAATCAGAGTTTCAGTCTTAAAAAGTCCGCAGGCTTTTTAAGAAGATTGCCAGAATGGTGCTCATTTTGACCCTACTCTTTCTTCAAGAGGGTAACTGCTAATCAGGGTCAGATGAATGATCAGGTTTAAAATAGATGTCACAACTACTGATTAAAAGACATTTTTTTCTAGTCTATATGAGTTCTCTGAATTGTGTTTCAATCAAATGGCTCCTTCCACTCTGAGAAATCTGCAATTCTGATTCTGGGAAGACAGTAAAGGACATTACATGAATTATAGCAATAGAACATGATTCACAAAAGATATCTATCCACCCAGATGTTCCCATGATCCCTTTAAACACCTGAACAATACAACTGTTTATGTATTACTGATCCTTACTTCATGGTACACGAGAGATTTACTGGAGGTATGTAAAAAAGTACAAGTCAAGCCATAATTTGCATAAAAGCACAACAGTCAAGATACTTTTTAAAAGATTACAGCAAATCCCTGATAATCCTAATAGAATGAAAGACACAAACCCAATTTGGATAATGGATAAAACTTTCTACTGGGGAAAAGAGCAAAATATATATAAAAGAAATTCAATGAAGCTGCATCTGCTACTATTGAGTAGTTGGAACTGATGACAAAGAAAAATGGGCCAAATACAAAGAAGCATTCCCACAGACATAATGAGCATCCACTGGACTAGCATAGCAGCTTTAAATTAAACGCAGGAAAGGAAAAAGCGTTACCAAGATCTTTGCAGTTATAAGACCAGAGTTTGCAAACACTTTTTTTGGCAAATCAGTTTTTAAAAATAAAACACACATATGTTAAATGTGGAACACAGTGACCCCTGTTGCATTGCCAACAACACAGACCTTGGAAAACTGTAATTTGAAAGCTGGAAATATTAACAGAAAATGAAAACTGTGTCTATCCTGACACAGGCTGAAACTGGTGTCACTGTTTCTTGTAAATACCCTTCAAAATAATATGAGTATCAGACTTGTGGATCCAAAGGTGGCCAGACAAAACTCCAACCCCCAATTCTGCAGGTGACACTGTGATGCCTTCCCTCTGCCTGCCATGCCAAGCCAGGCACCAGCCTACAGACTTTGCAAACCACCATCCAATCTGTCTAAAAAGTTTAGACTGACTTCTAACAGCTGACAAACTGACCCATGTTTGACACTTACAGGTAAACACATTGATATTCAAGCAGTTCAAAATGTTTTAAAATTTCTCCACTACTTAAATTACGAAGAAAAGCTTATGATGGGTCACACAATTTGAGCAACTTGAACACGTAAGAGAGGGCAAGCTGAGGACAGCAGAGCCTCCTCAAAGGGCACTGACTGCTGCTCTGCTCCTTGCACCCAACACACCCGAATGTCTGACACTAAAGAATCGCAGTTCTGTTCACACAGGTCACACTGATGTGGAAGAACACAATTTTCAGCTGTCCCCCTTTCCTGTAGTAAGAAGCCACTCAGTTAAATTAGCAGTGAGTAGGTTTAGCCACAAATCATGCATTTTTTCCATATGGTGCATACTGTGAAATTTGTCACAGGATGTAGCAAACGAAAACAGTAAAACTGTGTTCCAAAAAGAACTGTAAAATTGCTAGAAAATTGGTCCATTGCTGGCTATTAAGTAGGATGGACCAGCATGCATTTCTGGCTAAGGAAGTCCCAAAATCTCTGACAGACAGAATCTGGCAGTAAATAACAGACGAAAAAAAATAATTTTCTACATACTCCTAACCATTGTCAGAGAAGAAGTTCTGTGATAATTCCTTTAGTCTGAGTCTGCTTGGCAGTTCTTATCTGTTTAAGAAACAGCTAAGAAAAGCTGGTGCAGAGGCTGGGATGAAACCCTTCCAGAGCACAAAGAAGGAAAATCACACCTTGATTCACATAGCAATCACTAAGAATAAATTGAATTACTAAAGCTAATTAATAAAGCAAAAATTAATTTGCGCAATAAAAGTCAAAGGTTGTTTCTTAAATCATTTAATATTTCTTTAGTACATTTCTTTATTCTTGGTCTTAGTGGATCTAATAACCTTGATTTTGCTGGTCCTGTACTAATTTATTCCATATTGGTCCCATATGAGTAAAATATGTCAAAATCCTAAAGTAATTTTTTTTAAGACTGATCTAAGAACAGGATCCTGTAAGCACTGAGTTCCTTGTGCTTAATTCGCCCACAGTATTGTTTGATTTGTGATATTTAATATTTTTAGAACAATGGCTAAACACAAATATACAATATTTTTAAACTATCTATCTGACAAAAAAACCCAAATGCTGGTCATAACATACATAATAATGAAGACTTCCAATACAACAACATGTGCTACAACGAAAAAGTATGTATTCTTAGCATGGGACTGTTTTTCAGATTGGGAAGGAGAGGTTTTATGCCGCCATAATATTTTAATCCTAACGAGAAACATTAATTAAAACTTACAAATGGATGTAAATTCATTCCTATTAAAGATTGTTTAGTTTTTGTTTCATTATGGATGGGAAGCCAGCCTATATTCAGGCAAGACTTTCCATTCACTGTAATTTTAATACATAAAGATTACCAGAATGAAAACACCAGCTGCACCAAACTTCCCCAAATTCGGTATTTACTTGAGTGCCTGAGACTTGAGTATCAACTCCTCAATTTCAGGCTTAAAGCTCTTTGTGTACAGGGTCTGTCTCCATTTCTTCCTGAATAGAGGTGAACCAACTGATCTCAGTTATAAAACCATCTTTACCACCTTCTTTATAGCAAGAATATTGAGCATAAGCAATACTGCCGTGGTTTCTCTGATGAAAGGATTTTTAAGGCTCACAAATACTACAGATCTCCCTTATTTAACTTCACTATATCTTTCCCTGTTTCTACACTACAGAGTATGTGACAATCTATCTTGAACAATTGGCATGACCCTGAGCATTACTGCACAAGAATAATGCAATGCTACTGATCATGAAGGACACATGGAAGAAGCATGACAAGAAACTAGTTACTTTGACAGCCCAGCTACCACGTGAACACAAAAATAACAAAGTCCTGCTTTAAGTTGTTTGCTTGTTTTTCCCTTCCACATTTTCTGGAAGGGTTCAATTCAATTAACTTCTACTAATCTAAAAATCCAAACTGTCTCAGCCAGTTAAAAGAAACAGGCAACTTCAGAAGAAAACGCCCCCTTCTATTGGAGATAAGTTATTTCACGGTGGGATGAATAATCCTGTGCTGATATTAGTTTCATATCAGAGAAGAACCATAACACAGAGATGGACTAAACATGTCTACTTGACTATATGAGGTGAAATGAAAATTGTTCTGGATAATTATCAGAGTAGACTGTAGATTAGATGCCCACATGCAGCACTTGGAGCCCCAAAGGAGTTCTAGCTAGATTGCTTCATATCACCACCCTGGCCACAGTTCTCACGGAGGCTGTAACTCAGACCTTCTGAGAACATAGGTACAGCAAATCTTTTCTCTGGCTAGTCCCATAGGTTGAAGAAGAATGACAACTAGCAAGAAAACTGGCTGTTCTGTTACTACCCTGCTGAAGCTGGATCAGAAGAAGGAAAGTGAAACATCCTTCCAGTAATTCTCTTTCTACTTGTGGTTAAGTAACTCACCATAAACATAGAATCATAAAATAGTTAGGGTTGGAAGGAACCTTAAAGATCATCTAGTTCCAACCACCCTGCCATGGGCGGGGAAACCTCCCACTAGATCAGGTTGCTCAGAGCCCCATCCAGCCTGGCCTTAAAAACTTCCAGGGATGGGGCTTCCACCACCTCTCTGGGCAACCTGTTCCAGTGCCTCACCACCCTCATGGTGAAGAACGTCTTCCTAACGTCCAGTCTGAATCAACCCATCTCTAGTTTTAATCCATTCCCTCTAGTCCTACCATTACCCAACATCCTAAAAAGTCCCTCACCAGCTTTCTTGTAGGCCCCCTTAAGATACTGGTAGGCCACTAGAAGGTCTCCTCGGAGCCTTCTTTTCCCCAGACTGAACAACCCCATGTTGAGACAGCACAGAATAGAACAGCAATGTGTAAAATTAAATCAACTGAAATAATAGATATTTATGGCTGCTACATTCTAACTGAGTGTCCTCTTCATTCATAGCCTACTGCCTATGTTTGGTTTCTAAGTATAGTAATCTGTTGAGGGAAGTTTCTCTTTGGTCTCCAGAGCCACTGGAAACTCCAGCAGATATTTACTTTAGCTGTAAATCAAAATGCTAATTCCTAATGTTCAGAGTGTATTAGGAAAGACAGAAACATTTAGGGGATGTGTTAAAGGCATTCAGACGTCTCTTTGGATTATTCTCTAGCATGAACATTAACAGAGACACAAATTATACCAAGAGGGTGCTTTCCCTAGAAACCTGAAACACCATGTCCCTGTGCTCTATGGAGCAACATGTGAATACATCTAGGAATTTGTCCTTGAGCCATACTACTAAGATGCAAATCACACTTTATCTTACTGTTATACGAAAATGCAATGATACAAACCAGTGACAATCAATGATGTGTGTGCCTAAAAATGAAATATGAAACTGCACGCACAAGCAGAAATTGCATTGTGAAGCATTAGCTCCCAGAACATTGCCCGTGACTGCATGGAATTGCCAATACACAGTTTAAAAAACTTGGTCTGAATTTTGCATTTATACATCATAAACAGATGAAAAAAACCCTACACACACTCTGCTTTTATTCACTATATATGATAATCTTAGAGCTAAAACTTTATTTTCCGACAAATATTTAAAGACTCAAAACACTTCCATTTTGCAGCATATGTTAAAACAATGCCAAAAAATCCAGATCCATCTTGATTTTCCATAGCTTGCTTCTGATACCTGACAAAATGAAAGAACACAGAACGCACAGTGTTCAGGGACTTGCCACTTAGGACAGGCACATATTAATTACATATTCATGCATTTCGCAACCTAATGTAGTTTAACTTACATGACACTTTCTGTGTGATTGAACACAGCTGCTCAGTAATAATCTTGAACATGATTGTCGTGAATTACACATGAAAGCAATGCAAAAATGACATCCTCTTTTATAATCTGGTAAACTAAACTGGTATGTGCTATGCATTGTATTTTTGCATAAAATCTACTGTCTAAATGACCGTTTATTTTACTAAAAATATTTTTTGATCCTATTTTTAATTCTGTTAGTAAAGATACTAGAAAATAAGGTATTTTATATCCTACCTCTGTAATATGTGTGAAAGCAGAAAATTAGCATAGACATACACAAATAGTAAAGCTTGTATTGCTGCAAAATATTTAAAAACAAAGCGAAAAAAATATCTGCATCTTACTCGTAACTCCTCTACCACGATCCACAAATGGGATATTTACTCCACTGGTTGTCAAATATATTCTCCTTTATAAAATAACTTATTTTCATTTTTTGCTCTTTCTTTCCAATAAACTGCAAAAATGTTACTTCAATGATTTCAAATACTTTGTCATATCGTATTTTGGTCAAAAGGTGATGCATCTATGACTAAATCAGGCCAAAATCACGTGATGATACTGTCACCCAAAAGACTGTTGGGTACTGTTAGCTGTTAGAAGTTCATTCAAATTTCTAAGTATTTCATTGTGTATATACGTATTTATTTTTCTGATCCTAGGCATAACGTTTCTGTTGAGGAACATACAAAATCCATTTTGTATGTAATTTCCAATGTGTTATCTGTATTACTGAATGATTTGACCATGTCTTGAAATGTTCCTTGAAAACTGTGGGAGTTAAGAAGAAAACTGTCAGGCAAGAAAAATGGACAGATGTTGCTGTTTCAAGATCAATCAGCACATGTGAAACATTACTTACTGGAAATATAAACACCAACCTTCCTGGCACTAAAATAGCAGACGTCAGCCCAATACACAACATACACCTCCAAACATTCTCTTTAAGCACCTCCTACTTCAGAAAAGCCTTCCTTGGATGTATGAAATCAGCATACAAGTTCAGGAATGCCCCAAATATCATTATTATCAACATCAGGTGGATCCAAAGGAATGCAAATGAGTCCTTTTTACATATGACATCTAAAAGGAAGTGACTGTTAATCACTTAAGGCATACCTATTTTATACCAGTTTTACTATATAACTTTCAAGATCATTATAGAGATTATTCTCTTCTTGGCGGGGTTAATTAACCCATTGTGCCTGGAAAGCATTAGATCAGATCAAATTAACTTAAACACTTAGGCATACACATAAGCTCCACAATCTTGCCGGGAACAGAGGTGAGACTGACTGGCCTGTAGTTCCCTGGGTCTTCCTTTTTTCCCTTTTTTCCCTTTTTAAAAATGGGAGTTAGGTTTCCCCTTTTCCATGCAGCAGGAACCTCACTGGACTGCCACAACTTTTCAAATATGATGGATAGTGGCTTAGCAACTGCATCTGCCAGTTCCCTCCGGTCCCACAGCTACATCTCATCAGCTCCCATGGTCTATCCCATCAGGTCCCACCTTCAGGTTCTTTAGACAGTCTCGAATCTGATCTACAGTGGGTGGTTCTTCATTTTCCTACTCCCTGCCTTTGCCTTCTGCTACTTGGGCAATGTGGCTAGAGCACTTGCTGGTGAAGACTCAGGCAAAAAAAGTCAATGAGTGCTTCAGCCTTCTCTCTCCACATCCCAGGTAACCAGGTCTCCCATTTCCTCCCGCTGATGTCCCACATTCTCCCTAGTCTTCCTTTTATCACTGACGTACCTGTAGAAGCTTTTTCCCACTTAGAAATACATTAAAACTCAAATTGTATAGCTATAATGTTCAAATACTGATAAACCATATCTATAGAAAGACCCACTGCAATATTAACACTAAGAAAATCTAGTTTCTGATACTCAGAAAAAAAGTAGTGATGTTCGTAAGCATGTGCATATTGAAGTCTCTGTAAATGATGCGAAGATCTTTAGGATCTCCTAAATGCACAAACATTTTAATGGGCGAACACTTATTAGTATTTTTGAGTAATATCACCGTGAGAGGGGATATCTGATGTGTAGTCTATTCATCCATACTGCCAAGTTGATTCACTTGATTAGTTTCATACTGGATCTCTAGACTCCACCTTAGCCAAGCTGAGAACACAACAGCTGAAGGCTGAAGCTGCAGTATGAAGTGCATATGATCATTCCTCAGTGGGAAAAAACACAGGTGCAACAATGTGTGTCACAGCTCTTACTCTACAGACAGTATAAGCTTATGCCAAAGCACTTCATCTGGGAATTTAAGCGCACTTTCTAGTACAGATAACTAGTAAGTACAATATCAAGTTTAAAGTCTGTACATGAAAATTTCCAATAAATATCCAAAATTATTTTAATGCATGGAAGAAATTACATTCTTCAGAAGAGTTTGTGGTTCTGTGTATAAACAGGACTAATTCACTGGAATCCCTCATGGAATACAAATAAAGAAGCACTACCAATAATTTTGTGCTTAGAAGATAGTTACTGCACTCTTTAACAAAGCTGCACCTTCAAGTGTTTGGTGGAGGACAATTCTTTCAGAATCACACTGTTCTAACAGATTTTTTTAATTTGTACAAGATTAAAAAATTATTAAGAGACACTTTAACAAACACCAATGTCGTGGTTTGGGCCAGATTCGCCACTGAAACGAACAACAGATCCTCTCTTTTACTTCTCTCCACTTCAGAGAAGGGAGAGCATCTCCCTTCAGGGAAAGAAGGATGAGAGAGAAAAGAGACTTAGGAGTTTAAAAAAGAAACTAAACTACTTTATTGAGAATATTAATAAAATAATAAAAAGAAAATAACAAAATATATACACAATATATACAAAACCATATCGAGCTCCCAGGATAACAGTCACATCACCGTCAGGCACTGGGAAAGTCCTAGACTGGACTCAGCAATGGACGGGAACTGATTCTGGATCTGGATTCAGGAATGCACAGATAGGGGTCAAAGGCAGACAAACAGAAAGGAGTCCTCCTTGGATGCTGGCCATTAAAGAAAGAGGGCCAACTATTTGATCCCTCAGCTTTTACACCGAGCATGATGCAGATGGGATGGAATACCCCACTGGTCAGTTTTGGGTCACCTGTCCTGTCTGCTCCTTCCCGCAGGTGCAACCCCTCTACATTTTTCTGCTTCTGACCCTCCAACGGGGCAAATAACAAAGTTAGCTGACCTTGGTTGTTATAGCAGTAAGTATAAGCAAGAGCCTCTCTGCATACCATTCCTTGGTATAACTTATAAACAATCAGGTCTTACCACTCTGGAAGCAGACATTGTTGAAAAAATATGCTGTTAATTTCAGAGAGTTCAGTTAGTTAGAAGAGGCTTAATTGAAAAGTAAAGTCACTGAACAGAAACTTGCTTCTGTTTTACCTCAAACCAGGACAAACAAGCCTCCGTTTATTGTAATACAGCTCAGCAAGTCAGTAGGGAGATTTTAAATTGGTACAACATACTGGTCAGAGGTATTTTTATCACTATGTTTACAAAGCAGCTGCAATGGAGGAGGAATGCTGGTATGTAACTTCTATCAGTACATGAATTAGTAAGAAAAGTGCTAGCATAGCCATAAAATAGTCACTACAGCATACAAACATAAAACAGACTACTCTGAGTACTGTTTATAACTATTTATAGCACAAGCCATTCATGGCCTTAATAGGCTTACAACTACAGCTCCCTTCATATTTCCTTACACCTTTTAAGAAATTGTCTTTTTTAACGTAGCATCTATAAAACAATCTTAAAGAAATAGCATCAAGGTATGCCACCTTTTCTCCACTTGATTTTCCAAAGTTATCAAATTTGAAATGGTACTAACCAAAAAAATCCAAAAATAATACTTTCCTAAGTCTCTGTAGACAAAATAAAAATGATACTATATAATTACAGAAAACAAATATAATTAATGTAATTGCATACTGTGTGAAGACAGAAATTTAAAAATTAGAATTGATGAGGAGCAGACAGAAAGTGAGAATTAGATGGGAAAGGACTGTTAGTTTTACAACTTAGAAAAGCAGGCATTATTTTCCAAGTTGCATTAGGTCAGTGGGTCCAAGTTTATTACAGCATTTACTGTGGCCCCAGTCCAGACTGAATTCAATGGGAATCTTTCCACTGACTTCAATACATTTTGGATCAGCAACTATGCTGTCATGTCTTATATCATTTTTGACAATTGGGAATAATAGAGTAGTCTGCCTGCCTGAAGTTCCAGAAGTCTTTAATTACCTGTTCGTTACAGCACCATTCTCGTATTTATCTTCTTAATAGCAATTAACTCTGCTGAAAATGCAGAATGGAATTAATTTAGTTAAAATAACTTGTCAGTCAGAAGATAACCTAGGTTGCAAGTAAAGTCTGTTGAAAATATATACATCTAAAGTGGACCTAAAAGCTGTAATTGACAGGAAAACCTGCACTCAGTCTAAAAAATGTGGTTGAGCTTACAACAAGTACTGTATAATTAAAGAACGATCATTGAAAGTATTGTGCTGTCAAAGCTGTCATCTCCCCCTTCCTCAAGTGGGAACAAGACTAGCAACATCTGTTATAGTAGCTCCAGCAAGCAGAAAGTCATCAGAAAGACTCTACCCTGTCTACTACTATAATTCAGAAATTAGAAGAAATAAAGAAACAATCACTAAAACCCTAATTCAACTAACCAAGCCTACTTGTAAAGAAATAATGATGTATGGCATATGCCTACTATAGCATTAGTGTATCAGCTGTTTATGTAGGAAAAAACACCCCCTATGAATAACATTTCCCTTTATACATAAACGTATTTACAGGTCAAAGTCAGAATTTTCAACAAAGAAATAAGTTATTCTTTTGAGACCCACAAAGCATAATTCACAGAGCAAATACTAGTCCTTACTTCCTTTATGACTGTAATGCTGACACCTTTGAATAGCAGGCCATCAGTGTCCAGAGTTCAGCTGCTATTATTGAGGCATCTCAGACTAGCGGAAAGGCATGGATATTGGATTTGAACCTAAGAATTTTGACAGTCTCACACCAACCATTCTGCTGAGTCTCCTGATCACTTTTCTCTTAAAGTCCGACAGGAAATAATTTCTTTTAAATATATAACTTATAAAGAGAGCGCCATTTTATAGCAGTGCCTACTTTAAGGCCATATAAAACTTGAATGAGTATTTAGTACTCTGTGAAACATTTTCACAAGTATTACATCAACACAAACCATGATCTTTTGCGCACTGGAAATACAACAGACTTTTTAAGCTTTAATCTGGTGAGAGATTAAAAATAGAAATACAACAATAATCAGACTAGGTGCATTAAAAAATAAACTAAGTAACACTTTCAGAAAGAAAGAAATTTTTCACAAGGCCTATTGCATAGATATACTATGGAGTTTTTGGATTTGTTTCTAACTGAAGTATTTCATAACTCAGTATATAAATGCAAGCAGAAAACGTAAGTGTTGAGTAAATGGCATCTTATTAAATAAAACTGGTACAAACCAACATAACATCCACAGAAAGCACATCAAGCAAAGCATTGGCAAAGAGGGAAGCAAAGCAAAGAGGGAATGGATTAAAACTAGAGATGGGTCGATTCAGACTGGACGTTAGGAAGACGTTCTTCACCATGAGGGTGGCGAGGCACTGGAACAGGTTGCCCAGAGAGGTGGTGGAGGCCCCATCCCTGGAAGTGTTCAAGGCCAGGCTGGATGGGGCTCTGAGCAGCCTGGTCTAGTGGGAGGTGCCCCTGCCCATGGAAGGGGGGTTGGAACTAGATGATCTTTAAGGTCCCTTCCAACCCTAACAATTCTATGATTCTATATTGTGATCACTGAAAAACACATTTACACGTACATGTGGTGTAAGTAACTCCACTTCCACTTAGACAGTGTTTCAGTCAATGCTAACACACTGTGCTGCTCCTTCTATTTGTGAAACAGGAAGATAGGACTGACAAAGTATTCACACATGATGCTGCATTCTCAAATATGGCTGTTACCAGAAACAACTCTGCAAATACAGTTGATAAATATGACCACTAAAAGCTCAAAATTTGAGCTATTTTATTAAAGCTGAATAGTAGCTTTCCTCCTAAATAAACTCGCATAGCTTTTACACTCCACTGTCTATTGCAAAGGTTTTGACTACGAATTTTACATTTTATTCCATTAATAGTTCAAAACAATTGCCAAGTCTTACATTATTCATAGTCCCATCCTATTCCATGGGTAACTGGCTACTTTCCCTCTCATATGGTCTACCTAACTTAACCAAGTTAAATGTACAGAAATCATATTAAAATTACTTTCTGATTCTGATGTAGACTTGAAGGGGGACTTAACACCTTAAAATTTGCACATCTCATCTAATTATACTAGATAATCTTATAAAAGGTGTTTCTCTTTACACACCATTCATTAATTTCACATTTTTCACTCAAATATGGTGGTTACGGTGTTAATATTTCTTTCCTCAGTGATTCTTATGAGAATGTACACATGGGTAGAGGCATAAAAGGGTGCAACTTTTTGTTGCTGTAGGTAAATATAGGCAAAATATCATTTTTCAGAATTTTCTCCATTCTCAAAATATTGGCTCATTTATATATGTTAGTTTATGAAATGACAGTCAGTGATATGTGTAAAGCTGTACTGAAGAAGAAGAAAGTTCATTAGAACGAGCTACATTTACATTTTAATAAGTAAATATAATTATTTCCTATATTATTATGATTGGCTGCAAGGCATTTGTTCCAACAGGATCCCTACGGAACACTGTCAGTATACAGGTAACACAGTTGCTAGTAGCGTTTTGTGTCTGTTTCGTTCATTGTTTCCTATGCAAAGGAGGACAAGAGAGGCAACACTGCACACAAGACTATTTAACAAGCCATCTTGCCTCAAGGTGTTGCCCTCTAAGGGTCCCAGTAAATCCAATTTGTTTGTAGGGAAGAGATCTGGAAAAGTGTGTAATAAGGAAGGGGGAGGAATATCACATGGCACAAAGAAGAAAAAAAACACACAAAAATATTTTGTTCTGCATACTACCATATAACTAAGTCAGGAATTTTCTTTCCTTGGTTCCTGTTTCTATTAATCTCAGCACGACTATAGATGCAGTAGAATTACATTAACTTTAGGTTTGCTTTCCAAATATACAGGCTACCTGGGTATACCAGTTTCTATGTTGTATTTTAGAGATTTCTGCTCTATGAAGAAAAATACAGCAACTTCTGTTGGAGATTTCTATATCCTTAGAGTATCTGAACACATTTCAAAAAGAATTCTGCTACCATACGCTAGCATAAAACACATATTTTTCAGAGAATGCATTGATCTGGCATTCCTGATACAGTTATAAGAGATCAACAGACAAACCAGAAGAATAAGTCTAACAGCGGGAGTCGGGTCAGAAGCCGAAACCCATGTTATGCTGCTACTGCTGGCACAAATGAGGCCACATCTGAGGTCTTGTGATGTGACCTAAATATTAAGGGCAAACTCTACCATTTTAAGTGTTTGCAGCTGTATTTCTGAAAAATATGATTTCTGGAGAGTAAACATGAGCAGTTGCAAATGTTCAGACATATTACTTGTGGCAGGACAGCATATGCTAGGCCTAGAAGAGGCCAGCTTCACCCAGAAGCACTCACTCCAGAGTTCCCATCTGCATGACTGTAAACACAAGCAGAAGTCTAACACAGCTTCCACTGAAGCCAAACTCTACCTATGTTAAAAAGGACAGCCAGTCTGAAATTAAGCTCAAATAAATCTTGATTTATTCTACCCTTTAGACAGTTGGCCCCTCAAAAAAACGTATTTACTAAAACAGCCTGTCATCAGTAAGATAGATGACTAGCCATTAAACTACTCAAGTGACAGCATAGCCTATTTTTGTCATCAGTAAAATGAGCTTGATGATTACTAGCTTTACTAAATACTATCTAAATTATTCTGTCCACGCTGTCAGATGTTATTCTTACACAGAACGGGTAGGACTGAGATGGTCTGGCTAACTTAAGTTCCAAATAGCACTATTGATGGAAAACAACCACATCACTTGGAATTATTTACTTAGCTTTACAACCTACTTTTTCCTGTTCATAAATTTGGGGATTAATAAGAGTAATAAAATACCAGAAAGCGTGTTGTCCAGAAAATAACCACACCTCTCAGAGGCTAGAGGCAATGGGAGTTCAGTTCAACTGTGCTCCCCATCCTAGACAGCTGCCTCTTAGATGTTGTCTCAAATGCATTCACTTCACAACCATGCTCTTTTTATTTGCTAAAGCAAGAGGGATCATAAGACGGCTATTTTTAAAAAGACCAACTTAACAAATTAGGCCATGTCTAACGCTAATGTGGCTGAATGGAAGAAATAAAGACTGTTTGCGTGTATGTTTGTGTGGGTCGAGTATCCACGCAACCTGCTGAGCCATCCCAGGGCCACAGTTGCATCTGGCTGGTCAATGATACGGAGTCATACAGCTTCAACAGTATCATCCAAGGCCTGTCTTGAGCTTAGGCATCCTATTTAGGTCTCACAGGTAGAGCACAACAGAGTTCAGTTGCTCGCTCTCCTATCAGTGCTCTAACTATTAGGGTGTCCCACCAGAGAAGACCACACTGAATTGCACAGAAGAAGAGCAGAGAGGAAGCGCTTAGATGTTATACATCAAATACACATTAGAGGAACAACAGAACAGAAACAACGGAAGCAGTAAGTTGCACAAGACATCCTTCACAGCCCCCACAATCCATCTCTCTTTCCACCAGATGAAAGCCAAATACCCTCTACTTGAATTGGGGAGCCCCCATATCCCATGGCTGAGGATAGCTTTCATCTTGCACAGCCCAAGCACACACTTTTACCACAAACTTGCTGCACGTCTAAATAGATGGGAGGACCATGTTTGCACGTGCAGTCTGGTGCTACACCAGCAATAGAGGTAAGCAAGCAGGTATGACTAGGTGTCTTAAATTTCCAACTGGTTACCTCGAGGCAATTTCCTGGTCAGCGTGTAGACTCTGCACTTCAGAAGAACCTCCGCTGATTATAAATGAAGCATATAGCACTATCTGGCTTGCCCTGCTGGGATTGTGTAAATCTTTTTTAATTGTTTATGTATTGGATGTCTTCCTCTATATTATTTTATGGTGATTTTAAGAAACGTCTTACTGATTTTAATGTCTTAATCTGTCACTTCATTTCTTTTTAAAGCAAAAGTATGAGATTTAAGCGATGAGTTTGCATTGCTGTTTAAAATGTTATATTGTGAAGCATTTATATTAATTTTAAACCAAAAAATATTTCTTTAGTAGATATAGATCAGACTTAACCAAAGCTATCAGATCAGAAAGAGAGCTGTTAAAATATTAAATACTTAGTTTTCCCTAGGTCAGAAATACCTTCTCCTTCCTATTTTTTAGATTAATTTTTAAAAAATCACAATGACCAACTGACATTTTTTTCTAAAAACGAAAAGAGATAAAACAAGGCTAGGGACTATAACGTAAGTCTTGTTATTATCTCAACACATTTGTTATGGTGTACTAGGTAACAATATACCAAGACTTCTTTACTTGTATTTTATGGTTTTTAATTAGCATTCACTTTCAGTCTTTCTTATATCTGAAGATATCATAGATTGTGAAAGGTTAATAGATCTCACAGTTATTTGGGTCAGAAAAAGAGGAAAAAATAAAACTAAGTAAGGAATTATGTGTGTTCTTCACTTAAGCCAGCCACGTGGGAAGAAAGTCTCTTGGGAATGATTGCCCAGTATTTTGCAGTCTACTCACAGTCTTTTATGAGGTTTTGGTGAATATATAAAAAATTTAAATGAAAGATCTTGAGAATTTGTCGGCTGGAAGTCTTATTTTCATCTGCTAGTTATCAAAACTCTCTACCAGACTGAGTACCATATAACACATACTGCCTGTCGTTACATTCAATACCACAAAAATTTCTGAATTTATAAATCTGTATCTCCTTATATCACAATTCAAAATGTAATTCAGAATGTAATTCATCTAGAAGGCGGTGTTCCACAAACTGAGTTCCATTTACTGCTCTTGGCCTACAGAAGAATTACTGATGGTTTGAAGACAGCTGGCACTCTCTCGGCACTCAAAGCTTTCAGCTATTTCTACAGATATCTTGGCTCCTCTGCTTCAAGCAAAGTCTGGTGGCCTTAAAGAACCAAACAAGGAAACAAGGAAGACAAAACCTAGCTGTTACATATAAAGAGGAGGAAAAATGAGCTGCCCTGAGGAGTTGCTCGAACACCACTGGAGGAACAATGTCTTTGGAAACAAGCAAAACAGAAACGCAGCAGCATGTTCCCCAGCTAAGCAAGAAGAGCAGAGATACAGATAATGTGACGGTATAACACTATGCGAGGAAGTAAAAGAAGACCAACAAAACTGGGCAAAGGAGAGGGGGAGTGAAAAAAATAAACTTTAAAAGTGCAATTAACAAGTATATGAAAGAACACATACCATGTTGCAGAAATTACAGTTAAAAAGACCCGGCATCTTTTCTCATGTAAGTAACTACCAATATCTAACCGTACCATCCTATCAATAGGAAAGAAGTCAATAATGTGACAGTTTTATAACATATATACAAATTGGTATATAACAGCAATATAGTTAAGAATCTTTTCTTTTAAGGCATTTTTGACTTTAAAGGCTTGTTTATTTCTTTTACTGAATCCATATTTAAATATGAACACCAGAAAATAAAAAAGCACTTTTAGAAAAACAGGCATATCAACCAATTCAAATGAATATGGATGAAACATGAAGTATAACAGCCATTAACTAAAAAAAAAAACAAACCCAAAACCAAACAAATCCGTATAAAAGGATAATATCAGAAATTTAATCACTTACAGGCTCCCCCCGATGTCCTTCTAGGCCTGGAGATCCAGGCTGTCCGACCTCTCCCTTTAAAATAAAAAAGACTGTTAAATACAGTATTTAAAAAAAAAAAAAGACCTTCCTTCGCATAATAAAAATTATTATTTCAGATAGTAAATTATTATTTTTAATATTAAGTAAAATGTAAAACCGATACACATGATCAAGGCTTCATCAAAAAAACAAGTCTTAAAAACAGTTTGAAACACAGCAAGAAGTGTTGTCAATCCGATATTCCCTTATGCTGCCTCCGATAGACAGCCGTCAGACGGCTTGCAAAAAGAGATGAGATAGAGACAATCGTCTTTTGAACCAGAACAGCAACTACTGGTTGAAGAAGCGCATAAAACAGTAATAAATTGCTATTATCTAATTGTTAGTACAACTAACAGTCTGAAAACTATTTCAAGGCACTCCACAATAGGGCAGTACCAGACATGATAAAATCTTCATGTCCTTATTCAAAATATATATGATACCAAAAATATTCTGAAAATTTGAAGAATAATTCCAGAAATAAAAGCACATTAAAAAATGCAAAGAATAATTACTATATATACAAAAAATAATCTGTTAATAATTAACCTAAAATTACAAAAACTGGACTTGAAGTAACAATGCCTAGCATCTGGGTTTCAAGCCATGTTTTTTTTCCACATTCTTTCCCAGTATGAATATTGTAAGAAAACAGGAAAGCTCCAGCAGAAATTTCCTTCAAAGACAGCCTGTTTGTTACTGCTCTGAATTTGATTACAGATGCGGAACGAAGCAATGTTTTATAGCAAGCAGATGTTGAAGTCAAGCTGACAAAATGTTTGAATGAAGAATATGGCTTCTGTTAACTATTATATTATAAGAGGAATAAAAACTAATGAGTATGTCATATATTTGTACTACAGTAATTAAATTAAGCAAACAGTCAAGAAAACATCTTTCAGTTTAAATGTACACAGGTTCACACAACTAGTATACTGAATGATCTGTATATTGTTTACACATATAAAAGCAGATTGAAATACTCTCCAAATTCATGCTTTATCAACATAATACTTCACTCTAAAGGGCCACCAGAGACAGTTAAAATTTCACGTTAACCAGCTGCGACTATTACCTGTCCTTGTTATCAAATACCAGAGAGGAAAAAAATCTATTACCTAATTATTTTTTTCTACTTTCTATAGTACCAGAGAAGGAATTTCTCCACCAACTTAGCAGAGGTATCTGCATCTGTATATATATATGTGTGTGTGTGTATATACACATATTGAAAATAAGGCAGGATTAATTTGAAATCAGTTCATGTAGGTAACTAAGCTCCTATCACAGCCAACAGAAGTCTAGTCAAGACAACTGATGGAGGCTTGATTCAGCTGACCAGCCATCTCAATTTCATAGCTCAATTTCATTACCCACACATAGACATTTGGTCCTGTTTCAGATACCCAAGGGTGTCTTTTCTGGGTTCCTGCTCCCATTCCAGAGAGGCACTGGCCTTCCACAGGACTTATGTCATATTTGTCAGCTCCTTTAGGATGCTTTGGACACTAATGCATGCACCAGATGCATGCTTTTATGTAGGCAACTAAACTGGTACCTACAAGTCTGCCTCCTTTGAGCTGAATTGCTCTCCAGACTCCACTGGAATTACTGGTTAGACCTCCATACACTTTAACTGCAATGTAGACAGCTCCATAGACACAAACTTAGCTGAGTGTTTTAAGAATGCGTGTTAAATTGTCTTTGCCTGACATATTTGCAAGTGTCAGAGATACATACTCTTGTAGATACATATGAATAACGACAAATTGTAAGCAGGTATCAATGGGATTGAAGATGAAAATTAAATGAATGTCACAGTATTTAAAACTAAACCAAGTAACAAATAATGGAAAAGTCCTTCAGCATTGTAGAAATAATCTGCTGTTGGTTGCTGAAGTTAAGCAATAAGAAAATACTTTTTTCCATAATTAAGATTTACAACTTCTTTTACTAATGTATTTTAAGGGTGTAAACTTAAGGTCAGCTAAAAAAAGCAGTACACCAACTTGACATAAAATAAAGTTATTCCATTACCTTTTAGCACAGTCTCACTAGGCCTTCCAAAGAGAACAATTAAATAGTAAATATTGAGTTGACCTACTGTAAAAGTTAAATTTTATACAGACTTTTTAAAGGCTGTTATGTTAGATGTGTTCTCCTAATAAATTTTTGCATTGCAGGATGCTTAGTTATACATTGAAGTTGGGCAATTTTTAGAGTAACAGTGCTGTAGTGTTGTGTGTAAGTGATAACTCCCCCCTCTAACTTCAAATTAAGACGCCTTACATGTGTTTTTTTACCTGAAGTTGTCTAGAGATACATTAGGGGTCTAAGATCCCATTGCAGTGAACAGAGGCTTGATTCAGTTACCAAATCCCAAATGCCTGGTGCTATCTGAGGTACTCTAGGGCAGCCAAGGCTTCCACATCGGGCTGGCAGGTACTGTAGGTGTACAGGAGACCTGTGCCCTTCTGCAATGGCACTTCCAGGTCATGTGGGGTACCCATAAACAGCAAATAGGACTGCAAACTTATGAGTGATCTCGCAGAAGTTATAGCAGTTAACAGTCAACAGCTGAATTACTTTGGAGGCTTCATTTATTATATTTACTAAGAGCTTGATTCAGCTGTCAACACATAGACATATAGAGCCATTTTCTGCTGCAAGTAAGGCTGAAATTTTTTTCCACCATGAAGACAGTAAAGGATGGAACAAGCTGCCCAGTTGTGCAGTCTCCATCCTTGGAGGTTATCAAGACCCAGCTGAGCAGTATGGATTCAGTGCTGTCCCATTTGTGAGCAGGAAGGTTGTCCAGGAGATGCCCCAAAGCGTGCTCCAGCCTGAGTGAGCCTGGGATCCTGCTGGATCCACCTTGTTGGCAGTTAATAATAGTAATAGTAATTAGATTACTTCCCTCTTACCTGTACACAACAGGTATGTTCTGCAGTGTATACTTGTATATAAATTTCATTAACAGGTTCACTGAGTTAGAGAAACACAAATAGGATAAGGGAGACAAAGGATAAACAATGTCTGATGATCACTAATACACTCTTGATAAAAGCTTTGCCCCTACTCACAAACCAACTGAAATCAATGAAGTCTGCCCACTGACTGCAGTAAACTTTGGCATTTCTGAGTAACACACATTATTTTAACTTCCGGTAACCTTCCACAGAATAAACTGAGTAGATTTAGACCAAGAGCAATGCTATTGAAGGCTTTGGCAAGATATGAATGTACATTTGTACATACCTTGAAACCAGGACTTCCTGGTAATCCATCTTTCCCGCTTCTGCCAGGATCTCCCTGTGGCAACAGTTAACAGTCATCAGTAAGTGAATTAACAAGCAAACGTTAAAGGCAAATTGTCTTCACAAAACTTACAGATCGCCCAGGCATTCCTGGAAACCCTGTATCACCTTTCTCTCCTTTTGAACCCTGAGAAACACAGCAAACAGAAAGTAAGTAGTGCTCAACATTTACGCTGCAAATTCAGTACATTTAGCCTATAATTCATATATGTTATTTCTTTTTTTGAAAATGTATGGCAGATCTGTTTCTTTCTTAACACACGCAGTGGTCAGTTAACTACCCTGTTACAGAAACCTAAATATGCTCTAAACTATAGAAATGTGAGCACAGACCCACTTTCAAAT
The DNA here is from genome assembly GCF_963924245.1 of Chroicocephalus ridibundus. NCBI lineage: Eukaryota > Metazoa > Chordata > Aves > Charadriiformes > Laridae > Chroicocephalus > Chroicocephalus ridibundus. The sequence goes on along the minus strand of NC_086286.1, from coordinate 102,041,326 downwards.
TGCTTAAAACTCTGGACCAATAAATACTCTGCCGTTTGGTTATATGTATATGTACATTACTACGTATTAAAAAGCACAGACTTCTTTGCAATATAATTATTTCATATACCCTGTATTAAAGGCATAGACATATTTGCAAAAAATATATTTAATTAAATTCTCTGTGAACACACCTATAATAAAAATATAATATGATACTGTACAGGGTGCAGGTGCCCAGGTGCTGGCGGGGGCGGCTGCGGGGCGGCCTCTGTGAGGAGAGGCCGGGGCTGCCCCAAGCTGGACACAGCCGGTTCCAGCCAGCTCCGACCAACCCACCGTAGGGCACGGCTGAGCCCCACAGCCACGGCAGGGGCACATCAGGGGAAAATATATTTAAGGAAGGGCAAACACATAGAATCATCTAGGTTGGAAGGGACCTTTCAAGATCATCTAGTCCAACCATCAACCTAATAATGCCAAAACCACCACTAAACCACGTCCCTCAGCACCATGTCTACCCGTCTTTTAAATACCTCCAAGGATGGTGATTCCACCACTTCCCTGGGCAGCCCATTCCAATGTTGGATAACTCTTTTGGTGAAGAAATTTTTCCTAATATCCAATCTAAACTTCACGTGGTGCAACTTGAGCCCATTTCTTCTTGTCTATCGCTTGTTACTTGGGAGAAGAGACCTCTTCTACCTTCTTTCAGGTAGTTGTAGAGAGCAATAAGGTCTCCCCTCAGCCTCCTTTTCTCCAGGCAAAACAACCCCAGTTCCCTCAGCTGCTCCTCATAAACTTGTTCTCCAGATGCCTCACTAGCTTTGCTGCCCTTCTCTGAACACGCTTTAGTGCCTCAGTGACACAGGCGAAGTAAGGAGTGAGGGAAAAAGAGACAGAAACAACTCTGCAGACACCAAGGTCAGTGAAGAAGGAGGGGAGGTGGTGCTCCAGGCACCAGAGCAAAGATTTTCCTGCAGCCTGTGGAGAGGACCATGGTGGAGCTGTGGTAGCGAAGCTGCAGCCCATGGAGACCCCATGCAGGAGCAGGTTATCCTGAGGGACTGCAGCTCATGGGAAGGACCCATGCTGGAGCAAGGGAGAAGTGTGAGGAGGAAGGAGAGTAGAGAGGAACTGTTATGGACTGACCACCCACCCTGTTCCCCATTCCCCATCCACGAAGGAATGAAGTTGAGCCTGGAAAAAAGCAGGGTGAGGGGAAGGTGTTTTAGTTTTTGTCTTTGCTTCTCACTATCCAAACCTATTTCAGTTGGGAGTCCCAAAGTCAAGTCTGTTTTTCCCATGACAGTAATTGGTAGGTGATCTTCCTGTCCTTATCTGGACAGATAAGGTCCAGATAAGGAGCCACAAGCTTTTCCATCTTATTTTCTCCACCTGTTCTGTTGAGGAGGGGGAATGAGAGAGTGGCTGGGGGCAGGCAGCCAGCCAAGGTCATCCCACCACAGATACTAATAATATTTTGCTTTATTTTATAATTATAAATTTACTTGCCTTTTTTCCATATATTCCTGGCACTCCTTGATCTCCTTTAGGACCCCTTTCTCCCTAGAGAAAATGTATGTGAATAAGTTAATTTTTAAAATAGAAGTAGTTATATATATAGAGATATATATATACACAAAGTATGAATGTATAGCAGACATAAAATGAAGCAGGCAAAGAGCTCCATCTGATACAAAAAAACATGCTCAAGACAGTAAATGAAAATCTTGACTTTTCCAAGCTGTCTTAGGGGAGAAGCTCAGAATGTCCAACACTGCTGGCTTAATGCTTCTATTTTCAATGGAAGGCACTTTGAGTTTCTGGTTGCTTCAACACAGGGAGATACATAAGTGAAAATTCAGCTCTTCGAAAAGTGCTGCATTCTTCTGAAGACCTTATTTGAAAAGTTTAAAATAAAATTTGGAAAAACTAAGTAAATTCAGTTGAGTATTAACACAGAAGAGCAAAACACACGGTTGATGATGTTTTGGGGAACATACACGTGAAATAAACTCATTGGGTTAGACCAGAACTACCCTTCAAAATGCTGTCGCTCAACTGGAACGATTTCAAGAAAATTCTATAATTTCTTTTCTTTTTGGACACATTATTTGTGATGAAGAAGGTTCTAAGTAGTAGTAGTAAACTCAAAGTTCAAAGTAATTAATATAGAATCCCACAGAACAGAACAAAAATGAAAAAAACCAGGCGGTTCCCATTGCTTGATATGTATGTAGTGAAGTTCCATGTCATGTATCTTCCTTCAATTTCAGCATCATATCTATTCATTTTATGTAGTTCATCAATTGCACTGACATTATATTTTATATAAACTTATTTTTCCTTTAAATTAAACTATAGATCAAGCTGAAACTCATGACTATTGTAATGAGAAATATTTAATTTCAACCTTTGGTGCTGGCATCCCATGTAATCCAGGAAAACCAGGTAGCCCACGGTCACCCTAAAAGAGCAAACATTTTAAATTCTTATATGTATAAGAGTAACAGGCTATAATAACATTCATATTCTCAATGATCAACAAATAGTGGAAAGACATCATATCTCGCCATATGAACTACATAACATCGGTATGCTGACTGATGAGAGTTTGTTGATCTTTAAACAAGACTCAATACATAAAAAAGTCACTACATTTTTTAGAATAAATTTTACTGTAATCTCTCAATAAGGCTTACAGAGGTTCAAAAGTAGCAATTTAGCTTTGACAAGAGGAAAAAGCTTTGAAAAGAGCTTTGAAAATCTCTGTGATAATTCTACCATCCATTCCTAATTCCAAAAGAATAAGAAAATTCCCTAAATCTAACATCAGTTCTTTTTATTGTCCTCATAGATGTCAGATAGCAGGAATCCCAAAATTTTTGCTATTGGTACTGAAGATATTTATCTGACAATCTGTTGGGAAATGACAACAAAAAGCTAAATTATAACTTGGCACTACCTGACTTGAAACAATAAAAACAAGCTGAGTTACTTGTTTTAGTAGACAGGATCTACTTCACTCAGAACAAAGAGCCAATCACCAAATCATTTTTGGTCAATCACAAAATTTTCCCTCTGTTAATATCTAAATTTATATTAAGCAATATATTTCAATTTGTTTAATATATTTCAGTCATAAAGGAGGAATAGTAAATTATGCTCAGAAAGCTATTTTATGTAATATTTCAAGTTCTAAAACAAAGGGAAAAAGAAAACACGTCTCAGGGGTATTTATCAAAACCATCGTGTCTAATCAGATTTGGAAAGGTCTGTCACATATTCACAGAAGAGAGGAACATGACCACAGGAATGATAGCTTGTGGGCTAACGCTATCAAAATATCTCTCAACAAATAAGTATTGAAAACAGACAGTGGAATGGAGTTGAAAAAATCAGCAAAGCTTATGAAATAAACACTTCGTGCATCCATTGCTTCTTAATGAAAAAGAATGGAGCTTCGATTTCTGCTCAGAGTGGTGATTCAGTTATTGGATAAACTAAAACACTTGGCAATGGAAATAGTTTTAAATTAGTTGCTACAGAAACCTTACAAGTAATGGGATGAAATTAAGAGATGAAAATTTGGGCTGATTCATCAGGAAAAAAATTCTAATGGCAAGACATATTTTACAATGGAAGAAGTTTTCTAAAACTGTGGTGGAAGCCCTATTTCTTGGCACATTTTAAACAAGGCTGGACTGAGCATTAGGAAATATTCTATCTATCTGTCACAACCCTGCCCTGCCAGGAGAATAGAGGTTTTCATCATCAGTATCTTACTTTCTGCACATGGACCAGTACTGACTGATCAGTTAGATTAACATCTGAGATCAATTAGACTAAGGTGCCTAAAGCACAAAACACATAAACACATTTTCCAGCTCTAATCATGCATTTGAGAATTCTGCTGAACAGTGATGAATTTAAGGACCTGCTTTTAATATTGGGAACTTTAGAAGAAGGAAATTCTACAGTAAAATCTGCTTGGAAAACAAATGTTTGTTTTATAAAAAAGGCTTTGAAGTTTTAAATAAGCCAAAAATAAAATACGTTTTTATCACAATGAACTTAGAACTTTTCTAAACAAAGGACAAAAGTGTGAGAGAAGGGTGGACACAGATATTTACATATCAATGAGACTTGCCAACAGCCAATGGCTAGTTTATTCACTGTGTATACAGGAGATCCAGATTCAAGTTTATCCTGATTACCAGAAAGGAGTTATATATAAGCTTCCACATCTGTCTGCAGCCCCAAGCTACTGGCTACACCTCAGCTACAATTTTTCCACAAAAAGCTTTGGTTTCAATTAGTCAGTGTTTTCTGATAAAAAGTGCCATCCAAAAATTCCTACCTAGCTCATCTGGATGTTCACTTAAAGAGAAAAAGGGTGAAAAGAGATAGAATGAAACTGTTCTGACAATTGTCTTTATCATACCTCCAGGTACCCATATTTAGATATGCTTTCTAAATATAAATTATTAAGTGCAATAAAGGTGTTACTGGCAGTGCTAAAGCCTATATAAACATTATTAAATAAAGCAGACCAGATTCAGAATTGGAGTAACATTCTAAATTTAGGATTCTTATTCCTTATTACCTTTTTAGTAAACAATTCTCACAGAAGCCTCATGTGAAAATACCAATACTATTAACTGTACAACCAGAAATAATAAATGGTAAGAGTAAAATCTTTTTATCTATTACTCTTTTTTTATTATTATTTTTACCTTAGCACCATCTTTCCCCGGCTCTCCCTTGATACCTGGTAAGCCACGTGGTCCCTAAGAGAGAAAAAATGAAAACCAGCTCAAATAGTAATACAATCTGATACAGAATGAGACACAGAAATGTAATACAACATGACCCGGGGAGTGATGTGTCAGCTGGCTGATCACATTTCATTAACTGGTGACAAAAGCAGAACTAAGCACAAAATGTACCCAGCATGTATGAATATGGCACATTATCATAACCCACGACTGGGGAACACCAAAAGAATTACTTGCTCTAACCAAGGACCACCCCAGGAAAAAAGGACTTCGCACAGCCTGTACTAGTCCAGAGATGTCCCCTTCCTTTCAAATGTCCATCAGACAGCCTTCACATATGCCAGGCGGCAGGCTTGCTCTTGGCCCCAGCATGCTCTCAGATATTTAATTCAACAAATTAGTAAATCCTCAACTCTCCAGCCAGACTGGATCATGCCACAAGTAAAAAAGCACTGGTTTCCAACCAGTCCAAGTAAGGGCTGCTAAATTAATACAATGAAGAAAGAATTCTCCTCCATCCATCTGGGCTTATCTGAAACCAACTGTGGGTAATCACCATGGCAATGCTTCAGATCACTGTTACTGATTCACAGAAAAAAGGAAGGAGCTCTACTGTTTGGCTACCAGATCAGGATGAAAATGTCTAAGCCCCAGCTGAGTCCTCCTCCTGCAGGCCTTACCTAGCAATGATTAGATTTGCAGTCTAATTGTCAGCCTACGTACAAACCCGGAAGCCATGTTAGTTCCAAAGCGATTCACCCTAGGATGGCCACTGACTTGATGCTATCCCTTGAGCCCTTTTCATTCCCCACACCTCAGCTCTCAATGAATGAAACAGAAACTTACTTGAATCCCTGGAGTTCCTGGGATACCTGGAGTTCCTGCTGATCCTTGATATCCCTAAGCAAAAGAAACCAAAAGTTGTGACTTTTCGTTAAGTTATTTTTACAAATTTCCAAACACCTTTTTAAGGAAAAAACAGTACTCCTGGTTACCAGAGAACTGTTGTCACAACCCTGTCATTTTAGGTCAAAAATTTCAGTAACTGCTATCACAATCACACATTTGAGATTTAGATTTCAGTTTTCAGAAACGTTAGTCTCTGCATCTGAAGTTTGTAGCCTCCAGACTTTATGCTAAAATCCATTATTTTAGAATTGTTACATGTGAATGTAACAAACATATTGTCTTATTCCCCACTGGAAAAAAAAAAAAAGCAAACTAACCCACATACGTACACACTTTTTTGTTTCTCTCTCTCAAGAAAAATAGCTGAAAAATGCCAGGGCTTTTAAAGGCTTATTTCCAGTTACAGGAGTAAGCTTTAACAAACAAGGCATGTTCTAATACATTATGCAGCTAGTTTTATAATCTCTCTTAAATAACAAAAATTCCATTCTCAATACTAAGCACTTAGGTATGAACTTGAAGGTATGTAACAGGCTATGCAAGCAAAAAAAATAATTTGAATGACTGGGACTACGAAAAGGAATACTAAATAATTCATGAGTTGAAAAGAGAATTTCAGGAATGCATTACTAGAAGTCAACATTGGCAGAACAAGAGAACACTTACAGAACCCAAAATACATGCCTGAGGTGTTCTGGTAGATTGGATTCAATGAGTACAGCAAAGACAGACAGTTTTTATGCAGAATTAACAACTGTTTTAGAAGAATCCTTTAACAGAGGACAGTAACTGAAGAACAGGAATTTCACCTAGCTCCGCTAAAAACAGGTCATTCCAACGGACAAAATGAGTTACAAAGAGGGTTTTTTTGAGAAAACATAAAAAACAAGAACAGAAATTGTCCTATAAAACTCTGAGGCTACTTGGCTCAGACCTTTTAACAGGCCGCTCCAACTGAATTTGATAAATCCCATAACACGGTCTACCTAATTTCAAATACCCAGAATTTGATCTGGATCTGAACTGAAAGAACTAATAATCCTATTTCTAAATTAGTTTCAGTCTTAAAAACTTAGTGCAAAATTTAATGGGGGGACTTCCACACTGGTAAAAAGGAGAACAGAACCTTTTCAACACAAGGAAGGCAACATCTGATTTCTTCTTTAAATCAGTCAGAGTTTCCTGGGAATAATAAACAGAGCTAAAATTATTTGCTGGGTTAGATACAAGAGAGTACTTGCTGTGCCCTCTTCCCAAAAGACATTTGAGCAAATGCCCGATGAGCCAGCTGGTAATGTTTAGTACAGAAGTAAACAGAATTCTAGGTCTCTGTCATACATGGATCCTTTATCAAGCTTTTAGTGCTCAAGGCAGTTCTAGCAAAATCAGCTTTAACGGTAAATGGTGTAGCATTCCCAGATTGCTTATAAGCCTCCCGGGTAGCTGAAACAATTCACCAAGCCAAAAACTGCTTTTAAAAGTTTATCGTTTTATTTCTTCTCCAAAAAAAGCAAAAAGTTTGTATGACTTCCTGTAGGATATAATTCTATACAAATAAAACTTTATTTCACATTTTAGATCTCTGAAATGCAATTTCCCTTCCTTCTCCTTCTGAGTAGGGGAAGAAGCAGGGGAGGACAATTTCCTGCCTGAACTGAATTTCAAAATTCACGAGATGAATGGAGGATGGCAGAAGAGTTTTCAGCTTACAAAACTGCATATTTAGCTCAGAGCTAGATCTTGTAATGTGATTTCAGAGCAAATCAAACACATTGTCAGTGTGTTTGTTTAATGGAAAGCCGGAACTGAGAAGATTCGAAAGGAAATTCACAGAAAGTCACAAAAATGAGAATCACTGTCTGGTACAAATAACGTAGCAATTGTTTGGATGAGTTAAAACCACCTTCTATAAATTATGAAAACCACCTTTCATAAAAAGCTGAGCATGTCTTTTTATCACTACTTCTTTTGCAGTATGGATCATCAATCTGTATATTAATGCCTACAATTTTTTTTGCACTAAAATCAGCTCAAGTCCTCTTTCCCTAACCTCAAAGCCCTCAATAGGAGTATGTATGTGACACACATACATATGCTCCAAGAACAGCTGTGCCGTAGCCGACAATTTATGTAAAGGGGACAGAAGTGAAAATCCCCTTTTCAACCAACACAGACGAGTTCAGGGCTGAAAGTTCACTTCCAAATAAGGTGAAAGCACTAAATTTGCCACCAAAAAAAATTCTTTTTATTTGCACTTGGTCTTCTCTCATGAGCTTTTCAGAAGGCAAATAGATGGTGTGAAAAGTATTACCGCTAACCCTGAATTTGATACTCAGTTTTGAATCCAGTTGCCTAAACATAAGCAGCTCCTGCCTTTTGAGATTCCCTAGACACCCACCCAGTGTTAGAAAATAGTGGCACAAAATATTTGGGAGACATTCATCCTTTTGAAGCAGCAGCATGGGCAACACAAAATACCTTACAGGATAAGATTCCCATACCTCTTGGGGTATATTAGTTAAATATCTTCTGACTAATACGGGAATTTAGACACCTAGTGTCACTGTACACCTGTAAACACTAAATGTAGGTGTCTTAAACTGTACCTCACCTACACTGTTTCACCAATGTTGTCAATGAGCACTACTGCACAGCACTTCATTTATATTCTTATTCATTATTTTACATCAGTGCAACTGAAATCAGGATCATAGAAAAACTCCCTCTCAATTTGTTATGGGTGAGAACACTACTGATAAATTTCTAGTGCCTGAAAATCCGTAAGGGCAAAGTGATAAACAGCAAGATACTGAGATGCTTGGTTTTGTACCAGATTGGCTGGGTATTTTAAAAAAAAATCACAGATAAAATTAACTCTGTAATTTAAAGAAAATGGCAATAACATACAATTCTAAGGAAAAAGTTGAATGGACTTCTTAGACCAACGAACTTACATAAAGGACACAGACAAATTAGCGATACCGTCATCGTCAGCGAATTAAGAGGTTTGCTGGAAAAATGAGTGAGGGAAAAAACTGAGCAAGAAAGACATATAACAAGTACAAATTCCAAAGAACTTTTAGGTGCAAGAGCAGAGTAAACCTCAGAAGTATATCTTCAATGCACTTGTGTGCCTGAGGGACAAAAGTTCAGACAGCTTTCATATGTGTATCACATCAGACAAATATAAAATAAAAACAGAGGACGTACTGATAAGGCAATGACAACTGCACTGCACACTTCCTAACTGAAAAGCTTTTCGAGTCACTGAACAACATAAATGACAAAGGCATGACAACAGGACTACTCGGGAAAGACAAAGGAAAAGTAAACAAGCTCAATTTGGCTAGCAAATAACCAAGGATCAACAGTAATGGTCTAAAGATATTTAAGGACTGTAAACACTAAGTAAATAGAACTATTTAGGGTGATGTAACTAAGCATAATGGAATTCAACTACGAAAGAGAAATTTAACTTGGTGTTAGGAAAACATCCTGACAGAGAGGTCTGCTCTTTGTGGAAGTCTCCTGTGGAAAATCTTTAGTACAATTAAAGCACAATTATCTAAAGCATTGGAAGAGAAGTTTTCAAATCCTTCTCATAAAATACATTACACCTTAAAGGACAGAAATATCTATAGCTATTCAGACATGTATCCACGCCTACGCTCAAATTTGCAGCCATGCTATGACCTTCTCCTTCACTGGTAATATCAGTAACTAAAATCCTGCAAGCCTACAGAAATGTTAGAAAGTACTTCAGGTACTTGAATTAAGTGTTTTAGCCTTTAAGAAGTTGTTTATCATCTAATGTTTTTGCCTCAGGTCCTTCCTCCTCCTTTTCTCAAGGAGCTTTTTTCCCATCCCACCCTCCAAACAACCTTCTCTATGCCTGTACTCATCTGCCTACTGCTTCTCTTTTTCCTGCCCCTTTGGACGTGTGGATCAGTCAGGTGGTCCTTTCCAGGTCTGTCTGGACCCTGTGCCTTACTCCTTTCTCTGCAACTTTCTTAAGCAGTGGTAACTCAGGAGGTCAGAAGAACTGTCATCTCTCTCCTCCCTCTTTTAAATAGCAAGGCCCTGTAGAAGGACTTCTCATGTCACCTGCTTCTGCAGGCTACCTGAACTGTCTCTGCAGTGAAGCCCCTCTGTCTACACATACCAAAACATGGAAATGAAGGGCGGAACCAGCATTAGATCACAAATGCTGTGATCTAATAACTAAAAGTAGGGGTTTTTACTACATTTAAATGTAACTAAATGCAGCTTTTACCCTCCAACATAAATTTGGGGGTGACTCCTGATCAAAGAATTGTAATCACATGAATATTATTATGGGAGAAGTACAGAAAAGAGTTTTTGTTGCCTTTTCTGTTGCCTTTTTTTGCTTTGCTTTGTTTTGGCCTGTTTAATTCTTTCTCCATTTGATTACGCTTCCTTCCATTGGCCATTCTGTCAGCTGCCAAGGCTTTCACAGCTCAGAGCGGCTATATTTTACCTGAGCATGATGTTCGGGGCTCAAATATCACAAAGGAAAAAAAAATACATCAAGATTATTAAATAAAAGGTCATAAATCCAGCTTAAAAAGTTCCTGAGCTTCAGACTTCTGGGAGATAGGATGATGTACCAAGGGAGTATAACTTGCTGCTCGCTGTTTGATGTTCATCCTTATCATCTGTCCTTGGCCACTGCTGAAGACAGTCATATGGTCTTTTGTCTGAAATATGTAGCTGTAAGCAACACAAGTCAGCATCAGGCATCACCCTGATTTCAAAGCAGTTGGTCTCAGTGAAGCCATTACATGACTGTCTTAATCAGAATGGAGCAAAGATATTTCCTCTGAGAATAACAAGGTCACAGTGTTCACAGAATCACAGAATGGTTGGAAGGGACCTTCAGAAATCATCTAGTCCAACCCCCCTGCCAAAGCAGGATCACCTACAGCAGGTTGCACAGGATGGTGTCCAGGCGGGTTTTGAGATCTCCAGAGTTGGAGACTCCACCACCTCTCTGGGCAGCCTGTTCCAGTGCTCTGCCACCCTCAAAGTAAAAACGTTTTTCCTCATGTTGAGATGGAATTTCCTGTGTTCCAGTTTGTGCCCGTTGCCCCTTGTCCTGTCACTGGCCACCACTGAGAAGAGTCTGGACCCATCCTCTTGACACCCACACTTTAGATATTGATAAGCATTGATGAGATCCCCTCTCAGTCTTCCCTTCTCCAGGCTAAACAGACCCAGGTCTCTCAGCCTTTCCTCATGAGAGAGGTGCTCCAGTCCCTTGATCATCTTTGTAACTCAGTGTTATTGAGGAATATGTATTTTTCTGGAATTGAGAGCAGCATTTTACAGCTGAATTATCAACTATGTCTGTGGAAGTTTCCTGAGAAAAGTAGCTGCAGAGTTTGTATCAACTTAAATCCCCATGAAAACCACCCAATAGCACAGGTAATCCTATACATACATGAAACTATTACCCATTTTTATTCCGAAAGTACTGTTGAAATAGCTGGCCGTTGCCATTATACTAAGTTCATCCCTCAGCTGGTCACCAGACATTATCAAACTCTAGGTAGTACAGCTGTAATAATGTTCTGTAGGTTTTTTTTAAAAATATTGTAGTGATCAGAAATTACTTATTATGTGAGGTTTTTGATACCTTATGAACTCCATATCTGGGTGTATCAGTAAAGTCAGTCTCATCAGATTATTTTTAAACTGCTTATTCTTTGCGGACACAGTAGGCAAACGGTTCCAAACTTGCATGAATGAAACTAGATGGAATACAGGAAAATTGTCCAGATTTACCAGCTGCATGGTTGAAAGTTCAAAATTGACAAATAAGTCTATTTTTTTATTTCTTTCAGCAGACCGATAACCTAACACCTATATTAACCACAGCATAGACTCTCTTCATTTATTTTTCCCCTTAACTTGAGTTTTTCCCCACTACGCGTAAAGTATCCTTTGGAATAAAAAATGGTTTTGTGACCGCACAGTCAGGCTGCTGAGCATTCTCAGGGCCAACAGCTGCTCCAGCTGCTTCTTTCTGATGAATAATGTCCATTAAAATGAGTTCCAGTTGAGATTCAAATACTATTTTTACCCTTGTGCTTATTTACCAGTGCTATTTCTCCTGACAAGGAGATTTAATCATTTCAGGTCCCGAATGATATTTTTGATTGAAAAAAATGTCTTTTCATTACTTATTATGCTTCTCACTTTTGGCTTTTCTCCAGTTACTTCAATTGATCTTTTCTGTATGTACCGGAGTATGGAAAATAAACAGAGGTGGCAATTAAAGGGAAAAACAAAGAACCTATAAACAAGACTATTTAAAAAAAAACAATTAAAGAACAACTGAAAATTAGTCATGTTTATGTTCACTTCCCTAAATAGTACAGCAAACAATTTTACTGGGTAATACCAGGTGAACAATTATTTTCTGGTAATTTTGAAGATATGCATGGGAATTGTTTTGTATTTTTCTGGACTAAAACTAACTTTAAGTATTATAACAATCTAGCCAGCCCACAAACAATAAACTAATTTTCTTTGACGTTTTACTTTAAAAATCAGTTACATACAGTAATATAAATGCATGCCTAAAACCTTTCTCAGAGGAAGAAACATTTTGTTGACCAGTTATACTGTTCCAAGAAAATGAATACCAGATAGGCAAACTGGAATAACTTTAGAGAAGAACATAAAAATGTGTTTGGGAACAGAAAAGACTGACTTTCCAGGAAAAGCTTTTCATACAAAAGCCATTTGATTAAACAACGCTGACTACACAATTACCTGTAAGCCTATTGTGCTGTCTGAATTAAGAGCCTGCTTTTCAGAGGTTTTCAGGGGATACAGCTAAAAAGATTCATATGAGCAATGTTATCTCAAACCAGGAAAATCCCTGACAGCACAGAAAACATGCAAGCCATATTAACAAATAAATAAGTAAAACAGAAAGAAAAAGACAGAGAGAGGAATCTGTTTTCCTGCACAGTGTATCTAAAGGGTCTCCCATTGTTTCATGGCTAAAAGCTAGCTTGGAAAGCACTCACACTGTAAGGAACAGTAATGTACTGGCCAATGCTGCAGATGATCTAACAGGATTGCAATTATGTCCTTACAAAGAACAAGTGCGAAACGCTACAGCTGATTTTTTTAAAAAAATTAGTCAGTTAATAAAGCTATAGGATTTAACTGTAAGCATTTCAAGTAACATGAACCACAATGCAGCAAAATGGTAAAACTTCTCCTTTAGCAGGGCTTTTTGATTCTCTTCTAATTTTCTGATATACTTTTGTTAACCTTTTTTATGTTCAGAGAATGCCCATCTATGCACATTATGACTCACTCGCAGGGAAAAAAAAATGCAACTGCCAGATTGCAAAGTTACAAAAAGACTACAGTACGAATTTATTTCTCCTTCATGAGTCACAGTTACAAATTTCAGTGCTTATGGGAAGATATATAGCATTGAAGTGGAAACCTGTTAATAAAAGTATGAAAAAGTCATAACAAATTGTTTCTAAAACAATACTGTTGCAGCTGACTGGACACTTCAGAAATAAAGTCTTAATCTATTTTTCATAAAAGAGAGAATGGAAACTGACAGTTCCCTACCAATATCCAGTCCATTCTGGCTTCACTAAAGCTTACACAATATCACTTTATTTTTCAAATTATCAGAGTTAGCTGGATTAAAGACAGCTCTGCTACGCTTATCCATACTGCAAGTCTACTTGGAATCATAGAATCATAGAATCATTTAGGTTGGAAAAGACCCTTGGGATCATCGAGTCCAACCATCAGCTCCACTCTACAAAGTTCTCCCTTACACCATATCCCTTAACACCACATCTAAACGAGTCTTCTAGCAGTTGGCATGGTCAAACTGTGATGGACACCACCTCTCATGCAACTCCGGGTTGAGACGGTTTGTATACCTGTCTTTGTACAGGAGAACAGGACCACTCTTCAGAAGCTTTAGCACCATCAATAATCAATTGAAAATTTTTTCTGATTAGATCATACTTCCCCAGCTCAGGTCCCACCCATTCCTATTTTAAAACCTGTATTTTCATGATTGTCTGAACCAAAATGTAGCATTTTATAGCACTGACAATTTCAATTCAGATTGTTTTCTCTATTTCTAGTTCCAAAAAACTTTGAAGATAATAGCTATCAGAAGCTGTTTAAGACAAAAGCAAAAGCATAAAAATGCTTTAATATCACAGGAAAAATGAGGACCTTCGCTTGTGCAACTACTGAAAAATTCATGTACCCACTGCCTTCCTGGGCCAAAAGGGCTACCATGGCCAGGTTTCAATATACCAAGTCCCATATTTTAAAACTGAGGAATTTTCAATTTTTAGAAACAATTGCATTTCTTGTTTTCAGTGCCTATTTTTTTCCTGTCAAACTAACTCTGCTTCCAAAAGGAATCACCACAGTTAAATGAACCAGTTGCTATCCCTAAGGAAAAGCCAGCACATAACTAAGTAACAAAATAGGAGAAATGTGAACGTTTTATAATGCATAGCACAGAGCTTTCTCTTTGTAACTGGTAATATTTACTACCCTTACAGCATACACACTTCCAAGTAAGTATCAATCTCACTGTTTCCATCTTTAGCTGACATAAAAATGAAATGTATTACTAGTATTAAAAATTCTGAACAAAAATAGAACGTTAGGTGTTTTTGTGAAGCCATCCATCAAAGCTGGTGGGTAGTGCCTCTTTAGTACAAATAACATGCTAGAGGTACTAAAATTGATAAGCAAGGACAGATTTGGGAAAGACTTATGATTAGTTACAATATCCTCATGAATCTTTCAACAGGACAGAAAAATTACTAAAAGAGTGAAGTTGAAAGGTCCAATCCAGCCCTTTGCTGCCCTTTTGTGAAGTCTCTCTAGTTTGCCTAGTGTGGACCTAAATGGCCCAGAATAACTTAATATCCCTTCTAAGTCTCAACCAAACCCATAGGCTATTAGTTCCCCAGTCCATAATGCAATGTTCCTTTCATAAATGATTTTGTCTTCTCTGCGCTCTTCCACTTACATTTTCTAATGTTTTGGGACATCTTCTTACATTTTTGTTATCACTTGTATTTGGGACTCCTCCCTAATTGTATTTTCTGTGGATTTTAAGACATGATGATTACCACCTCTTCTACTTCACCATTGAAATTTCAGAATAACACTACAAGGACTCAACCATAAAATTTAGTCCTCACATCAAGAATGAAAAGCTACAATGAATTAACAATTTCTATTACGTGCATGCACTTTTCTTTCCCTGCTTTTGGTACCCAAGCAGAGAAATGACCCTCTTTTCAGAAGCAAATTATTTGTAATGCTCCCACCTGTCTTTTACCTTTTCCTTTTTCTTTTTTTTTTTTTTTTAATATAAATAACAAAGCTTCTAATGAATAGCAAGCAACACCAGGGTCCACATTCTTAGAAAAGAAACACGAGTGGTCAAGCCTCCCAGCTTTTGGCCTGTCTTCTCTTAACACACCAGAGGCACATGCACACCACCACCCTGGGGATACAAAAACTGCAAGGTGTTAACTTACTCAACAGAGAAGCTTGGCTGTCAATATCTTAGAGGCATCCAATTAGATTCAGAGATCTAATATGTTTTTTATTGAAACCTTATTTTTATATATTTATTTGCATTTATTACAAAAAAAATGTTAGCCACGAAGACCAGATGAGCCATTGCCAAATCTGTCATTTTTACTTTAGGGACATATATTACTCATTTGCTTTCTTCCAGTCTTTATCATCCATACTAATGGAATGCCAGCTTAAAAAATACAATCTAGGGTAAGAGAAAAATACAGGTATTTTTATGATGTATGTTTTAATACATAATGTTTAGAACTGCAAAATATCTGTATTTTTAACAATGTATATGCATATCTGCAGATTCTGATGGACTACTTGAGGCAGTCTAAAAAGAAATTAAATGAAAGAAGCTTAAACATGAGAAGCAATCCCTAAAACAAAATAGGCGGGATTTTAGCTGCCCTAAAGTGCTTTCTAATGAAAAACTCTTAAGCAGTAAAGACTGAAAGTCAGAAGGCGGTAACTGTTGAAAACTGATGCAAAGACCAACAGGAGCACCCATAGCCTATTCTCTGCTTTACAACGGTGCCTAACTCATGCTATCATATTTACAATATTTTAGCTTGAAACAAAAATACTACGATTAACATATTCATAGAACTGTTACATTCAGATAGCGATTAAGTGACATGCACAGTTTCAAAGAATGGAGAAAAAATCATCTGAATTTGAAAATATGATATCAGTGTTACATGTTTTTTCTCCTGTTAGTTATGCATTTACAATATATGACTAAGTTTTTAGTACTCACAGGCTTACCATCTGGACCAGGCTGACCAGGATAACCATGATTCCCGGGCTGCCCAGGGTCACCCTATGGAGAAGCAATATGTTAACACACAAAAGATATGAAAGAGCATTTTAAAATTAGCACAGAGCAACCATAACCCTAATATATTCCACAAAACACTGGCTACAAGCCCAGATACCTGCTATTGAGGAGTAATTAAAAACAGCAAGTAAATAAAGTAAATAAAACAGCAAAAAATAACTCATCTCGTAACCCCTTTCCTGGGAATCAAGGAATAAGAGAATCATAGCATGCTTTGGGATGTAAGGGACCTTAAAGATCATCTAGTTCCCACACCCCTGCCATGGGCAGGGACACCTCCCACTAGACCAGGCTGCTCAAAGACCCATCCAGCCTGGCCTTGAACACTTCCAGGGATGGGGCATCCACAGCTTCTCTGGGCAACCTGTTCCAGTGCCTCACCACCCTCACAGTAAAGAATTTCTTCCTCATGTCCAATCTAAATCTACCCTCTTCCAGTTTAAAACCGTTACCCCACATCCTATCCTTACACTCCCTGGTAAAGAGTCCCTCCCCATCCTTCCTGTAGGCCCCCTTTAAGTACTGGAAGGCTGCTATGAGGTCTTCATGGAGCCTTCTCTTCTCTAGCCTGAACTCTTAGCCTGTCCTCATAGCATAGGTGCTCCTGATCATCTTCGTGACCCTCCTCTGGACTCGCTCCAATAGATCCATGTCTTTCTTATTCTGGGAGCCCCAGAGCTGCACGCAGTACTCCAGCTGGAGTCTCACCAGAGCAGAGTAGAGGGGCAGAATCACCTTCCTCGACCTGCTGGCCATACTTATTTTGATGCAGCCCAGGATTCAGTTGGCCTTCCGGGCTGCAAGTGAGCATTGCTGGCTCATGTTGAGTTTCTCGTCCACCAGCACCCCCAAGACCTTCTCCTCAGGGCTGCTCTCAAGCCATTCTCCACCCAGCCTGTATTTGTGCCTGGGATTGTCATGACCCACGTGCAGGACCTTGCACTTGGCCTGGTTGAACTTCATGAGGTTTGCACAGGCCCACCTCTTAAGCCTGTCCATGTCCCTCTGGATGGCATCCCTTCCCTCCAGCATGTTGACCACACCACACAGCTTGGTGTCTTCGGCAAATTTGCTGAGGGTGCACTCAATCCCATTGTCCATGTCACTGACAAAGATGTTAAACAGCACTGGTCCCAGTACTGACTCCTGAGGAACTCCATCCCTCACCGGTCTCCACCTGGACATTGAGCCATTGACTACAACTGTTTGAGTGTGACCATTCAGCCAAGTCCTTACCCACTGAGTGGTCCCTCTGTCAAATCCATGTCTCTCCAATTTAGAGACAAGGTTGTCACGTGGCACAGAGCATTGCACAGGTCCAGATAAGATCATGTCAATTGTTCTTTTCTTATCCAGCAACTCTGTAACTCCATCATAGGTGGCCACCAAATTTGTCAGACACGATTTGCCCAATTTGACCACAAAAATTCCACTACATGAAATAATAATGATCTCCATCTTGTGGCTTCCAATTCCATGATTAGAAATCCTTACCATTGTAGCAAAAACCCCTTTGACTTGAGGTAGCTGCAGCTGACTTAATCCCTTATGATGACAGTAGATGTTTTTTAATCATTTGCTTAATGAAAGACAAACTGTTTGGGGTTTTCTTGTCTGCCCTTATAAGGCAAGTTAGTAACTCTGGAAGCCTTGCTTAGCACAGTTTTTGAGAAAGGTACTACAGCAAAACACTAGGGATTTGAGTTTGGCATGTTAGACATCTGAGACTCAAGTCTGGTTCTCATTTTAGTCCTTCACCAACACTGAAGGGAGGTCACGAGAACAGCTAAGGTGGAACTCTCCCAGTAGGCATCTAATCCATTCTTTAACAAAGAAGGAAAAAAACCTCTCCATTAAAAGACCTTTATTAGCAAATCATTTCATTCTCAAACAATTAACAGTACAAGATCATTTCCTGAAAAGTAGCAAGGAAATACGATTTTACATCCATGAGCATTGTCCTTAAAAGATGCATTTGTATTATTAGGAGTCACAGCAGCAAAACCTGGCCTTGAGGATCCTAATCACTATATTCATACATTGAAAACCAGAACTAGGAGAACTTGTCCCCTACTTTTTTAATCTGCCTCACTATGACTGGCCAACATAAGATTTCGGGGAAAAAAAAAAAAAAAGTCGTGTAGGCTCAATAAGACAGAATGGAAACTTACTTTGGGGCCTGGAGGTCCTTGTTTTCCTGGCGGGCATATGCAGGGGGCAGGTGTTGAGCCTACATCACTAGGACCATTCATGCACTACCAAGAGTGAAACCAGTCATCAATACACATGCCAAGAGCATTCAACAAACGTATCATAACATTATGCAAAGCTGATTTTCCTTAGGTTGCACAGGTCCTGGCTTTCACTCCTTTGTTCAGCTGTATCTTCTGCTTACCTGACTACTGCCCTCCAACTACTTTACATGCATGAATTCATCATTTCAAAAAAAAAAAAAAAAAAAAAAAAAAAAAAGAAAGTACCGATATTGGGCTGACATCTGAAACTCTATTTGCTTTTTCACAAATATTTTGTCATATATTTTGATAATTTTAAATCTAACAACATGCAAAACTCTTCTCCTAAACTAACTGACATTCATCATTTGAAGTGTGATCAATTATGTAATTATTTAATAAACATTTGTAAAAAGAATCTAATAAATACTACGTATAGCATAATGACCACAACCAATGGGCGTGCTATCACGTGTAGCAAGCCTGAAAAGAATGTAAAGCCCAAGTCTCCTACCTCCTGGACATGCGTCCCAACTACGAAGCTACTTGAGGAAAGGTGGGGCATGGCTGTTACCACTGACTCCTACAAGTCACAAGTAATGGCCCCCAGGGTGCCCATTGTCCAAAGACCATTAGATGACCTCCTCCAAACTATGCTCCCTATGCAAACAGTGGTAAATAATAAAACCTGGCAGACTACATCACCCTCTAGAGGTTGTTGGATTTTTTAGGTATTTACTTCTCACCATTGAGACCACACAAAACCTCAGTTTTGTAGAGAGTAGCAGAGAGCTACTAGATGAAATCCATTTGCCCAAGGTCAGGAACCCAAAATTTAAACGCATCGATATGCTCAAGTTACAATTCTTTTTCACCCAGCAAGCTCTTAGAGCTATGGAAAGGCAAAAATTTAAGAATCCAAGATAAAAAAAAAAAAAAGCAGATTTTGTATTTGTTATCTAAAACACTTTCTACAACATTTTACTCATATTTTCTAAAGTAAGGCAGACTTTTTACAATGTTCTCTGATTGGAATTCTTCTCAGGGTCAAACGATCGTTCAAAACACAAATCCACATTTCCTTTGCAATGGTACCAAGTGGAGTTACGAGGATGGTTAGAGAAGCTATCATATTAAGCCTTCCAACAAGCTCCCCTTCAAGGAGCTCCCATTAGCATGATGCAGGTAGCAGCTACCTGACTGTGCATATCCCCATTCACTTTGCAACAGCATCTAGCCCTGCAAATTGAATTGAACCAGAGGAAAAAATCAGGCCATTTATTCTAATAAAAGTAGGTTTCTTCAGAAAACCAATTTTTAATTTGTCCATTGTCTAGAGTTTAATTAATGGAAATCCAGCACTTTTAAACTTAGCAAACCTCTGTCCACTTTTCAAAATGAAGTGTATATTACCTAGAATAATAAGAAGTTTATATAAAGTCAAATACTACCTTAAACTGAGTTTGAGCAGTTTAGGATTGAGCCTACCTCTCCATTCTGAAATGAGAAGAAACACAGTTTAAGAGTACAGTACTATTTGTAATAAGCAAAATCCTTTCATTTGTAAACACTACGAAAAACAATCATAAATTTAGGGCTATAACTGTCAAGGAATTATAATTCAAAATTTTAGAATTTCTCAGACTTATGTGCAGCTTCTATCAATGCATATGAATTTTTAGTTCATTTCATTTAAGGGTCTTTCGACAGGATCTACCAGTAGCAATTTTTAGAAGGCAATGACAGAACTAGAATGAATACTGAACCATGTAAATATTTACACACTAAATGTTTAGATTTGGGTCAAACCTTTTGCCAGGATGATGAACATCTCATCAAAAAAATCCTCTGCTTACTCATTCATGTCAGAGAACGTCCCAAAATATTTCTAAAATCTCTGATCTTTGCCTGAATCCAGCATCTGGGAAAACATACGGCAGCACAGAGGCAAGGCTAGCTTTTTCCCACTTTCCTGTGTGACTGCAGTAGACACTGCTATCAATTGAATTGAGTTTTCCAGTATCTGCAAGACCACAGAACAATCCAGCCCCAAATATTTCAGCATACCGACCATGAAACTGTCTGTCTTAATGGTTTAGTAACCACCATTAGCTGTACCACATACAGGAGTTTTCTAATGCACACAGTCACCACAGACTTCATACGCCATCTGTGGAGAGAGACAGCTTCCTCTGTATTCCATTTTCATCTTAGGCAACCTCTAGAGAAGGTTATCTTTCACCACAGAGGGAGCTTAAAATTACTGTGCAGCTAGGTATCTCCAGGAAAGAGAATTCAGGCTGTAATTAGTACATACAGCCTCTGCTTAGTTCAGGAGCTCTGCGACAACCACACTCTGACAGAATACAACCATGAACCACATATTCCTCCTTGGAGATCGTGCAACATTTTTATTTTATGGAAGAGTCAAGAATTTCACAGGTAAAGTCCAAATTTAATTTACGACAACAGCAAGTGAAACTAAATTGGCAAAAAGCTATCTTTTTGCTTGGACTTCTTCCCAAATCGCAGAGAAGGCAAGACATGATGGACTTTTTGTGTTTGCTTTCTTTATGCAAAATTTTTTTTCATTTGTTTACTTTTCATATCCTACTTCTATTTTATAAAGAGCAAAAAGATATGTGGTGCAGTTAAATGAACAAATAACAAAATTACTTCAGGATTTAAAACTACCTTTACAAAAGTGTTCCCGGACCCATTAGTACTTGACACACAGTCAGATTTTGGAACAGCTAATAATCCATCTCCATCTACTCGTTACTTAAATGAAAGCTGTGAGTTTTGAAAAAGCCCTAATAAGGGGGCTGATTGCAATAGACACACTAGCCCGGAATAAACAGAAGAAAACCAGACTAGCTGGGGGTCTGTGCAGGTCTGACTAGAAATAAAGTATCCGGATGTTGAAGATTCACAGGTTACGTATAAAACAATCTCTTACTTATATTTTCAGATAGGAGACGAATGTTTTTGAAAATCAGGCTCCAACTGTGTGTCATGAATGGTTACCAAATCTGTTTGCATGTGTTTTACATTTCATTGCATAATTAACTCTAAGAGGGCAAAGAGAGGGTCAAATGATCCCCATAAGCTTTCTGATTGTGTACACAATTATAAAATCCTGAACAGGATTTTATTTTTGTCTGATCCCTAACATACTTAATGAAAACTTGGCAGCTTTTCAGTTAATGCGATATTTAACGCCAACATCAGCATAGATACTTCTGATAGGAAAAGTTGATTTTAAAATATGGGTTTGTTGGATACGTACAAAATTTTCAGAGATTAAATGACCTGACAAGTAGCAAGAAGTATATCAGATAAGTTAAAAAGTAATATTTAAAGTATTTTACACTGCTGTAACCTAGTAGTTTTATTGATTAATAATGGTTAGAACCTTAAATTGTAACAGAAGATTCTGAGATTCTTCTATAGTGCTGTCAAATGTCCACCATCAAATATCTAAACTAAAAAAACTTTTAAAATACATTTGTGCAAAATTAAGGCTGAAAACAGACAAGTTCTGTGTCACTTGACACTGCACAGGTAACAGGCATTTGTTCGCACCAGCTGAATCAATGCAGTATTACTTATTTTAAGAATTCATTGAGTCAGCTTTAAACAATGATCTGTAAAAAAATGCCATGTAGTCCTCAAAAGTTTATCTGCCATACTCACAAATCCTGGGATCTCACAGACTGTTTCTCGATTATTTTGCTCTGGGTCACAGTAGATTCGCAGTTTTTGTATATCAAACTGTAATTCAAAACATAAAAGACGTTTTTTAGAGAAAGTGTTAATAGCCTGACATTAAGTTAGTTTAAAGTATACTCTTCCTAAATTCTATCATCAACAAGTTTAAAAAAATGAAGAAAACCTTAAAAATCAAGAGAAACTGAAAGCTCTGTGTGTCCACTAGTGTTAAAAATCAAAGATGTAGAAACATTTTTGGGCAGGACACTCACAATGATTAATATGTGCAACCAATTAAACATTGCGTAACAGAATTATTTAAAGAAAAATAATCAATCCAAGATTATCTTTTCTAAAATAATAGAAATCACCGCCCCAAATCCTTGGCAATAAATCCAAACACGCACAGCACAAATTACACTGACTGCCAATATTATCGGGAAACAAGTAACAACAGCACAGCCAAAACTAACCTTTTCCTTTCTCATAGAATCATAGAATGGTTTGGGCTGGACGGGACCTTAAAGATCATCTAGTTCCATCCCCCATGCCATGGGCAGGGACACCTCCCACTAGACCAGGCTGCTCAAAGACCCATCCAGCCTGGCCTTGAACACTTCCAGGGATGGGGCATCCACAGCTTCTCTGGGCAACCTGTTCCAGTGCCTCACCAACCTCACAGTAAAGAATTTCTTCCTCATGTCCAATCTAAATCTACCCTCTTCCAGTTTAAAACCGTTACCCCTCATCCTATCATTACACTCCCTGGTAAAGAGTCCCTCCCCATCCTTCCTGTAGGCCCCCTTTAAGTACTGGAAGGCTGCTATGAGGTCTTCATGGAGCCTTCTTTTCTCTAGCCTGAACTCTCAGCCTGTCCTCATAGCATAGGTGCTCCAGCCTTCTAATCATCTTTGTGACCCTCCTCTGGACTCGATCCAACAGATCCATATCCTTCTTATGCTGGGAGCCCCAGAGCTGCACGCAGTACTCCAGGTGGAGTCTCACCAGAGCGGACTAGAGGGGCAAAATCAGCTCCCTCGACCTGCTGGCCATACTTATTTTGATGCAGCCCAGGATTCAGTTGGCTTTCTGGGCTGCAAGCGTGCATTGCCGGCTCAATGTTGAGTTTCTCATCCACCAGCACCCCCAAGTCCTTCTCCTCAGGGCTGCTCTCAAGCCATTCTCCACCCAGCCTGTATTTGTGCCTGGGATTGTCATGACCCACGTGCAGGACCTTGCACTTGGCCTGGTTGAACTTCATGAGGTTTGCACAGGCCCACCTCTTAAGCCTGTCCATGTCCCTCTGGATGGCATCCCTTCTCTCCAGCATGCCACCCACTGAGTGGTCCACCCATCAAATCCATTTCTCTATAATTTACAGACAAGGATGTCATGCGGGATAGTGTCAAATGCTTTGCACAAGTCCAGGTAAATTATGTCAGTTGCTCTTCCCTTATCCAGCAGTGTTGTAACTCCATTGTAGAAGGGCCACCAAATTTGTCAGGCATGATTTGCCTTTAGTCAAGCCATGTTGGCTGTCACCAATCACCTCCTTATTTTCCATATGCCTTAGCATAGTTTCCAGGAGGATCTTCTCCATGATCTTGCCAAGCACAGAGGTGAGATTGACCAGCCTGTAGTTCCCCAGGTCTTCCTTTTTTCCCTTTTTAAAAATGGCGGTTATGTTTCCCCTTTTCCAGCCAATGGGAACTTCACCTGACTGCCATGACTTATCAAATGTGATGGATAGTGGCTTAGCAACTTCATCTGTCAGTTCCCTCAGGACCCATGGCTGCATCTCATCAGGTTGCATGGATTTGTGCATATTCAGGTTCCTTAGATGGTCTCAAACATGATCTTCTCCTACAGTGGGTGGTTCTTCATTCTCCCAGTCCCTGCCTTTGCCTTCTGTTACTTGGGCAGAGGGGCTAGAGCACTTGCAGGTGAAGACTCAGGCAAAAAAATCATTGAGTACCTCAGCATTCTCCATATGCTGGGTAACCAGATCTCCTGTTTCCTTCCAGAGACAGACCACATTTTCCCTAGTCTTCTTTTCATCACTGACATACCTGTAGAAGCTTTTCTTGTTGCCCTGGACAGACTTAATTCTATCTGGGCTTTAGCTTTCCTAACCTGATCCCTGGCTGTTCAGACAACTTCTCTGAATTTCTCCCAGGCTACCTGTCCTTGTTTCCACTCTCTGTACACTTCCCTTTTCAGTTTGAGTTTGTCCAGGAGCTCCTTGTTCATCTATGAAGGTCTCCCGGCATTTTTGTCTGACTTCCTCTTTGTTAGGGTGCATCACTCCTGAGCTTGAAGGAGGTGATACTTGAATATTAACCAGCTTTCGTGGGCCCCTCTTCCCTCCAGGTCTTTATCCTACGGCACTCTGCCAAGCAAATCCCTGAAGAGGCCTGTTTTTACCTTAACAGTCCTGGGAAGACGTTTCTACGCTGACCTGCCTCTACTACATGGAAGATTAGTAAGTTTTGGTGAAGCATCAGAAGGCATCCCTGATGCTTGAAAGAATTTGGTTTACCGTTTATCTGTATAATGTAAAGCTTTAAAAACAACCAATAAAAATACTGGCACCAGGTAAGCAAAAGTTTATGCCATTCTGCTCTGTCGCTGTACTCTAGAAAAATGAAACCACTGAAGTCAGTTTTTCTAGCATAAACTATCATGACTGCAAAAAAAAAATAATAAAAAAGCCCTGTTAACGCTTACTGAAATTATAGATTATAAAGTGGACTAGCAGGGGAAAAAAGCACAGAAAATTCAGTCTGTTAATACCATGCCTAGTAATACGAGTTTTCAAATTTAAAATGGCTGCAATTCACAACACTTAAGTATGTGCACGAGTTTATCATCGCTATACTGGAAAGCACTTCAGCCAGTAAGATCCTAATTAACCCAAGAACTTTAGCAAAATATCACCAGAAAATATCTAATTCAGAACACAGGAAGAGAATGAAAATTTACCAAAGTGTCCCTGAAGAAGATTCTTGTATCATATTTTGTATCCAACTCCAAGTGATTTCTTTCTTAAAGGATTTCAAAATACCTTTTCACTGAAAGGCGGTATGCAGATTCATTGAAATATTTCTCTATAATCATAGTTTAAATAGAAATAGCCTGGCAAAGCTCGACTGTTAATGCTTTGCGGAACGCATCACAGTCTGAGAAAGTGGAGAAAGGAAATACCTTTTTTAGATTATAGTAATCATCTGGAAATATAAAATTGCAACCTGAGGCAGATTTTCTACTTTTCTTCTAGTACACTATCAGAGGAGGATCTTATACAATTTGACATTCCTAAAATGTTTCCGTTTTTACTTTAGCTAACATGTCTTGCTACTAACATTCTTTAACTCAAACTGTATTACTGGGAATCTATAAAGGCCTGTTTCTGCAGTGACTTAAGAGAAAAAACATGACACAACAACAACCAACCAACCCTCTAATACTAGAATGTACAAAACTATAAAAATGGGACAATCCTGCATCAACAGAGAAAACACATGAGACAATTACAATTCTGAAATCTCTTCTCTCCTTGCAATAAGTGCTTTTCACAAAGGGGTACCACAGTATATGGACAACGTTACTACCAGAAATGCACAGTGTGTCATCCAAGTTTTCATGTACACTTTTAGAATATGATAATAATAAAACTGAAGCCTGGTTAAAAATACATAAAATTCATGAGTAACTGAGTAACAACATCTGAAGAGAGTTAATGAAGATGATTCAAAACACACTAATATATTTTAATAGGAGCATTAAGGATCATGAAATTTGAGTACAAACAAAGCATAGCTTTTAAAATAACTAAAAATAACATCTACTTATGTAATTCACTATTTCTTAGCATTGTTTCTGTTACTATCAGTCTAATTAGTAACATTATGACCAAATATAAGGAAACAATCTATTTAGCCAACATCTGGAACACTGTCAACATAATAGTCTTCATCACTGGTCTACACAGCCTTCACCTATACAGTCTGACATTTTAACCACCTTTTTGATGCCTGCAAAGAGCTGAATGCAAAAGGACTTTAATCTCTATTCCTCAGAATAGAGAAGCGTTTTCGAGGAGGGTTCTACAGCAGAATCAAACAGTGGTAGTTTGAGTATCAAATAACTGCAGTACAACAGAAACAGAGCTGTCTTGTACTTTCTTCACAGCTAGTGATGGAAAAACTTCATGAAAATTCTGTTCTCTCCCTCTTTTACCAGCGTAACCCATACACCGATGGATGGAAATTATACGCAAGTGTCAAGCACAAAGGAAATCCCCTGCTTTGACACACTGTTTCCCAAATTTAGGTGACCATGTTGCATCAAATTTGTGTTTCAGCAAAAAAGAATGCCCCTTGAAGCCAGTGAGACCAATTAAGCACTCACTGCACAGGATGTACCAGTTGTGCTGAGTCCTCCTGACCATTTATGTTTCCTCTTAATTATTGAAATTTTGTATATTAAATTTCAGCCTAGTGTAAATTATAAGAGTAAGTTCAAGAAAACACAAAGCACCAATGCAATGTTAACCTACCACAAAATTTCTGAATTATTGTGGTTTTAGCGTATGCTTACCTGTACAGTTTCCTCCTTTCCAGAATACTTTCCTATTTGGGTTAGGCCACTGATGTAAATACCTAACACAGGATGTAAGGGCTTCATTTCAATTTCTTGGTCATCTATATACAAAGTTACAAAGTCTTCTGTTACTAAGAGACGAATTTGATGCCAGCCTTCATCAAACAGTGTCTAAGGAAAGTGAAGAAAACAGAACTGTTTGAAACAAAATGCCTTCAATTCAAATAACGATCAAACTGTACCTCAACGGTTAAACTACTGTTAATGGTTGAGATGATCAATGTTCCAGGTTTTGTCATACAAAAAATTGTAAACTGCACCGGCAAAAAAGTATTTGCCAAGTAATATTATAATTGAGAAGATGATACTTGGTAATAGTTAATCCCTATTTCTAAATTATTTTATAACTCACGTAGATTTTTTTCAGTCTATGATCTTAAATACGCTCAAACCTGTATTTGTTAAAATACGAAGCCAGACGTCTTTTTTTCAGCAACAGTATAATGTCTCAAATACTTCAGATCTTAAATCAGAGTGAAAACAAATTGGTACTTGAAAGTCTTTCTACTTAATCTCTTATGAAAGAAATCCTAAAGACAACATGATATTGGCAGAAAGAATCACAATATTGCAATGAATAAGCCAAATATTACATTCATCATCTCACAAAACCTCAGGTTTCTAAAGCTTAAGATTTAGTGTAAACAAATAGCATAGTTCCACAAGCAATAGAAAATGACAGATACCTTTAAAGAGTTATCTCACCTACCTTAGAAATAAAATTCAACATGGGAAGAAATGCCACCTTCTTGAGCCTATCCATTAATTTCAAAAACAGTCTAGCTCTTTAGCCCAGACTAGACTAGACGCTTATCTTTTATATAGCGAAATTTAAGAGAGATTGGTATTTAATTGGTATTTAATGCTAAATTGGTATACATTAGAGGAAACTGAAACATACATCTTTCAGTATGTTATGTATCTTTGTTACCTTTTGTGGAAACAAACAGAAATTAAGCTTACTTCACATAATAGTATATACCCTCAGATAGCACCTCTGTTTCTACTTTATTTGCATTTGTAGATTGGGTTGTTATTTACAATAGCTCTCATTACAAGATAACAT
Organism: Chroicocephalus ridibundus; assembly: GCF_963924245.1. NCBI lineage: Eukaryota > Metazoa > Chordata > Aves > Charadriiformes > Laridae > Chroicocephalus > Chroicocephalus ridibundus. Next base: position 102,013,516 of record NC_086286.1, on the reverse strand, counting down.
AAACAACAGATCAGAACATATAACATCTCCATTTTTCTGAGTAAAAGTAATGACTTATCATAAAGGTTTATTAAATAAAAAGGTTCCTTAAAAGCATAGTGGCATTTATAGTGAGAACAGCTCTGAAAAGGGCATAAAATTATTGTTCCCCATAACAGCAATACAAGCATGGAGAAACACAAAATAAAAAAAAGCAATAGCCTTCTTTTCACGGTGAAGATCATAAATACCTAGGACCGCAGGAAAAAGATTGATTTGTCACTGTAGCTGCCAGAAACAATTAAATACAAATGTTCAGATTAACTTGAAACCAAATTTTCTAACAATTTTCAGTAAATCAAGTTTAACACTGCTTCTTAAAAACAAATAAAATTATTTCACCTACAAATAATTATAAAAAGGCAGAGGAAATTCGGAAAGAAAAATTCTCCATCCAGTAACAGAAGAATAAAATAACTCTCCCTAGCAAAAGCTTAGTAGTTAAGACCCTCTCTTGAATACAAGTCCTTTCTTCTCTGAGGATTTATATTTGAAATTCCTTTAACCTGATTTGGAGTAAGGATTCGAATGCGGGCCACTGCTTCCCAGAAAAGTTGAACCCACTTGGCCATGAAGTGCTCCAGCAGGAAATCTTTCCCACTCTTTGTCTGCTGAACCATCCCTCTTTGTTCACTTAAGTAATACTCCCTGCCGTAGGAATAGGAATCTCCTATACTGCTATAAATGCAAAAGTAGAGACATTCTATTCCTTCCCTCTGTTTCATCTGATAATCTTTCTTACAGGAGTTGAATACTTCACTGGAAATTACTAAGAAAGACTGAAAGAGAACCTTTAGATTACACTAGAAGACAATAAAATTGGTTTGCACAAAGAGGGGAATCCCTTCAGTGAGAAAAATAAGAACTGAAAAGAATTTTTAGTCAACAGAGAACTAGACAACTGCAGCTTATTTTGTAAACTGCTGTCTACTCTTCTGGAGAAGAAAGTAACTTCTGTAATTATATATTTTCAAGGAATTTAGACACTTAACAAAAATTTTCTCTCTAAAAATGGACTACTTTCATTCACGTTTTCTAGTCTCCATATCAAAGGCAGACGATACTTTCCAGCATATGTTAAGCTGTGTGAGCTTAAGAGCTGTGTGAAAAGAAGTCTCTGTGATCTTCGCAATTACCTCATGGAAACTACTAAGTAGAAAGCACCTGCAAAGCATTTACAGTCATAATCACTATGGCAAATCTCTGGAAACATAGGTAAAGTACCCCCCATCAATTTTTAAATGTCTAAACAGCCGAAAATAAGACCATGCTTTTTAAAATAAACATAAAGGGCAAAGGAATAACGTGTACTTAAATGCGTATTTCAGCATGATGATGACTTACTCCTTACCCTTACACGAGGTGCAGCAAAAGTAATAACTTGCGTGCCATTTATTAAACTTGTTGTAGTGAATGATAATGTTTTCTCTTCTCCATTAATAGTGACTGCTATCTGTGGTCTCTTATCCAGACTCAGAATTCTCCACAAATCCCATGTCTTTTTTACTTTAAATCTTTGAGTGGAAACGAACACATAGGATGGCGGCAGACCTTCTGGAAACACATTCCTGAAAAAGGTAGAAAGGGAGAAAAAAGAAGACATCACTCAAGCATTCATATAAATCTTAAAATAAGTCTCTCTCACTTCAAGCAAATGAAAAATATCTTGCTAAATTTAGAAGCGTATTTATAAATTTAAATACCTTGTCAATTCTGACAGGTCAACACGTGAGGTTACTTCATAAGCTTTTGCATTAGTGGTTGGTATTTGAATTCTCTTTTTAACCTTTTTCTTCACACCTAATCCTACAAGAATGTCAAATCCTTTTTCATCTCGAGCTGCCACTGGAATTCTTGTCGGACAAACAGATTCTGCAAAGTAACAAATGCAAGTATAGTTCAGAATATGACTTAAAACTTTCAAAAATGAAACCTCCCACTCACCTAATTTTTTGTAGCTACCTTTCAAGAAATGAAAGAGAATTGAGAACTGCCAGTGAATTTAAGAGAAGGAACGTGCAGAATCCTCAGAGACATGTTGCGAGAACACTAAGATGTCGTATTTTACTGCAATTATGTTCACATACTATTTTGAATTGTCACCAAGTGTAGTTAAAAGGTATTACATTATCTGGCTAATAAAAATATTTAATTTAATTTCTAAAATTGTATGGTTTCAAAGTGCTACCCAATTATTCATGTTAATTTCCACAATGCACTAACATTTTGGATTAAACCAGCATCCCTCCCAACTATAAAATCAGGTTGAAAATGGACAAAGGTAGAATTATCTACAGCTATTTTTTTCCATCTTCTTTTGCTTGAAATGGACTCTGATCTATTTTTCCTGTTACATTGAAATCCGCTTGAAGCTATTCTTACTGGTGAAATATTATGTGATATATTATCTGTGGAAACCAAAGTTAGCTGAATGTTGTCTCTGTTTAATTCTCTCTACACAAAACCAATACTGGCAATGGACCTAAGTTGTCTTCAAAAAAAAAACAAACATGAGATAGCAGAGCAAAATTTAATGCTAAAGCCAAAATTGTATTAGCAGAATAAATCAATTAAAAGAAAGCCAACAACTTTTTTCCTTTATTAAAATTATGCTGAACTATTTACAATAAATACATTTTCATCATTCATTTCCCATTGTTCCATCAGAAAAGCACCAGTTCATAGAAAGGGAAGAGATTAGGAATACATTCCAAAGGAGGGGTGGAGAGTTCTCTCATCTCCATCTGGACCAGCCATGGGCTGGAAAACTCACGTTTCAGTGCCAGGGAATTACCAGCTCAAAGGTCTAGACTGGCTTCTCTTTATATGAGCAATGCTGCATGGCTTCTCTTTCTAACCAACCCAAGGGCAGTCAGAAGCTACATCGTTCTGCTGGGGGAGGCAGCATATATAATCTGTTAAGAAAATTCAGCTAAATGTCTGCACAAACTATCTATGTTGGGAAAGGACAATCCATCCTAAGGGGACATCCCACAGGTACCTGGGGCAGCAGAAAGAAGCCATGAATGTTCCCCTTAGTTTTCTTTTCCTCCCCACAGCAAAATGGCACCTGACTCCCAGTTAAAAATATATTAAAAGTTATCTGTCTGGTTCTACAAGAAAGAATTGCAAGAACTCTCTGCCTACAGTTTGGAAACTAAAATGTCTACCTTCTGAATGCTTCCAAAAAATAAAAAGTCCAACACAACTTTCCTTCTCACTCTTCTCAAAACACAGATGAAGGATTTAAGTCAACATACTTATAATATTAAGTAAGAGTAATAACATTTTATTCTTTTGGGTTTCTTCACTGTGTATTGTTATCATGGAAACATTTTCTAAACTCATTTATTTCAAAGCTGAATAACAGTCATATTGTGATTAATACAGATTACAGATAATCACATACACTGACAAGAAAATAAACACAAGAATCTCTTATCACTTACAGTATTAGAAATTTGGTGTAAAATCAAAAAATAAATGCAGAAATAGGATTACTTATATGAAAGGGGCATTATTCTGGATCCAAAGCCAAAGTAACTATTCTAAACCAATACAATACGAATTAAGCATTCGTAAAATTATACATTAAGAAACTATTCTTTATTTCCAATGGCACATTGAAGAATTACATAAAAACATTCCCAGTAAGGCAGATGGTTTTGGGTCTTCTGGATCATCTTCTCGTGGGACTAATTTGACAACTAACTGAGCCGTTATACAGATGCAGAAGTCAGTGGCAAAATTAAGAACTGTCTTCCACGGGAAACAGGGTTAAGTTTCCGGTCCGTAGCCCCAGCCACAGCAACTCTCTAGCCTATACTGAAATCTTGTTCCCTTTTAGTGTTTTTATATCATTTTCAGATGCTTTATTTTTCCTTCTGAAGCATGAAATAATTTCTTGATGTTAAATCCCATCATCTAGCACATAGGAACTTTTCTCAGCATCCTCCAGACATACTTCTGAGGTCTGCACTGAGTATTGTTTTTAAATGCATTCCTGACACACAATCTTTTCTATATTTTTGCTAGAAAATATTAATACTACAGGAACATTCAACTTCCAGAATAAATATTAAATATTCCTTAAATATTTAGGGACTCTTTTAGCCACGTTGTCCTTTCTGGATGACAGGTTCAGCAGGATTTTTCACCCTGCCATACTCTAAAACAAACACTAGAGTTCCCAAAAGGCACACGAGAGCCCTCCACCCCCAAGGCCCTTCATAATAGCATTACTTGCTACACGAACCACCAAACCTCAGCCCCCTTTTTCCAGAAAGGAAATACTGCCCCTATGCTATTGTATCTATGTTCACATAATAATGAAGTTATAAACACTACAGAGTAAAGGCTAGCATTTTTTTAGACATTAAAACAAAGACAATCCAGAGAGAACTGCACAATTTTCAGGCAGTTTCATGTGGTTGATCACAGCCAAATCATTGCTGCTTTGCCCCCATGGAACTTCCTTTCTCAGAGTCAGAGTGAAACTTAACAACATGAATAAAATAAGCCACCACTCAGATATAAAATTTCCAGTTTACTAGTCTTTCAGTTCACCTGCTAAAGACATCACGGTCAGAAATGAAACTGCCAACTGGCTCTGATCACTCTTTGAGAGAGGCATCTCAACACTAACACGAGGTAGGAGCACAACATAAGAGAGTGGAAGAAAAGGGTCACTTTAAGTAAAACAGTAAGTACACTTTTGTGTACGTAGTCAATATTCACATTACTTTGGTAAGAGTCGTGTCAAATATCAGAGCTGAATTTTAAAGGATACTAGTTAACTTCCTTCTGAAAGCAGAAAATCCATCTTGATGAAATATAACGTCACTTCTTCTAAACTTTATTAAAAGAAAATATTGTGCTTATTTGGGGGAATTTCTCCCTGTGTGAAGTTTTATTAAAGAGTTTAGCTGCACTTAGCTGATTTAATTTTTGGACTGACCATCTTACTACATCAGTCACAAGGAATTATTATGATTTTCATAAGAGTATCAAGAAATAAACACTGTTATCCTCAATATAAGTATCATCATATTTTTTCAATGAGGTCCATACTCAAAGTGAGAGCAAATGAAAACTATTTTTCATTCTTACTAAGTGCAGAAATATGGTACAACTGAAATATGACTTGCATCAATTCTCGGTAATAAAACATGTACAAAATAGAACCGACAAATATTCTCTGTATAACAGAGTCCTGAATGATGTATTTTAGAAGCAATTTGCTGTCTTTTTTATATACATGGGAAAACCATTGTTCTACAAAGTTATCAGAAAACTCAATGCAGTAATGCCGCTAGCATTCTAACGCAAAAAGTAATTTTACAATGTTGGTCTTGGCTATTTCTTCTATAAAATCCTTCTAAAAAAGATCACAACAGCTTGTTACAATTCCAGGCACTTTTGCCAAGAGTCTTTCTTCTGGGTTTTTCAACACATACTAGCGGAAGAACTCCTGTTTGTAATGATAGGCTATCCTCTCAACTGTCAAGAAGAAATGATAGACTGTGGATGAGTATCAGCTGCACCTAGGAAAAGGATAAAGTAAGCCCTATAGTCTCAGAACTATGAGAATTGCTCAACTATTTTAGGGTTTCTGAACTTTACCAATGCAAAAAATTGGGAGCTTAGGGCAAAATGCTACATACACGCTGTATTAAAGCACCCAAAGATACCTCTTTGCTTAACAGAGAAAATGACGTTTTGGGAGTGATTTCTGCAAACGAGACCAAAATGAAAGAAGATCATAGTAAAGATTTGTAGGTGCCTTATGTTATATTAATCATGCATTCTGCTTGTGAAATAAAGAAATATGGATACAGAATTACATTCTGCATGCCTAAAATATTTTACAATCACTTACCTTCACAGAGTTTCTGCTTTATAACTTCTTTAATTCTTGATATTGCAATATAATCTTCAACATAAAATACGTAAGTTGATGAAGGCTTGTTGGCAATAGCTTTAAGTTCATCCTCCTCAATTTCTGAGCCAACACCAATAGCAAACAAAGTGATTTTATTTTTCCTTGCTTCTGCTGCTACATCTTTGACTTCATCTTGTGACTTTCCATCAGTGAGAACAACTGCTATTTTTGTTAAAAATCTTGAAGATTTTGCAAAAAGATGGTCAAAGGCAAACTGAATAGCTCTTCCTGTTCTTGTATTTCCTCCCAAATAGTGTATGGACTCCATTTCCCTGATGAGGTTCTCGGTGGATTCATGAGTTCCGAGGGGAATTTCAAGTACAGGGTAATCACTGTACTGGACAACTCCGACTTGAATAAACTTTGGCCCTATGTCAAAATTTCTTGTAATATTGACAAGCCAGCTTTTGATTATTTCAAAGTTTTCTGGGCCAACACTGTAGGAGCCGTCTAAGATAAACACTAAATCTGCCGGAGCAGTTCTGCAACCTAAAAAAAAAAAAAAAAAAAACCAAAACCATTTTAATAAACTCTTCCACTTTCTTCTTCCACAGGAAATATTTTTCATATCAATTACTGTTTGTACGAGAATCTCTATTCCATTTTAAAAAAATCAGCTGAGTTTATCAGAGAAAACAAGATTGTTTCTGTAAGCCACACAGATACAACTTGGTATCTGAAAACCACACCACCTTCTGTTTTTTACATTATCACTAGAAACAACTATGAAAAATACTGGAATTTAGTTCCTTCACTGGCAATTGCGTTTCATGCAATCAGCAGAGAGAAATACATTTGGGGTTTTTCCATATCTCTTTGCCTGCAAAGATGATAAACATAAAAACTCATTTTTGTTATCAAACCCAGCACACTGCAGAGGAAGGCTACAGTCTGAATATGCCAGACTTCAGCAGTAACATCCCGTCCTTTAACAAATACATTTTAATTGACTTCTGACACTGCTACATGGCACTTACAAAACTAGTTATTCTAAAAACCCGAGTCTCAATTGAATGTTGCTCAGTGATCTAATTCAACCAGCAGAATATAAGATCACATAAGCATTTAATAAATATAATGTAATTGCATGATGACTTAGGCATGGATTCAGCACTACTAGCTGTAGTCACTTATAAATGGATCTTTTAAACTAAATTGTCAACTACAGGCCTTTTAAACTAAATTGTCAACTACAGGCCATGGACTGACACGAGAATTTCTATAGGACAGTCCTATCCACTTTATATGCACATCCTCAGATGGAGGGAATGACTTTCTAGAGGAGAGGTTTTTTAAAAGGTAGCTGTTTAGAAGACAAAGTGGCTGAATAAAAAGATTAACAGATTTAGAGTATAAAACTTGGTTTGGTGGGGTTTGAGATGCTAATTTTGAAGAATCATAGAATCTTCATGGTTGGAAAGGACCTTTGAGATCATCAAGTCCAACCATACACACACACACACAAAAAAAAACCAACCCCTACAATCTCTGTCACTAGAGCATGCCCTGAGGTGCCACATCTAGACGTTTCTTAAACACCTCTAGGGATGGTGACTCAGCCACCTCCCTGGGCAGGCTGTTCCAGTGCCTGACCACTCTTTCAGTAAAGGAATTCTTCCTAATGTCTAATCTAAACCTCCCCTGCCGCAGCTTCAGACCATTTCCTCTGGTCCTGTCCTTATTCACCTGGGAGAAGAGGCCAACACCCACCTCTCTCCAACCTCCTTTCAGGTAGTTGTAGAGGGCAATGAGGTCTCCCCTCAGCCTCCTCTTCTCCAAGCTAAACATGCCCAGCTCCCTCAGCCTCTCCTCATATGACCTGGTCTCCAGACCCCTCACCAGCCTGGTAGCTCTCCTCTGGACACGCCCCAGCACTTCTATGTCCCTCTTGTAGAGAGGGGCCCAGAACTGAACACTGCAAGGTCTGTCCCAGAGCTGGGGTTATCTCAGCTTCCTCTCAAAGAACCTTTATTTTTGTAATTTAGTTTCTCACATAACATTAAGCTATTCAAAACATGACTTCTGAAGAAATGAAAATATAAATACTCAAGACACAAGTTTCAATCAAGACTGGAGCTTTACAGTTCCATCTGCTGCCTTGGGCATTTCCAAGACACAAAAAGAAATAAAGATACTCCCTTCTGTCCTGGTTTCAGCTGGGATAGAGTTAATTTTCTTCCTAGTAGCTGCTGTGTTTTGGATTTAGTACAAGAATAATGCTGATAGCACATACTGTCTTAGTTGTTGCTAAGTAATGCTTATATTAAGTCAAGGGCTTTTTCAGCTTCCCATAGAATCTGAGGGAGCATAGACAGGACAAGTTGGCCAGAGAATATTCCATGCCATAGACGTCATGCTCAGTATACAAATAGGGGCTGGCCAGGCGACAGAAATCCACGATCACTGCTTGGGATGAGCTGGGCAACCAATCATCAGGTGGTGAGCACTTGTATTGCATCACTTATTTTGTATATTTTTTACCATTATTATCATTATTATTGTTTTATCTTCAGTTACTGTTCTATTAAACTGTCTTTCTCTCAACCCATAAGGATTTTTTTTCCTTTTTCTCCCTCTTCTCCCTGCCCTACTTGGGGACTGGGGGTGGCGGGGAAGGGAGAGAGTTGAATGGCTGCATGGTCCTAACTGCCAGCTGGGGTTAAACTATGACATCTTCCTAAAGGAGAAATAAGATATTTAAGATACTTATCATATGGGATTTTCACCAGGAAAATTATACTGGAAAAAAAATCACCATTAACAGAAGTGTACATGTGGACCTGAAAATGGATACTATAAATTCAAGGCATGCTTTGAAGTTGTCCTTATCTGAAATATAAAAATTAAGACTTACTTGCTCTTGTTTCCCCATCTTCAGCTGAGACGTAATCATGAAGTAGCAGAATTAATAGCATCTGAAAAAATGTTATCATCTGTGCCATGTGTATTGTATTTTCAAAGTCTTGAGATTAAACTAGATGAGGAAGAAATTAAAAGAAAATGCGGTGTTATTATATTACAAAACAAATCCAGACTTCTGTGTTTTAAAACTTGTGCGTGAGGAACAACTGTAAATCGAATTTGCAAGCCCAGACATACGGCCAGCCTGCAATGGACAACAGATCCAAAAAGTGTCATCAGGCATGTAAGCCCAAAACTGAGATTCTAAACTCAACAACACTCACGAGCCTTTCTATGTAAGCTCAGTTTTCACCAAGGCACGTTTATATACTTCTCCTGATCGGTAAAGACATAAGTAGGTTATATTCCCAGTGACATTTGTCCAACCACTATCCTGCTCTGCAGCCATTATCCAAAGACTTGACAGCTACTGCTCCAAAATATGGCAAGTGTTTATGTATCAAGTACCAGTGGGGAGATGTTACTCCAGTCTCAACCCACACAGCTGGCTACTTCAGGGAGTCTGGGACACTTTCCACTCCTCTACCCAAGGATGAGACTGCCACCAGAAGTCAGGGTCTCAGCAAGACCCAGCCCTCTCCCAGCAGAGCCGAGCCCTGCAGACTGTGTACCATAACATCCAAGGTTACATAAATTATATGCATCTTCAACTTTTGAATTTTTCCTCTGTTTATGTCTCCTTTGTTATCATGGTCTCTGAATTATATCTCCAAAAGGGTCCTGAAGCACAGATGCAATTTTGGTCTTGTGTTGCTGTCATAAATACTATTTGACAAATTTACTTAAATTAAGCCATATTTATTACTTATGTTTATTGCAAAAAAATAGAATCATAATGGGAAAAGACACGTTTTTGGAGTACTGGATTAGAGATCCATTCATTTCAAGACTCTGAAAAAAGCTATACTGAATCTCTTTTGTTTTCTGTCTTCTCATCCTCCAATGCAAAATGCAATTTTTCTAACTACATTTTATCCTCCACTACAAAACACGAACACTCTGACAGAATAAGAGAGGATTAACTGCTGGTCTGAGTAAGTACGTGCACTAGTGACTGAGAACTGGCACAGGCTACCCAGAGAGGCTATGGAGTCTCCATCCTTGGAGATACTCAAAAGCCTTCTGGACATGGTCCTGGGCAACTGGCTCTAGGGTTGGGACCAGAAGACCTCCAGAGGCCCCTTTTAACCTCATCCACTCTGTGACCCTTTGATTTCTACTAAACTATGTGAAGTGGTACTTGTTCGTGTAAGCGGAGATTTGGTGAATCAAATGTCATTAATATAACAGAGGACAGAATGTTACAATAACTTATATCTATTCATATTTTAACAGAAACTTTTTTTCCCCATTGAGTATTCGGTTTGCATTCAGAACAACATTGTCTTTGTGCTGCTCAGTCATTGGCCAACTAACCTACTGCTTTTAAATTTTCCCATATTTTCCCACATTTACAGGAAAATCTCTAGATCATGGGGAAAAAAAAAGGCAGCTCAGTTCAGGACAAATTTTCAGTAGCAGTTCAGGGCCTATTCATTGCACTACCCTTCAGTGTCACTAATTTAAGTATTTTACATCTAGCCAGAAGACTAAATATTCCTCTTCTCTCTACAGGCTTTGCTTTGTCAGTCATGTTAGTTTTTATCTATTATACACTAGTTTATCACTAACATTCTTGCTGCTTTTTTCAGCCCGTTTCCTAGAATTCAAATGGCTTCCTTGAATAAGGCAAAGACTCCTTCCATTTTCTTATCTTTATCTTCCAGTCATAAACCTTTACTTATGCCGAAACCAAAATGATTTACACACTCACATAAAAGGTCAAATATAAATGAAAATATTTATTACACAACAAAATCAAAAGTCAATATAATGAGGGGAGGATGAAAGCTGTGTGTATTTGTCCTTTTTATATAGCTAATCTTTAATTTTGAACTCTTCAGGGTAGACAAGGTGTCCACCACATTACTAGTAATAAGGTACTGGCAGATGTTCTGAAACTTCTGCAGTGCTGGAAAATACTATTCTCCAAAAATACACAAAAACACAATTCAGCATGCCTATTGCAAGTGCGTCTTAGGAGAAGAAATAGGTAAATGGAAATAATTAACCATTTTCTTTTCCAAGACTAGTCAAGGGAGTAAGAGAATGCCATTTAATCTATAACACACTGAGCAGACATCAAGCAGCCAGTAAACTGTTATCTGCAACAAAATTCTCCAGCAATCTTTCTCTCTAAAGGTGCATATACCTGACATGATGTTTTTAGGAAAATTATATCAGAAGAAGGGATCACAGAGTTGTAGGGGCAAGACAATAACATGTAGAGAGGTAGTAATTTCAGTGTCAGGTTCATTTCTGGTCGATTCATGATCTGCATTTGCCAAATAGAAGATGTGCCACAAAATCAGTAAGTTGATTTACTCTGGCTTTTCAGTCAGCTGCTTTGCTTTTTCCACTGCTTATAAAGCACCCATTCCATTAAGACAAAAAAAAAAAAATATCTCCACAAACAACCTCAAGAAATGCACACCAGTCAATTTCCAGGAAATGCTACTCCCACTTATTATAATCCCCCAAAGTTAATAGTGCAAAACCATAATTATTATATTATTAAATATCACCTCCAGGTTACAGATAATTGCAAGGTAACACCATACCTTGTTATTCATATTATCTTGCATCAGAAGGGGTGAGAAACCAGATGAAGCACTTTGGAGATAGGACGTAAGATGCACAACGATGCTACAAAAATACTGGGATGTCAACTTCCTTTAAATAGATTAAGTGTCAGTTTCTTGTGCCAGCTATTAGAAAAAGGATCTGTTTAAACTATGAAATTAAGTGTATGCAACTACATGTACTAGGCATGTAATACATGAGAAAAACTTACCATAGCAGAAGTGGACAATTAAATTGATTATTTCAGACTTGATGGTTTGTAAGATTCATCATTTTAAAATCACTTTCAGCCTTTTCCGTGGCAAGTGTTTACTGAAGGGTAAAACACATCTCTCACGAGGCCAAATTGAGCAATACCAAAGAAGAACATATGAAATTAAATCTACGTGGGAATCGGAATAGCAAGCAACCAAAGAAGGACAACCTGCATTCTTTGAAACTACCAGAAAAATGTCAGCCTATAACCGGAAAAAAAAAAAAAAGACAGACGACTGTACAGAGAGCCAATATTTATTAAAAAACCACAATGTTGGCCCCAACAAACTATAAAATCCTATAGATTTCTCCAACCAACAACCCCAAAAGGTCCAAAAAATTCATAGAGAATAGCTGTGAAAAAGACAACTAAGGAAAATATCACAACAGTACATTAACTAATTTTTGGTGTTTGCCATCTCTGTGGTTGTCTAAACAGTTATTTATGTAAAATCCGTAGAATTTATGTCAAAGGAAAATAAAAAACAAGCCACTTAATGACTTCACTGCATCAGTCTTCATTAAAAAGTGTATGGGGACTGCTATCATTAATATTGCAACTCTTTTTGAAAATGAAACAGTACACTAAATCTACAAAATCATTTTAACAACACGCTCCCCGCAGTATAAAACTTTTATGTGCTCCATGACATAAGTGCAGGCACTTCAGGTCAGGTGGGGACATCAGCATCCTGCTCCCTGGCACAGCTCTTTGTCCACCAACACCTGCAGAAGCCATTAATGCCTTCCCTAAACTGCACCACCTCCTTTCACCTCTGCTCATCCTTCCGCAAGCATTTACCCACTGGTACCTTCAGGGATGAGCCCCCCAGATCTGCAGGAACGGGAGAAGCTACAGGGAAGAGGAAGATGCTCAGAGCTGGCTGGGTGGGAAGGGGAGAGCAGGGGGCTGCAATGAAGCCCTGTGCCTCCGAGGAAAGAGGTGCTCCACAGAAACACTAATCATAGAGTCATAGAATGGTTCGGGTTGGAAGGGACCTTAAAGATCATCTGGTTCCAGGGACACCTCCCACTAGACCAGGCTGCTCAAAGCCCCATCCAGCCTGGCCTTGAACACTTCCAGGGATGGGACATTCACAACTTCTCTGGGCAACCTGTTCCAGTGCCTCACCACCCTCACAGTAAAGAATTTCTTCCTAATATCTGATCTAAATCTCCCCTCTTTCAGTTTAAAAATGTTACCACTTGTCCTCTTTATGAGGGAGCAGAATAATAAGTATTACTTACTTACTTATAAGTAATAATACTTGACTGTGGGAGAGGTGAAATGCTGCGAAAGCAGCATTTACTGGCTGTCCTGGAATAAAGAGAGTGTCAGGGAGCCTGGTTTGGGAGCAGAAGGGAAAAATCATGTCAAAATCACCGCAAATAGGAGATGAGGGGTGTTACAGGGGAACTAGAAGTAAGGAAAGGAAAATTCATGGGGATATGCTGTGGTGTGTTCCACTCACACCCCCAGCAGAAATGTGCCGTCCTCTGAATTTTTCAGTTCAGTGTTCTCCTTCTATTATTCATTTGCATTCATCTCATCCATGTATATTTTTTAAACAACAGGCAAAAATTAATGGCACACCCCTCCTACGACCCTGCTGGTCAGCTCTCATCAAGTTGTCTTAAAACTCAACAAAACGGGAGTCCTGAAAGAAAAAAAGTAGAACAAAAAAGAAGAAACGTTTGCAAGTTCCTCCTGGCCACAGCCCCACGTACCCAAACAGAGGGAACGGCTGTTCACCATGCAGCCTTGGCAGCACACGAGGGGCATTTCCAAATGCGCTCTCACTCCACCAGTAGAAGAAATAATACCGGGAAAACCTCCACGAGCTATCAGGCATCAGTGCCAGGGAGCACAGGAGGGAATTACAGGGCAAGAATCATATATGTCACACTTCTCACAGTGAAGAATTTCCATTCTTCACTAGTGAACAAAACAGCAGCTTTCAGCATACATCTTTAATCTTGAAAGACATTAAAGTAATGAAGCTATCACACCAGAGCAAGATTTCTTTTGGTGAAAACCATGCTCCAATTTATAATTCTGAAAAAGAATCAGTAAAATTACTGGCAAAACAAGTTTATCTGATTTGCAGAATCAAATTGTATTCCCTCAACAGATCAATTTTTCCATCTATTTGTGAGGGTCCTTCTGTATTTCATTTACAACAATGCCTGAAAAATGGGAAATGCTGAACTTGAGAACTTCATTATAACTATAAAGCCAAATAACTATTTAGTAGTCCAAAATGGACTTATTAATAGAAACCAAAATTAAAAGGATAAATCCAAGACTTAAGCAACCAGACAATAAGGATTCCAGGAACTACCCAGTGTTCAATTTATTTCAAAGAAAATAATAATATAGCACTGCACTTTTAACAGTCAAAAGAGATGCCAAACCAACAACTCCAGAGACCAAACTTCTGTGTCTTGTCGACACAGCAATTACAGCACAGGCAATAGAAGTGTACTTGAAATTACTTACAGAAAATACTTGCCCAAGAGCCATATTGTTAACATGGAGAGGCCACCAGTAATATCAGCCCAGGACCACTCCACTGACATTGACAAAAGCCAAAATTCATCACTGCTGATTATATTATTTCTACCTCCATTTTTTTTTAAGAGAAACGAAGAAATTTGTCTCTATGTTGGTCCATGGATGCTGCTTTCTCCTCTGCCCCCGTGTGCTAAGGGATGGCAAATCTGTCCCAGCACTGCACAGGCAGCAGGACACGGGATTCATGCTTGCTCTTTATTTCCTCTGCATCTGCTAACAGCAGCAAGGACTCGGTGACCCTTATGGCCGTCCAACTCCAGATATTCTATGATTCTATGATATTATGCTGGCTATGTGAAAAATTTAAAAAACAAACAAAAAAAATCCCAGAAAAGAATATTTAAAATAAAACTTTTATCCCCTGTCTTTTTCCAAATTACCTGCTGTGATTAGTTTGTGGTTTTACCAAATGTAACCAGGAAAACACATGTATCAAACCGCTTTCCCACCTCTCAGTTATACCAAACCACTTTTAGTATGTGGAAGCTCACAGAACAGAAATCCATACAGGTTTACTAAATAAATACACGGACGTTGCATCCAGCTCCAGTAAAGAGTAGCAGACTGAGAGAGTGTTAGTGGAGAAACACCGTGTATGTCACTGTATTTTTCATGGCATCCTCCATGCTTATTTCATTTTTTCACCATAGATGGGAGAGTGCACTGCACTCAGAGGCTTTGTAATCCTGGTGGTGCACAGGGTGGCAGGAGCAAGCTTTTGGCTGTCTCCCAACTCCACAAAACTGTTTAAATTACAGCCGCAAGGGCCTATCAGATGTTAACTGAGACAGGATACTGGGCTGGGTGGACCTTTAGTGTGACTCATTATGGCCATTCTTCTGTTCTTCACTGTATGCTTTTTATCTTGTTTTTTTTACATGCCACCTTGATAGCAAAAGGGATGTTTAGCGTGAGTGTAAACAGTCCGCTGGGGTAAAATGGTCCATCATGCACAGAGAGATAACAAACAGCTTATGTCAAGGCCTCTGCTCTGAGCCCCTGAAATGAGGGCTTGTAGAGCACACCGGGTACTTCTGACTATCTTTGAGACTTGAAGATTCGGGCAAGTTTCTGTGCATCTCAGAGAAAATGAAAGTTAAAACCATAGCAACACTACTAAGCATCAGGCCCTCTTGAACCATGACCCAGAGGGCAGTAGTATAAGACCCTGTTCTCCACCAAAGCAGAGTTAGCAGAGTACTGTTTCTATCTTCACCAAAGGCAGGAGAAAAAGAGGGTACAATAAAGTTTGGCCACATCACCCCATGCCCTGTGAGGGCATGGTCAGAGACAGATGAATTACAGCCTCCCCAATGCACATTCAGGGGTTGTCACATACAGGAGGAAAACCTCAGCAAAGTTCAGAAATTGGTAACCTATTGACTCACCTACATGCTGTGTCATTTTAGGCAACTTTAACCAATTGGACGGTTCCTGCAACATATTTCTTGCTTTCTCCTGGGCGCTGCAGTTTTGCTGTGCAGCAGCATTTGCACAAACAGAGCCCTCAACACCGACTGGGAAGGAAATTGAACTCAGGTTTCCTACACAGTGGACACGTGGTACAGCCATTACTGAAACCAATAACCTCTACTCGATTTTTGAGTAAATCCTAGGCTGCCCACACGTTAGAGGTGGCAAAGGCATGCAAATCCCAGAACAGCTTCGGTATGCAGAAGTGCACAGAGGCTCAAACAGCAGCATCACATGCATGCACAGCAGAAGAATTGTGCATGCACAGTGGAGGGATTTCATATCCAAATTAAGTTTTCAGGAGGAAATTTAGGTGCCTAAGCAGGTTAGGCAGTATTTCCACTTTGCATTTAAGGTGCTTAAAAGCAGCACCTTCTGTATCTCAAAAGGGAGTTTGCTGATGCAGTCTTTCCATATCCCACTTTTCAGTGCCCAGATAAGTGTATCATTTCACTTCCCAGGAATACTCTCTGAAGAAACTTTCTGTTTCAAGCAATTTGGAATCTTCCAGAATCAAAAATATTTGCTCTTCAGCGCAGTTTTGTCACTATTCAAACTGGGGAATGGAGAGAGAGAGAGAGAGATTTCCTTTCTCTGAAAACCCTGGCTTCTCTGCTGCATGAAGATTTCTTGCTCAAGAACTACACTGAAGAAATATACAGAAAGGAGGAGTTCCCTCCTTTGCTTCTTCCCATTGCTAGTTACTGACTAAGAAGGAAGCCAGGAAGGGTATGATTTTAACCTTTTCCAGCATTCCGAGAAAATAACCAGACTAAGGGTTATACATATTGTCTCGCCTTCCAAGTATAAGTTATCACTTCTCTCATATTACATCACTGTATAAGCATCTCTTAATTCAGCTAGAGATTGTTAGGTTTGGCCTACAAAGGAACAAATATTAAAACATTACAACAATAATGACTGAAAGGACATACAGGAGATTCCTTGCATTTCCAAAATTTATGCAATAGTACAGAATCTGTACAGCAAGAGAAAAGTAACCCTGAAAATTAAATAATATGGAAAAGTAATGCAATATTTCACCACCTTCTTTTTATATTTGTTCCCTCTGTTTTCACAATTAATGGATTTTACAAATAAAATCTTAAGGGCCATTTACATTTAACTATTTATTCCTAACTCTACCGTATACAGCAAGTCCTAAGTATTCAAAAAGTCTATGAGGTTACTCCAAGTCAGTTACTTTTAACAAGTAATACATCTGAATCTGCATTTATTTCCACTTGGATTTCAGTCCCGTTCTGCATTCATGTTTTCCACGTATTCTTCCTCTTCATTTATTCTTCTTGGTGGGCACAACTGATGGGGTTATTATACGTGCAAACATTTAAAAGAGTAACAGCATTTCCTGGGAAGGGTGAGGCTGTGAAGACATCATTAATTTAGGCTTGGTTTGCACACACTTATATGCACATAAATGCAAGATGGTATATCAACAGATAAAATCTCATGCATTTCTTTCTATTTCTATGTTGGAATCAACTTTTTTGGCATAATCACAAGTATAGTTACACTCATACCGAGAGTGTTCTACAACACTGAATATATGATTACAGAGTAGTTCAGATGAGTTTTTATTAAGAGGGGTCAAGAAAGAAAATTATGTCTTTAAGTTACACATATTGTGAGTTTTCTTGATTTTTTTTTTTAATAGTTAGTACTAGTGCAACAACAATGAAAAGCAGTTGTAAAACGGTTCCGTTCTGGCTAAGTAATACTTAGTCTATATAAGAATACCTGGCTAGAGAAGTACATAGTTAGCGTACACAGTTTGAGATATTTTATTTCCTAACCCTGAAATCAAGCAGAAAGCATTGCCTGGACTCCCTTAAACAGAAAAGGCTAATGGGGCTTTCATTTGGGCCCTCCCTCCCATTCCCACCACCTTTGCTGTCCTTTTTACAGGAGTAAGAGGCACAGCTTTGTTTCCCCTCCCTCTAAAAGTCTGAAAAGCCTACCTGACAGACAAAGAACAGAAATTTCCAGACAGAGCTGGAGAAACACATGGAAGAATTGGGGAGGGATGCAGGCAAAGACCTCTTGCAGCTGAGTAAATGAGTATGTCAAGTTCACAGCTGCAGCAATGGGACCTGTGCAGTGTCAACAATGAAACGACCTGGGTTAGCTGAAGGTGAATGTCCAAGTGCCTGCAGAAAGTGAACGAATATTGGAGACCTCAGAGAAAGAGTAGCATCACATCTTGTCTGCATTTTCAGAAATCAGCCTCACCTGTCTCTGCATATATATCTGTGGTCCCTCAGGTATGCACTAGCATGGTCTGTTCCCACTGCTCAAACATTATTTTGGATTTCTCCCCCAAAGCTCAGTAAAGGCACTAAAAACTATTTCAAGTTTATGTTTGATATTTCATTAATTTGTGCCGCAGCTGCAATTTAAATCCCGCATTAAAAATGATTGATTTAACAGTCAAAAGAGCATTGCCCAAAGACAAACCACTTCAATCTTCACTCCAAAAGACATTTTAGGGATAGGTAAGGAAAAAACCCCAATGGGCTGGTAGTTTAAATGAAACTATTCTGGAACATGATTACAATTTTCACTATTAGAGGTATTCAAATACACAAAAATAAACTCATGGGAATCAGTACTACACTCCGTATTATAACTTTGATATCTAGATTGCATAAAGTGTTCTGCAGATTACATAAAGGCGCAGAGAGGATTAAAGAAATTATGGTATTTTCAGCATATTTCAAAAAGAAAGGCTTTATGCCAACTGTATAAAGACTTCACACCAACTTCAATGCTGTACATCACAACGTAAGCAGTTGATACATATTTCAACCCAAGCAAGAAGGTACATATTTCTGAAAGCAAAGAATCCTCTTGAGAGGGATGGGCTGATTGTTTATTTTTCATATGATTCAGTACAGTACAGCAAACCCACAGACTCCTCCAGTCTACAGCAGAGAAAGTTTGTATTCCTGCTCCAACATCTGCAGTCACAGAAGACTTGTATTTTTAAATCCAATTTATTCTGGCACTTTGCACTTCGTTGGATTTATTCCCACTCTAAGAGGATGCTGTGCCAGGTGCCGGCAATTAGTTATTACGGGTTAAAGAAAAAGCAGGCTTACCACAGCATTTGAGCTGCTGGACTGATACACGACTGATTGGAAAACAATATAGGATGGGCAACTTATGTAAGCAACCACAGCTGGCAGCTCAGCGTGCTGGCTGCAACAAATGAATTTGAGGTCTCCCTGGAAACCATGATTTCATCCCGTCTGCGAAAAGCCCATGCTGTTATTTCTCTCTTTATCAAGCAACTTGAGATTCCACAGAATTTTCCCTCCTTGGACAGACCCAAGGAAAACAAAACAGCTAATCAATAGGATAAAATCTGACACTCAAATTGTATAGTTGAAATTAACCTAGCATAGGGTAATAGCATTCTGTGTAAGAAAAGTTTCAACCTACTCCTACAGGAAATCCAAAAGTTCGAATTTCGAGTGTGCATGCGTATATGCGTCTATATTACCAAACAGGGAAACAGAAAACAATTTAATACAAATGACTACCTGGAGCAACAGTTTGGGAGACCATTTTGTCTGAGCTAAGGAATGTAGAGTTCAGTTGGGCCAGTGACAACTGTTGGTAAGCAGAGGGAAAATAGTAATTTGGGCACATAATGCAATAATTAAATTATATCTAATAATTATATAGAATAATTATATATAATTGCATATAATTGTATATAATTTAGCAATGAAACTACTATAGAAATTGGCTCAAGTCTGAGAGAAAGGTACAACAATCTCTAACAACGAATGCTGACAGAAAGGCATAAAGGCAATATAAAAATGGAACCAAACCAAGTGAAAACTTCTAATGCAATTTAAAGACTAAATTAGGATCATGCCTCGTTGACAAGAGATACACAGAATTGCTCATCCATTACTGGTGTGGCCTCAAAGTCCTCAGAAAAGCAAGCCAGTAGAGGATTCAGAAACACTGTCAGCACTATCAAATTCAGCTAAGTGTTGATACAACAGATAGATGTTTCTGCCAATGGTTCCTCACTTACTTCTTTCTTTTCCCCTAACATTTATTTTCTTTCCATCTTTTTATTTTTGTTCTCCACTTTTCAAAAAGGGAGGGTAGGGAAAGCTTAGCTGTAATTTGCGATGTGATGACTGCAACATTTGCTGTGAAAACAAGAGAGAAGCAGTAAGAAATACACAACAGGTGATTTAAAATAAGTTTGCTATATGAAGGAAAGAGTAAGTCTATGGGCTCTGTTTGACTCCTGCAAGTAAGGGCCAGCATCAGAAAGAGAAGTTCTATTTTCTGCTTCCTATCTTTCTCTTCAACCCGTTTGTCTTGTTCATGCCTCAGACAGGTTTGGATTCCAGCATCAAGCTCAACAAATCAAGCCCATTAGTGTTACTCATTGTCTTTTTCCACAAATTACACTTAACGCTATTCTCAGTGTTAAGTACCGTCAAATGGTGGAAGGTGTGAGAATAACACAGATCCCTGCCTTAGCTGAGGGTTTCAAAACTTTAGTTGAAAGCTTAGTCCTTTCCAGTCCTTCAACTGCCCTCCCTCTTTTTCTCTTTTTTACAGAAACATTTGATAAAAGGCAAAACAGATTAATCTTTTTTTCTTTTTTAAATAGCAAACTGTAGCCATGGGAAAAGCTGGTTAAAGTCTCTGTTCAAGCTTCAAAACTTGATTTTGTTGTTTTGTGCTAAAGAATGAACGGATGTTTATTCCATTTAACTTAGTACAACAGCCTTTAAACTACATATAAAGGTATTATGAAGTAGACTGGCCTTTAAAATATTTGACTATTTATTATGTTAGCATTTTGACAACGATATATAAACTTGCTGACATCAAACCAAGAGTCATATGAGGTAAACAGACAAAAAAGAAATTTAGGTTTTCCAATTCTATGTTTTTTAAATGATAGTTTTGGGGTTTTTTTTACTTAGTTTTCTTTTTACTGAAAATATTGACAAGTCATTCAAAGGAGGCTGTGATTGCTAAAGGAATGGAAATAGCAGAAATTCTAGAGGAATTTAGGACCTCAACTGCTGAAAACTTTGGAAAACTGCAGTTGTCTTCAGTGGAGCTAAATCAGACCCTTAATATTTTAAACAGTTTTTTGAGACAAGAAAACAGAAATTTAGCACGTTCATGCTCAAAGGGCAAAAGATAAACATTTGCTGTTTCAAGTGTATCCAAAATTTGGTACTTTGAGAAACATCCGCAGTTCCAGATACGGTATGCTCCCACACAAAAATTAAAACCATGCAAAATTTACATGCTTAGCTGCTTTTCACCTGCAAGAAGACTAAAGATACTCCAGCAAGTATTCAAACTCACTTTCTTTGCAATGGGATGACTCTTCCAGCCTGTTACAAGAAGACAATTATTTTTACTACAAACATAAAGTATAAAACTCCTTCCTGGTCCCTACCATATGTTTTTCCTTCAGTCCACCAAGCAACTAAGGACACAGTAGCTGTAGAGTTGAGTAACTAATAAATGGACAAATCACACCAAGAAGGTTTTGCAAAGGTTCAGGACAGGGAGAAGGCCAGGGCCGCCCAGCACTACGCAACCCATATCTCTGGGTATTCCCTCTCCAGAAAATTCCTGTGTATTCCTCTGCTTTCAGCTTTGTTTCACACAGGTAAATAGCATTAAGAAAAAATATGAAGTAAGCCAGCAGATACCATACAAACCTCACTCTGGATGTTGTAAATTGCTTTCCGACAAAGGAAAACCACCAGTATTTCCCAATTCCCTGGATGGGTGTCTAAGCAAGGAGCTCTTTTAAGTTGTACATGAAAGCACACACATTTAGAAGAGAAATGCCGTTTCAACATCCATAAGTTAAGTGAAAGGTCATCTGCTTTGCCAAAGCCATTATATGTGATCTTGAGAAGATAAAGGATCATCCAGGATATTTTTGCCATCTAGTTTGACCCCTGTATGCATAAGCTATAGATTGTTTACAAGAAATTGGATTAAACTGCATTTTTAAGAAAAATATCTAATCTTGTTTTCATGACTTGAGTGCATCCCTCCTGTCCGCCCTTAATCTTTTCCACTGCTTAATCAGCTCCACTTTTAAGAAGCTGCACCTTATTTCAAAGATTAATTTGTCTGAATTTCCAGCCACTAGTTCTGCCTACAACTTTCTCAGCAAAACTGAAAGGTCCCCCGGACTTCTTTCCATCTATATGTATTACACAGCCCAAGCCACCACTCCCTGTCTTGTCCTGCATATACTAAACAACTTGACTCTCCTAAGATTCATGTTGCTATACTTGTCTGCCAAATCCCTTCTCCTTTTTGTTACTTTCCTTTGAACTCTATTTTTGACACAATGTTTTTGAGGTGTGGACATAGAACAGAGCGCGATATTTTAGCGTGCTGGTAAGATCCTAGATTGATTCCCTGCTTTTATTCAAAAGCCTTGTACTTCACACATCCAAACTTACTGGTCTATTTTGTCCCAGCCCTGGAGCAACAGCACATATTGAGGTCATTATCTACTGAATAGTGACACCAAAAAAAACCAACATCTCTGAAGTAACCTACAAAGAATAAACTGGTGACAATGATTATTCAGGATGATCTCAGAAGCATTGCTGTTTGTAGATATCCCCTCAGTGTCTGCCAATGAACCTGTTTCTAATTATTTAAAGAATGGAAAAAATGGCCTTTGCTGAAGCAATTTAGCTCCTGGGGGGTGGGAGGGGAGGCATGCAGCATTGCTACGAGTCACTGAGAGAGAACTGAGAGGAAGGTCAAATGTCTGGGAAGACTCTAGGACTCCTGGGTCGTGGGGAGCGAGGATGGGGAAGCTGCATGCAGTCCTGGTCAATATTGTTCTGGGGCTGTGGGGATATAAGTAGGAGACAGGAATAAAATCGGTCTCTCTTCCTCTCTCCCCCATCCCCAACCTCCCTACCTAAATGCAGAGAAAGCCGCAGGGAGATCTCAGCACAGTCTGCAACTACCTGGAGGGACGGTGTAGAGGAGATGGAGGCAGACTCTCCCCACAGCCGTACAGTGGAAGGACGAGGGGAAATGGGCACACATGGGAACAGAGCAAATGCCATCTCAATGTAAGGGAAACATTTTCTACCAGGAAGATGGCCAGACACTAGAAGGCGTGGCAAAATGTCCATCTTTGTGGTTATTCAAACCTGGACTGAACAAGACCCTAGCCAGCCTATGCTAACTGGGTCTGCTTTGAGCAGAGGCTGGGCCAGATGATCCCAGGAGGTCCCTTCCAACCTCCATGTTTTGGTATCTCTGCAATTCCTTTCCAGTACCCCTCCTTCTCCCTCTTCAGAGTACGATTTCCAGGGCACTCGCCCTCGAGGTGCATGGTCCCTCAGGCACATCACCCTTCTCCAAGCCCTTTGCTTTTCTGTTCTGTTGCAGAACAAGGCCTGTGAAGGTAAAAGGAGAGTGTGATGAGGAGCAGACAGAAGAGGTGGGACAGGGTGAGGAAAGCAGGCCCAGACAGCCCTGCCCTTCTGCTGCCCCAGAGGCCAGAGTGGGGCTTCAAGGGTGGCTACTGTCACCCCTCATATCTTGACCTCCCCTCTTGGCAACATGACCAGCAGACAGCTGACTAACCAGGAGACAAAGTCTGGGTATTGAGAGTACACCCCATACTCTGGGCATTCAGAGTACACTCAGCAGCTGCTCCCTATCTGCCCCATCACATGCTCAGAATATGCATCCATATGCATCCATCTCCACATGCACGTGAGTTGTCTACCAAACATCTTCCAGTTTCAAGTCAGCAATGATAAAACAGTTGTGTATTTCTTTTTTATTATTATGGCACCTCAGAGGTGCTTAAGAAGGAATTCATCATGTGGCCAGAGGCAATAGAGCCTTTATAGCAGACATCCACCAGCTCTTCAGCTTTCAACTTTCAAAGTGGCCTTTCATTGCCTGTGATTCTTTAACAAGCAGTGGTGGCTTTCCCCTTTCCATGAGTAACTCCAGCTCTTCTCTTTTGTTGTTTAGGGGACAGTGTTTGTATTAACATGTTAAAAATGTTCCCTACATGTCTTTGTGTGCGCGAATTTTCACATGTGACACTTTGTAGTTGGATACATAGCTCCGTACCTGCATCATAACTGCCTAGCTGTCACATTCTTGGTTTATGATGAGCCATACCCTTGGTGATGCTGGGGAGCGATTCTCCCACTACTAAACTGGCAAAACCATACATACCATCTCATCTCTCCTTACGAAAAAGTCCCTGAACCCTCTAATACTGCTATAACTATTTACCTCCAATATCTTCATTTTTTCTTTTCTCTCACTCCAGACAATCTGTGCTATTGGCCACTCGTTTAATCTTAGTCAGGATTTAATAGTACAATAAGACTACAACTCCAAATCTCCAAAATACCGTGAGAACTACCCTCAAGTTTGAGGGGCATTTGTTTTTACAACAATTACAACAGTCAAGGCCATGCAAGTTTGTTACGCACTTGGAAATTCTCAGAAATCTCAGTGTCCAAAAACTGCAGAAAATTATTCCTCAGCCATTGCAGACAATTCCCTGCAAGCTGGCACTGAAAGAATGGAGTGGGGGTGGAGGGCAGCATCCTGTTCCATCTTGCCAGGTTGCAGCACATGAGAAGAAGGAAAATTCTTTCCTCCCACTCTGTGCCTATGAAGAAATCTTCAACATATGGGTCAGAGAGTCATCTGGGCCCCGGGAATGAGATTTGCCACTATACTCAGCAGTGATCCCAAACAGTCATAAGCACTCATTACCCACACACCTCTTAGGTTTCCACCAGGGAATCAGAAGAAATAAGGCACTTTTTTCCCCTCTTTTGAGCAATAATTAAATAGTATTTAGCATAAAGAGCACGCTATCTCAGACTACTCTGACATGTTATATCTTTTACGATATCGTAGCCCCTATAGTAAATAGCTGAAGCCTTTCCCATTCTGCCTCCTTCATGCCATTCCACTTGCAACTATTCTGTTCAAGAGAACAGAGCAAACAGTTCTGCCCTTTGTTTCTTTTTGACATTAAGGGGCCTATAATTTCTTAATAGTTCAGGAGTTTCACATTTCTGAATCAGCCAACTTGACTGAAATTAGCAACAGGCGAATTAAATTGCCATTAGAGGTCAGAGCAGTTTAGGCAACACTTTTTCTTTCAAAAGCACAGATGAATTTTTCCAAAGTAGTTCCCGTATCTCAAAACACACAAAACATGTGTAACTTATTTTCCATAGAGTCCATTAAGAAATGGACCTACTGTCACCAACGTAGGTTGCAAAAGAAAGAATAAAACAACATTGCACACTTGCTAGGACCTGTGACAAGTTGCTTGCACTGTATATTGATGGTATCAGACAGGCCTGAACAAAGTACAGGTCATGCTTTCTTGCATAAACAGGTGTATAGCTTACCTTTCAGAGAAATACCACAAACTAAAAAAGCAGACTTTATATCATCATAAATTTTTATACATGGCTTTCAAAAACAGTGAAAGGAATACAATATGTAATAATACATGCCAGAAATTTGACATTTCTAAAGATGCCAGATGCATTTTTAGACATATTCCAGAGTTATTCAAGTTGAGATGGGCTTTTTTTTTTTAAATGTCAAACTCGTGCTTTTAGAAAAATGGGTAGATTTGGGCGTTGTTTGTTTGTTTGTTTGCTTGTTTTAAAAAGCTGAATTGATATACAAGAGAGAATTCAAATATCTTCTGTGTTCCCAAGAACACAAAATCTTGAGCATCACTTACTGTGTTTCAGGGCAAACACTGAGAGTGTTTCCAGGGTTTATTCTGGCACTTGGAGCTAAGGATTATACAGCTGGACAAAAGCACCATGCACGCAGTCTTAGTGACTTCATGTAAAGAGGGCTCGCAGAGATAAATTCATCTCTTAAATGTCAGTTCCAATTTGTATTTCTTACAGTAAATGAAAAGCCATGG
The DNA here is from genome assembly GCF_963924245.1 of Chroicocephalus ridibundus. Classification (NCBI taxonomy): domain Eukaryota; kingdom Metazoa; phylum Chordata; class Aves; order Charadriiformes; family Laridae; genus Chroicocephalus; species Chroicocephalus ridibundus. Next base: position 101,987,632 of record NC_086286.1, on the reverse strand, counting down.
TTTAAAGTCATGACCGTGCATGGTGTTCCACTGCCTCCCTTGTGGGAGTGATCCTTTTTAATTATATTTTAATTATATTTTAATTATATTTTTAATTATATTTTTAATTATATTTTTAATTATATCCAATCCTTAACCTTCTGCAAGCATTCCTAAGAGTTTGACCATTTATCACCAGAACACTAAAGATGCTGGAGGTAGTAATAGCAGGTTTTTACATTTTTTGCTCCAGTTAATTTTTAAATACTTGGCGTGAAGTAGTTACTTACAAAATGAGGTGCTGCAAGTGCCTGTCATGGTACAACCTAAAACCTCCAGATTCATCAGAGTTCAGTGCCTGCATTTATGCTGCAGAGCACCAACATAAAATCATTTTGTTTATATTTGCTCTCCATGATGCACAAGATTCATCTTCATTTCTATAGTGTTGTTAGAAAATATCTATTAGCTTTTAAATTGTGGGATTCATAAACTGTAAAAACATATAGTAAGCCAGCAGCATGAATAACCATTAAACAAACATGGAACAAGATAAATAAATTTTAAAAAAGATCTATACCCAACTTAGCCAACATGTAGCAATGAATAATTTGTGTTAGACAAAATACACAAAGAGATAAAAATGGATCCAGATGAAGAGCTTCTGAACATATTCCCTTTTATATGATGTTCCCTGTTTATGAAGTTTGCTTCATAGACAAAGTTTTAGTAGACTTAATTAACATGAATTTATAAAGACAGATTCAAAAATGCCTTAAAGCTTTATTTCTATATTTCAGTCCTCTACTAACGTAAGAGGTAAGAACATGGCACAACTAATAGGTGTTGAAACCTCTGTACCAGACGGCAACCTCCTAGTGGTGAAGAGTAGCCTGGAGTCAGGCATTGCCTTGCTGGGCAAGTCCTGTCCGTCGGTGCTACAGAGCATCACTGAGTGTCAGAGAGACACTTCTTCAGTTCTGCTCAGAGATATCATGAATAGGAAAATCCTGAAGAAGCTATTGAGTGTGCTATAAAAGGCAGTATGAACTGCTTTTTTGTGCTTTTAATTTTGCAGCTTTGTTTCTAATACTGCACCACACACACACAATGTTTGCCATTATCCTTGATCAAATAAATCAGACTTTTCATGTAGATTTCCTCTTCATCTAAGAAGCATAATCTCTATCACCGTTGACACATACACACCTCACTTTGGTCCAGTGTAAACAACAGATGCTTCCTGAGATGTGGCTTGCTTTTGGAGGCCTAACACCCAAAACAAATCAGAGATCTCTAGTGTTGGTAGACATCAGTTATGCCGCAGGGATCACTTTAGAAACTGAAAACGTGATACCTATATTGACAGCTCTCTGCAGTGCCGGCAAAAAAAGAGTCTGAAACACACAATACCCCCCATAGTTACACCATACCTCATACTTCTCCTCTCCCATTCCACCTCTATCCGGAAGCTCACCATTTAAACATCTACCAGAAATGTAAGACAAATGGTTCAAACTGCTTCAGATTGAGGAAGGAACTAAACCTTGGTCTTCTTTCCTGACTAACGCTCTAACCACATGACATAAAGAGTAAAAAATACTGCTTTTCACGGAGCTCGTTGCAAAAACGTGTCTTAAAAGTTCCTGCTGGATCAGGATCCACAGATGAGACAGGTGCTAGGTCCCTACTGCGCCACACAGTTCTAGATATGCCTAGCATCAGTCATGTAGGTGTGTAGGAATTTTTATTGACAGAAACACAGGCATAATGACTTCAGTTACCCCTGGGGTTGAGTAGAAGCAAGACTCTATGGTATTGAAATGTCAGACCTAGGCATCCAAAGTAGAAGTTACACACCAAAGTCCTTAGGCCTTTGAGGAATGATATAATCAAGACTCATTTCTGTACCTGAGGGCAGCACTTTCTAAGTAAGCCAGAATGTACTAGTAATGCAGAATGCAGATGCTCTGCAGTAGATTCTGTGCTTCAAAGCAGAGATGCAAAATTTAACTTAGGCACTGTTTGCTGAAGCTGCATTCCCAGAAATCCTGATTTCAATGGTCTCTCCTCCTCAGGCTCATTCTTCCAGTTTTTCTGTGTTCCCATGCGTCCCATGGAAACCTGAAAATCAAGTTTCTTTACTGTGACTTGTCAAATATCACTCTTCTCACTTCACCTGCATCACTATGCTTCTCACTGTCTGCCCACAAGTAAGATCAGTTTTTAGATATTTGTAACCACTCACCCAAAGCACTTCACTGGTTTGAGTTCTATACAGATTTTGATAGTCCATTCATTAATGGTTCATTCATTAGCACAAGCCAATAGTAATATTACCTGACCTGCACCAAAGTATATAGAAAATTTTTTACAGAATTTAATACAAAGTGGGAGAGGGAGAAATTCCTTTTCAATAAAGCTCAATGTAGTTTTATATAGTAAAGTATATTATAATCTACATTATATGCTGCAGTATAAAAATATGTAACCTATAAAATAAAAATGTAAATAAATATAGCATTTACCTGCAAGTTGTAAAACTAGCACCTGTGGGTTTAGACAAAACCAATCATTGTACAGACACAGTGTCACTCCTTCAACTGAAAAATTACTAGGTGGACTGCTGTTTCCACTCAAAATAAAAGCCCAAAATAAATTAATAGCGAACTCAATGGAACATAAAATCTGCACCTGGACTGTAATTTTTGTTGCATTCCAGCCTAAATAAACACAGCATACAGCATTGTCTGTAGAACTGGGCCTCCAAACGAAACAAGTCAGAAAGTCATCAAAATAAATAAGCATGCACATTATATTGTATAACTTGAAACTTTAAATAATGGCTATTTTGTTTCCAGTTACAGAATGATATGCCATGTTCTAACCTCCACTTAACGTTGCTTTTCATGTAAAAAAACCCAACAATTCAAGAAGTATTCTTTGAAATGCTTTTCCCCCAATTTTGACACTATATTTACAAAATATGAAACTACTGAAATATTGAATACTCTGAGAATATTGACTTAATATGTTCAGGCACATTTTATAGAAGTTATATTTGCCAGTGCAACAATGGTGGTGTTTGCACATACTTTAAGACCGCAATAGTTATATAAATAGCCTGTGAATTCTAGATACTCCACACAACAAGCTAATTGATTTCATGTTTATTTACCACTTCAGAATGACTTTGTATAAAAATGTCATCTCCTTCAAAAAAAAGTCTCATTGGAAGAATCTCTGGGGTATAGTATCAACATCCAAAGACGGTGTGTATAACATCATATACTGTTCTCTTACTTAAACTATAAAAAAATTGATCCACTGCTTGTCTAAAATGGCTTTTCTTGCTTCTAAGACTTATTCCAAGTTGTGTGATTATATTCTCTGTTCTTATATGGGCTGTATAACTCATCAGAATTCACAATCAATTTGTAAGTAACAGAATTTAGCTATAATATAGCCATAATAACTAGCAACTATGTAATCCATAAGCATTGCTTTATACTTTAGAACTTTAATATCAAATGCTGTCAGGTATGTTTTGTCCTGTTAAAGATGAACTCTGTACCTAGACACAGGGTTATTGGTTCTCAGATAGTATAAAAAGTGAAAAAAGCACATACATAAACACAGGAAGTCAATTCCTTGTCAGTCATATTATAACACATGCTTCTATGACAACAAAAATAGATTCAAGATATCAACCAGTGAAAATGTATAAGCAAACGAGAGTAGAAAATAACCACTTCAGGAAAAAGGCGGCAAAATGTCTATGTCACCAAAGATAATAGGTTTATTTCATAATAACTATCATAATAATTATTGATATTTTCCATGTTATCAAAATATTCTCTAGATCTTGGCCTATACATTTTCAGGAGAGAAAGCCTGCCTCTCATTTATTCAAACAAGAAAATACGTTAATGATTTAAAGTGATTATATATTTACTTCAGGTGTCAATCATCCACACTTGAGTTCTATTTTGGTGTCAGTGTAGCTGAGTTTTCAGGATGAAATCACCATATAACAGAATTTTCATAACGCTTTGATTTCTGAGCAAGATTTCATTGCCTGCAGTTGCCCCACTTTCCAAAGGCATCCTGTAAGTAATTCTGCAGGAGCAGAAGACATGTATTAGTCCAGCCCTATTTAAAAATGAGATAGGGTGAACCAGGAAACAAATCCAAAAACTGCATGCGGTCAAGCATTGAGGAGCAGAGAGAATGAGGTCTTCTGCAAAGCACCGAAAGTCATGCCAAGGGAAAGCTCCGTATTGGACAGCTCCAGGACGGCTTTTTCTTGCTACTGTCAGGTAGCATCAAACCATGAACCCATAGTGAATACTTAGCATAAGCAGGTATACTTACGCATACACAAAGAAGAAATTCTCCTTTGCTAGAAACACCTCTTCTGAGGGCAGACACCTTACTTAAATCCAGATCAGAAAAGAAAATAAGAGATAAAATAAGTGGAATGCCTTTACTCTTTAGGAAATAAAAATTAAGCTTTTTTCTTGGTACTGCTTGGCTTCCTCGAAGACAACTATGTGCTTCTGAAAATTAGGTGCAGCTGTCCTCTCTTTTGAGATCCTTAATGAAATCCTCTGCATCCTGGCTTCCCTCCCCTTTTTGGCAAAAGTTGCCAATGTTCGTTTCAGCTGAGTCATGAGCACACCATGACCATGTGGGCCTCTTTGCACAGCAAATGGACTTAATCACAGGGGCATACAATTACATTCCTTTCTCCTCATTGCAAATTCATCAGGGAATAACAAACTTAAAACTCCATTGTCTAGGACCTCAAAAAAAAAAAATAAAATCACTTGTATTGCTATTCAGCACATCTTTTTCCCCTTCCCCACCCCTCATTCTTTTCCATGGTAGTAAAAAAGAAAAAAACTCCTTTATCACTTTACCTCCTATTATACTGCAAGGGTATATTTTTTACAGTTTAATATATCGCCAGCATTTAGATACATTTTATCGTGAGTGACTTCCCACAATTTGTGCAACTCTACATAGGACCTGAAGGATCCTCAATTTTACTTTTCAGGGATAGGAAGAACATCCTCCAGGTCTCTCAACTGCCGTTATGTCTCTGTTCTTCTTTTTCTCTCAAATTCCAGCCAGAGCTATTCAAAAAGCCATTTAATTTATTTGATTGGTTTGCTTAGGGTTGCCATTTGATCCTCTCTTTCTCTGCAAGTAACAGAGTTTCTGAAGGACAAAGGGGACTTCTTTTCAGTAGATGAGAGTTTCGGTTTCCTTTCAGTAAGATAACTAGGGGTTTTTTTCTCTGAAAATTCCCCTCGACATATTAACACCTTTTAATTTTGCATTTCCACCTAGTTTCCTTTAAGTTGCTATGAAGTAAAGGGCTCCACTCTTTACATAGCTCCCATGTTCTTGGCTGTACTTTTCCACGTTGTTGTATCTCATGAGTGGATGGTGAATCTCATGGTATATCTCAAAAGTTCTCTTACTTTTCACCAACCCAGTTCTGCTCCCTCCTAATGGAAACCTTTTAAGCAAAATGTGATAACTACACAGATACTATTCCACTTGGGAAAGGAGGCCACTGAGTTCCTTACCAAGGCAGTGACATTCAGTTCAACTTATATTCTGCCAGGAATGATCTCCTTTATCTTTCAGTCCTCTGCTATCAAGGACAAGATTTTAAGAGCTAGAGACTCCTGTGTCCGCCTCCCATAAGCAACCAATCCTCCGATTAAAAGGATATCATTTTCCCCTGGGTTTTTGATTTGGGCATAAAATCTAATCTCAGAGAGCCACTTCCCACAGAGTGCTTTTTTGTTTTGGAACATTTCCCACAGCTGAGAAAGGACTGAATTCACCACCCTAACAGTCCAGCAATGCTCCATTCCCACTTCTTCCATCTTCAAGTCATATTCTGCATAATTCCCCCGCCCTTTAAATCACTGTACAGATGTGCCTGCCTCTTCTTCACCACATAAGACACTACAGCTATGCTTACAGTGATTATTTTCTCCTCTGCCTTTTTATTTAACTGGGAATATTATTCTATCTTATCTACTTCCAATGAAGAAAGGGGAAATAGTAGGAAAGCAGGGTCAGATCCCAAGTACAAGTAAGCAGGTACATGCCAATCTGGTCAAAGAGCTGCAACAAAGGAAGAGACATTTATTTAAACAGCCTTGGTTAGGTCTCTGTCTAATGGACTGTGTTTGGGACAGGGCTCCAACAGAGCCACCCAGGAGATCCCGGTAGTTAAAAGACTAAGAAAAAGAATATATTACATTTGGGGACACTGAAGACAACAGGTACTTTTCTAATTGCACCTATAATTTGAACGTCTTAAGTGTCTGACATCAGGAAAAGAATTAAAGTACCACTTCATACATCTTCCCTCAAATGTATGCATTACACTGACAGTCCAGAAAGGTCATCATGGGACTATGTGGTCCCTCCCTGGCAGCTCCCCTGCTAGTTTGGCAAAAGTTCACAGTTTTGCACACTTCAGTGAAGCAAGGGTTGTACCACAAGATTTTAAACTGAGCTCAATAATCTGGCATTTTAATAAATTTTACTGTTGATACAACTATGTAATGTTATCTTGACCTCTCCACATAAGATACTGCAAGCTGTTGTGGAATTAGGGAACTCATAAGGGGGTGAGAATGGGAATTACCTGCTGAGACCAAAAGAAGCACAAGTTACTCTTGACAACAAAGTGTCTGTTAAAGGCTGAGCCTAGACACACTCCTGTTGTTATACCAACTGCAGCACTCTTCTCTTATGTGTCTTCCAGCCACCTTAATTGGGCTCATTTTTATATGCTGCAACAGTTTCTGACTGAAAAGAAAACTTTTGGAAATCATTAACTCTACTTTATGAAGAAAGTACAGATCGTTATAAACTATTTTGGAAAATACATGCTTTAAAAATTGTTGGCTTAATCTCAGACTACAGCTCAGGGTTTTGGGGTTTTTTCCACTTTCTGTTGATGTAAACGAGTCCAGGCAAGTTAGAACACGTTTTATCATCACCACAGCTCTGAAGATCTACACAAAAGAAAGAGGAAAGGAATTGACAGTTTGAATAATACAAATCAATATTGTACATTTGATAACTTGGACTAAATACAAAAAATGCAGAGCTTTGGGTAGATGGTCTTTAAAATACACAAAAAATGTTCTGAGCTCACTAAATATCAGTGTTAATGTAGACTCCAACCACAGAAGCTGGGATGCTCATTCCAACAGCTCAATTTCTCCCTTTCAAAGACAGCTTGGATAAAGAAGCTTGTCTAGCATCTTTTAAAAAATCCTACTAGTTTTGTCACACCAACAAATATACAGTGTGCTACACTGTGGCGTGCTACAGCCACAGTGGGTATGCCATGTCCAGACAGACACATTTAGAGCCCTCTCAGCTAATCTTAACTTCCCAATTAAAACATACAAAAAAGCAACTATGACTTCTTTGTTCAAGGTCTTTTACATCCACACACAAACCTACACACTTGTAAGGAAGTAGTCCACTTCTACTAGCAAATTTTACCTATGCCAAAGAAGATGAGGATGGCAGAGCTACACCCCCAAACTGTTGATTAGCACCTCCTACTTACATAGTACTTCTACCACCATCTAAGGACAGAGATGAATGCATATGAGGCAGCGTCGGGACCTGCCATACCCCTCTGCCATACATCACTCACGTCGTGCAGGACTGCAAGAGAAGCAAACCTTGCTCTTCAAGGTCACTGAAGTGCCCTTTTCATCTTCCCACAGTCCCCTTATCTCTTTTCATACCTCCCTTTGTCACCTTCCCAACAGCCAGAACAAGTGACATTGAGACTCCAGCCCTTTTCCCAAAGCCTGGGAGAGGGGACAAGAGTTGGCAGGGGCCAATGAAGAGGGAAAGGAAAACTGTTAGCTTGAGAAGAAATGGATGGCTGCAGAGGTGATAAGAGGCAACCACAACATGGGACAGCGGAGGGAGACAATGAGGAGAGCTGGTCTGGATGAAAAGTGTGCAGGAATAAGAGAGATCTTGCTGAAGCTCCCCCAGACTCTCCCTGTCCTAAAAATGTCCTGAGCCCTCCTCATACCTCTGTCCTCGTGTCAGTCTCCAGAAGGCCCCTGCCCCTCGTCCCACATCCAAAGTCAGATGGCCCTTACAGCCACTTCTCAATGCCTCCTGCCCCAGAAGAGCTGCAAATGATCCCAGCCCCTCCTTGTCTTCTCCCCGCCACGATCTCCAGAACCCACTCATTTTGCCACATCAGTATTTATTTCTGTCTACACTGCTAAGAAGCCTCCAGCCTCTCTTTGTTATTAGTTCAGTGTCTCACGCCTCATGCCTTTATGAAAAGGCCTTAAAGTACTAATATACGAGGCAGAAATTTAGATTTCCTATGTGCTAATGCAGTACTCTTAACAGGGTTACTTTGAACTGACAGAGAATTCAAGGCAAAAATGTAAATCTCTCACTGGCATGAATGATAGTTTTATTTTTCACCACATCAAGTTCAAACAAACTTCCCTGCAATTTTTGCATGTTCTTAGTTACAGAGAATGGATCTCATTCCAGTGCCTGTGTGTTTTACTTAAAGCAGCTATTAACTTCTCACTATTTAAATCCTGTTTTATTACAGCATAAAACACACTGATAAAAAGATCGATTACTCAATCCAACATTGAAATGATATAAATCACACAAAATTCCAAAAGGTTGACATGTATTTACTTTGTACTCTTATTTCCATTCATAATATTATTCAGTATGATCAACACTGCTCATCTCCCTGGTTTCTATCTGCTGTTAATCACGGATAGTGTGCCTGACATCTACCCTGGAAGGCTAAATCAATCAGCGCTGCTTTAAAACAATGTCTGTGCAGATTAATGGTAACTTAGAAAAGTTTCTTTTGCAAGCCTCACAGTACCCCAGTACCATAGAAACCAGAGAGAGGAAAAAAAAAACCTCTCAAGCCATTTTGTCTGTGCCCCCCACAGGTCTAAGTTTTCTTCTACCATATATTGCTTTTTTCCACAGCCAGTCCAGTTCTAAATGAAGGAACGCAGAAGCCTTGCAGGGCTTCATGGGCAAAAGCAGGGAAGAAATGCCAACCCTTCATTTTTTTATTATTTTTTTTATTTATTTAACAAGGCAATACATTTTGCCATGGTGTAGCAACCTCCTTAAATTTCTGCTTACCCCTGTGTTTTACTCCAGACTAGTAGAGCTGGCTTACTTACAAGCAGACCCTGGCTCATGGAGCCAGCTCCAACGCAAGGATCTGCGGGTGGTCACTGGTGGTGCTCAAGGAGGTGTGCTGGATTCTCCTGGCAGAGGATGCACAGGGGCATCAAACCCCATGCTCCTGCACACTCCAGCACAGGCAAGCCAAGGACGTGCTGCAAAAGCACAGGGTGCTGAACCACACATGTCTATTGCAAAAAAAAAAATCTCTAGAAACCTTGCTGGTTTGCGTAACTGGGGGAGATAAACTCTCTGGCAATCTCCTTGTGACCATCACCCTGGGACAGATGGCCAAGTTCACCTTCCAGTCTCTGAAGCTCACCCTCCCTGAAGCCCACATCTTCGGATACTTCAGGTACCCACTACTGTGCTAATGGATATGGATACACATTTCACACGTTTTCAACACAAAATTTGGATCAGTGAAGCTTTCAAATTTGTCAGGGCCCTCACAACACTAACAGGCCTTTACTGGTCCCTCCCTAAGGCCTGGGATGCCATGTCACCCCCCGGGGCCCGTCAGCCCCTGCCCCAGCGATGCCGCAGCAAGGGCCGCTCTGCAGCTCCCCACGGCCCAGCCCTGCCCAGCCATGGGCCCACCTGGAGGCCGACATCCCAGCCCAGCCTCGGCCTGTCCCCATCCCCAGGGAGGTGCCCGATGACCTGGGCTGAGGCTGCCCCGGTGCCCCCGGCCGCCCTGCTCCTGGCTGGGGAGGTGGGATGGGCCCTGGCTGCCAGGCCCTGCCCTGACGGACCCTCCGTGGGGAGGCCCCGCCGCTGTGCCCTGACAAAACGCGTCCTTTCAGATCATTCAGAGAAACGCCAACAGCGTACCGGGCAACAAACTGATATCAGAAGAACTAAATGCAAGAGTATGCATTTTGTAAGGCACATTTTGGTCTCCTCAAGCACTCCAGATGGCAGCGGGTGCGATGGGCTGCGAGGGAAGCAGCTGAGGGGGAAGCAGCAGAAGATGCCGCATGAACAGGGTGTCCTCCACGGCATTGTGGGGCTCAGCTCTGGTCGTGCCAGCTCCAAGAAGAGAAAAAAGGCAGAAACTAAGACTAAGAGACCTGTCTCATAAAGCGGCACTGGAAAGATTGAATCAGCTTTATTCAGTGCCTCTCTATAGCAGTAAGGGCAGAACACGGGGACACAAAGTAATAACAAATAACCTAGAAAGAAAGGTTAGGCCTTGTCTGTTCCCTCTCTTATAAAACAGGGATGTTCCAAAAACTTAAGTGATCCTTCATTGGACTGTGGAGCTAATTTTGCAAGCAGTCACTGGAAGCAAAGAATGTGGTAGAATTTTTAAAGTAAATCATATGCAAATTGATAACAACAACACAAAGAAAAACACAATAAAAGAATAAAATTTGAGCAAAGTGGCAAAACCCTCTAGATAATGGAGGTAAAGGAACAAAAACACCAAGTCTCATTCCAGCAAGCTATTTCTGTAATTAGTTGGGCTAATAATTGGACTGGGCAAAACACTTGCTTAATCCAGTAGGACAAACTACACTTTTCCAAGCATGTTTAAGCATTGAATTATAATGCAAATAATTTCAAATATAGTGATCAGGGCACAGATAGAGATAAATAAAACCAAAGTAGTTAAGTTTTGCCTGATGGGCTGACTGAGACACACCTGTATTACTGAGGACCTGAAGGAAGCAATGTGATACAATTTACAGAACTGTACTTTGAGCTAAAATCTTCCAACATTTACCAATAGGCCAATTTACTGTTTGTGACAGTGCCAAACCAAGATGTGATGTTCTTCAGCGGATCATCCACCACTGCTCGTAAACTTCAACTGTAACTGCAGTTAGAGCAGAAGGAAGAAGGATCACCAAATCTAGCACAAAAGTTAGGGATGCGAGAGAAATATCATAAATGGATTACTGAGCCCTGTTTACCTTACAAAGTTGCCTCTTTGATGATCATCACCAAGAATGTAAGTTCACATGCTGGCCTCCTGGTAGCCTCTGCCACCCCTGGAACCTGTAAGGGACCTGGAGAGATCGTGGAGCGTCTCTCCCAAACAGAAGGTATGGTCACCCTCACCTTAAGCATCTCTGGTAAATGTTTGTTAGATCTAATTTTAAAAAGCCCCAGTGGAGAAGATTCCACACCCTACCCAGACAATCCAGTGCTCAATTACCTGTAGAATTAGACAGCACTTTCTGTACCATTTAACCTAATCTCTTCTGCTGCAGTTCAGCATGCTGGTTCTTGTTACACCTCCACTGGATACGGAGAACAGTCTATTTCCCGCCACTCTGCAGCAACCAATTAACACATTTCAAGATTGTTATCACATCTCTCATCAGTCTTTGCTTCCCTAGACTGTAAAATTCCAGTTCTTCCACTATTTTCTCATAGGTTATGTTTTCTAGATCTCTGATCACCTTTGCTACTCATCTCCTGCCTAACTGCTGGAACTGTGGCGTCCAAAATCCCATATGGTACTGAGGCCAGACACAGACCCCAAAGTCACAGCTACCATGAGATGCCATCATACACCTGCAGCACTCCTGTTACGCATCCCAGAATGATGTTTGGCTTGATTTTTTTTTATTTAAATATCTACACACACCTATAAGAACAACGTGTGCGTTTCTTACTGACTGCTGTCCAGTCTCTGATCAGCTGGAATTCCTCATTCCTTCTTTTGCAGAACCTCCACTTTGCCACTTCACTGTACTTACACATCACATTTTGCTCACATCTTTAACATACTGTACCCTACCAGTGTCTTCATGCTGAAAACTAAATTTCCTAAGGGAAATACTTAGCACGGTTTTCACAGTTCTTCAAATAAGTATTTTGTGCCCATTCTTTAGCTCAGTATTATGTATTTGAATAAATATTTGAAGGACATATAATTAGCACTTCCACAATCAATAAGGTTTGGGAAGAACTTGGCAAATAAGTTTACTAAGTAAATCTAACGAACCCACAAGGCTTTCTCAGGTGCCTGAAAGCTGGAAGATTCTCAGAATCAACCAGTGGACTGGTTTTCCAGCCTGTGAGATCCACGAGTAGGAGACCAGACCCTTTCAGCACAGTAAGTACCATGTATGCCTAAGCATTACACAACTCAACAGTGAAATCAGAGGTGGCCCACAGGGCAGCTTTTTCTTTCCAGGTACGGAAACAAGTATAATTGCAGTTATTATGAACCCTCCTACTCTACTAACATAACGTCTCAACTCTCACGCCACAAACTATCAAAGAAGTTAAAGAACATGAACACAAGAGTCAATAACTCATTTCACCCGCGGTGCGAGAGTAAAGCCGATTTGCGTATGGCACAGAAGGACATAATGCGATATAAATGATTTCACCCCCTGCCAGTAAAACCGAGCGCGGACTTTAAGCCAGCACAGCCTGCCCGCACGCGCTGCCATCACGCTGCAGAACCACACCAGCTGCAGAGCCCCAATTAACAAGGAGGCACAAATTTCCCCATCTCACACCCGCGGCTGTCGGGCGACCGCCGCCCCCACACCCGGGCTGCCCCGGGGGCTGCGGGACCGGGGGTCCGCGGCCGCCCCGACGGCTGCACCTGTCTGTGTCCCCTCTTGCCGCCCACCCCGGGCGAGGGGAGTCCCGCGGGGGTGAAGTCCCCCGGCAGAGCTCGCCTCTCCCCCCGCTCCCCTCCGGGAGCCCCCGCTGACCTGCCGGCGGCCGCTCGCCCTCCCTCCGCCAGCCGCGCTGCCCCACCTGCCGCGGGGCTCTGCTCGCTGCGGCGCCGCGCTGCCCCCACGCCAGCTCGGCGGCGGCGGCCCCGGCCCCGGCCCCGCTCCCGGCCCCGCACCGCCCGCGGGAGCCCGCCCCGCCGACAGCACCGCCCCCCGCCCGCCTCCCCGCGGCGGCGGGGGCTGCCCCACGCCCGGCCCCGCGGACCACGGCCGGGCAGAAGCGAGCCCGGCGCTTTGCTGCTCCCTTCCTGCCCCCCCAAAATGAGCGCCCCTGCCATCCCACCCGGCCCCCCTAAGGGGTCGGACAGGCTTTCCCCGGTCTGGAAGAGCATCCCGGCCCCGGGCTGCATCTGTGATTAGCCAGTTGTTTGATGCAAGAGGCGCAGACCGGTGATTTGAAGTAACCTGGTGGTGATGCACCTCTCATTTCAAAAGGACTTGGTTTTGAAGGGGGAGCTTACAACAGATGAGATACTATTTGGCCATGTGCCTCAGAGCTCCTGTTGCACATGTGGTTTTGCACCTTCTGAAGTGAAGCTGTCCCACAAACCTCCAGTGATCACCACATGACCGTTTCATCCGCATCCGTGGTACCACCACCCGTACCAGGTACCACCACCCATACCAGGTACCACCATCCATACCGGGTACCACCACCCATACAAGAGCTCAGGTGCAGGAGCCCTTTTACTGTTCATGTAAAACTATTGCTGGTTCTTACCCAAATGCCTCCCTCCCCCTCGGTCCTTTGGACAACACATGCTGTGAGGTGTTCTGACAGAGGAATAGATCTAATTCTGCAGCAGCAAAAGTAATGCCCAGATGGACTCCTTGAAAAAATTCCTGGCTGTCCTCCTGCACTTCTTTTTCCACACAGAGGGAAGAGGGAGGATGACTTTAGTGACACCTGGCCTCGGGGACTGCTGTGTCCAGGAGACAAGCTGGTGGGAACACTGTGCCCTTGGGAAATTGGATGATCAGTCAGTGAGCACACAACTTACTTTCACATGTGGAGAGGTGTTACCAAAGCCAGGAGCTGGTGTTCTTCACTGCCTTTACACAAATTTCATGAACCCATATACTAGAGAGAGGTGTGGCAAGCCTGGCACAGGCAAAGCAGTATTTAAAACCTCTGGGGCCATTCCCTAGTTGTTCTTTATTCACAGGTTGTACCTAGGTGATGTTCCCCATGTCTCATGTCTCCCCCTATATATCCATGAAGGTGTCGGAGGAACCTCAGAGCTGTGCCACATGGGCCCTGTCCTCCTGTGAAGGAACGCATATAAGGAAAAGCATTAATTAAATAACATAGAAGTGGCAGCTTTCATCAGACTGGAGGCCTGGGTGACAGGGGTCTGAGGCTGGCAGGTAGGAAGGGGAATGCAGCTTTACTCTGTGACTAATATATGTGTCCTCCCAAACACAGACCTACATTAGAAGACGGTAGGGGTTACGGATGCCAGCAGTCCCAGAGGCTCCTTGCTCTTATACTCGACGTCCTCACCCCCTCTGCCACTGCCGTTTTCAGGATCTGAGGCCATCTTGTCTTCTTGATTTTAAATGTGCTTTTCCAAGACATCGTGGGCTATTTGTACTGTGGGCACAGCGGTACCCATGACCAGTTGATCTATTTTGTGGTCAGGATGCACATTACTAAGAGACCTCATCTTGTGTATTCCCACAGATCTTTCCAGCTTACCTTATACCCACGCCTGTGTACAAGCTTGTGTTTGCATAGTTCATTCAGCCAGGAGACAAATCTGGGTTCAAACAGAACCCTGATGTGCTTTAACCTGTAGCCACTTTTGAGGATTGCTGAACAGCAGCAGATTTTGGTGAATGAACAAGGAGTAAGCGTCTCTGTTGCATGCTCATACACAGAGACAAAGTTCAGGCAAACATCTCCACACTTGACAGAAAGAGATATCACCTTCCAGATAAGTGCAAATATGAAAGAAATTTAAAAAACAATCAGCCCTGCTGTTGTCTGCCTACCCGAACACAGCAAAGGATCAAAAGACACTTTTAATTCTAAATCATATCCCAGAAAGGCACTGGTTGGAAACATCTGAAAGGAAGAACTTTGATAGCAATTCCTTGTTTCCCACGCTCACTCTGACCACACATTCGGAAAACTGAGCAGCTCAGCAATGAAGCAATGTAGATCTCATTTTGTGATGATGCAGTTTGATTGCTGTCAGTGTGTGTGTATATATATATACCTAAAGTCATGCACATATGTGTATTTTGTGTATATATTTTTCCTATTTAAAAGAAAAGCCTCTAGATGACAGATGTTTAAGGGATTCTGCGTATGAGCTGTCATAGAGCAGACAATACTTACTTTAGCTAAAAAAGTTCAAGAAGAAAAAAAATTAATAACTTTTAACCATACCATGGACAGAGAACATAATAGCAAATGCCAGCTCTAAGAGGGCTTAAATCTAACAGAATCACTATTTTTCAATATGTAGCACCTCCGGGCCATTGTTCATATTAAGAGAATATTTCTATTAACAGCATGAACAATTTCCTGCCATTCAAGGCCAATGTGTCATGACCCTGGCGTGGTCTAACCCCAGCCAGCAGCTAGGACCACGTAGCCACTCGCTCACTTCTCCCCACCCGCTCCCAGTAGGGCGTGGGGAGAAGAGGGAGAAAAGGAGGGAAAAAACCAACTCGTGGATTGAGACAAAGACAAGTTAACAGAACAGTAACAGAAGAGGATAATAATAACAATATTAATAATTATAATAATTGTAATAAAAGAATATACAAAATAAAGTGATACAACACAAGTTGCTCTCACCACCTGATGATCGGTTGCCCAGCCCATCCCGAGCAGTGATCATGGATTCCCCCCACGCCAGCCAACTCCCATTTTTATACTTAGCACGACATCTGTGGCATGGAATATTCTGTCGGCCAGCTTGTCCTGCCTATGCTCCCTCTCAGCTTCTATGTGAAGCTGAAAAAGTCCTTGACTAATGTCATTACTTAGCAACAACTAAAACATTATGTGTTATCAACATTATTCTCATACTAAATCCAAAACACAGCAGCTACTAGAAAGAAAATGAACTCTATCCCAGATGAAACCAGGACAGACCCCTTAAACATGAATCATTTGCAAGTTTTGATGGTGCTCTCTTTAACAAATCTGCTTCCCAGGAATCAATTTAGATTATAATGCTATATCCATTATAATGCTATATGCATAAACTTTGCCTTTAATAGAATCTACAGTGAAGTCTGAAAAGATAGAGTAATGAAGCAGCGGCCTCAATCACAGTTAACTATCATATGACTTAAATCCACCAGTGATCACCCAGGCTTCACTAATGATTTATTTTGTTTAACATATGCAAAAAGGTAAGTCTTGTTAGCCCTCAGGCTGGTCATGTTAGAAGAAATTATGCACAAAAGTGGACGTGAGCACAGTCTCTAGTAGATCATTGTTTTGCCATTATGATGCTTAGTCACCCATCAAGATGCTCTTACCATTATGAAAATGATGAAATTTTTGCTGATTATTGATCAATAATATTTGATATTATTTCCTAGATGCTGAGTATGAAGAGGAAAAAAGAGCTCTTACGTAAAGCATAAAAAAAGATATTGTGCCCAGTGGGGCCACGCGAAAGAGAAATTAAATGAAAATGCAGACTGAAATCTAAGCATGAATTGTGTCCAAATTAGTCATTTTGAGGTTTCTGCTACATTCCCGTCTTGCTTCAGGCAATCAGAAATTGTGTCATCCTCCTCCCACACTGTGAAAGCTCTCGATGTGTTTCTTTGTCTCAGGATTCTGTGGTTTCAAATGAAGTTTCTGGTTATTCTACAAACAAGTTACATTAGCCAAGTTTGTGTGAACAGAAAAGTGTTTCCTTGTGGAAACTCTCAGGAGTTACACTGAGCTAAATCCATATTACCTAAATGTATTGAATATTCAAGCTCTACTAACCGGGATTAAGAAAAGTACTTTTCAAATCTTATTCTTCTATGTCAAACGTTCTCCTCCTGAAACAGGAATCACATTCTGCATCCCTTATTCTTCCTTGCTCAAGAAAAATGTTAATTTTGCCATTTTTTCCTTAGTGAAGTTTTAAATGACAGAATAAACAGGAACATAGCTTTGCTGCCTTAACTGAAGAGAAATGGTTGGAAACAATAAAATGTAGATTAATAAACAGTTCTTTATGACATAGGTCTGCTTCTGTAATGGCATGCACACTAGTAGCTTCACTCAAAAGAATGACATGGTGCGTGTATTGCTGTTTGCAGGTCATAGTGTCCTGAGGATGTGAGTCATGGAGGTAGAATGACTCATCATTGTGGAAATCATATGAAGGTCAATTCTCCCAAGACCCATTCCACCAGACACAAATTCCCATTCTCCTTCCCTTGCAACACAGGGCCCTCTCCCATGCCCTTTGGTGAGGGACAAATGGAGAGGATGAAGTGGTGGGGCATGAAAGGCTGGTCATGGAACAGCATCTTTTAAATTCATCATCTGTCCTGGGCAATGGTTTAAAAAAAATGAATTTATTTAGATTATTTCTAATGTAATACAGTGTTCAAATCATGTAATTTGAGAGATTTACACAAACTGCTGCACTTGTTACTAGTGATCACATGTAAAATAGTGATATTTCAATGTGTTGCAGAAGACTAGGCCGATATACATTTTAAGAATATTTTCTGCTAGCTTCAAACAGCATTTCTAGTTTTCAGGTTTGTCTGGCTTAAAGTTTCAGTGAAATTCTGTGCCAATGATTACTTTTGTCCATCCCTAGAGGTTGGCAATAGATAGTAGGAAGCCAGCCAGGAACCAGTAAGCTCGGAGGTAAGGGTTGATGCTGGACCAGCTCAATTTACACCTGTGTATGACAGATTATTTTCGTGGGAGCAATCCCACTCCTGGTAAATAGCCATACTTCTTTTAACCTCAGCAGATGCCTAATAAATATTTAGACTTCTGATAAACATACGCTTGCCTGTGAATGGAGATATTTAGTAAGCCTTTAGGACACCAGGATCACACCTTGCACCCTGAGGTCCAGTGCATTTTAGACAAATGTAACTTTAAGCTGTATATGAAATGCCAGTAAATACAGGAGCTGTGGTAAGAACACTACGTAGAATTTATGCTACAGAAAACTAGCCATGCAAGATATTTACTTGATTCTGCTGTCAGCAACCACAACGTATTCTTAAACCATCTCTGCAAGATCAGGTTATTTTTTAAGGGACAGAAGTTCAACAACCTTACTGCATACCAGTGGGTTTGTATTTTACATTACTACTCCAATAAATATACTTTGGTTTACCATACTGGCATAGCCAAGATTCTGGAATGAATTCTGCATTATCATGATGAGAGCAGGGACTGGGGCTGGGAAAAGAGGAACTAGAGCTAATGCATGAGAAACAAACAACTGGAAAATAGTAGTTGGAGCCCAGGATTTGCAAAACAGAAGTTTCCACAATCCTTGTCATTTAAGCCATTGCTTAAAAAAGCTTGATGTTTGGAAAGTTGTATTTCCATTGTTAAAGTGATAGCTCTTCATAGTTTAATGATGATAATGTAGGCATTCTGGGCAATAGTTACAAACAGCTAAGTTGAGTGTCCGCTTCAGGAGCCCTGTCTCTTTACATAAGTACTGGAGAGAGTGAGACTTCTCTAAGATACATGTAAGAACATTTAGACTAGGTCTTCATCCTTCATTAATAGTACAAATAGTACATAATGTGAACAGCCCTCATGGATGAAATAGGTCTTTCAAAAACGGGGTAGTACATTTGATTTTCACTAAGTGTAGTCATTAACACAGAAGACGAGTATTTAAAATGCACAGAAATTTTTGAACTTGGAAAAAAATTAACTCCTTGGACTTGCAAGGTTTTAAAGAAATCATACAGATTTCCACTCACACAAAAAAAGTAAAGAGCTAGGCTTCCCTCTTTTCACTGCGTAGTGTTATATTAATTCAGTAGGCTCATCTACACCTTTAGACCTTTACAAAGTTCCGCACTCAGCATTACTCAGTAGACAGAATCTGCGCCCACATATATCATTTTTGTACAGTTGGGTCGTACAGAAAGTTCTTCCAATAAAATCACTCTGATTTGCCATGAGGAAAAAAAAAAAAGAAAAGAACAAAAGTAGTATTTATCACAGATAGAAGGCTGCATATAGCCAACTCCAGTACTCCAGTGCATGGGGTGGGGAACTTCCAGATTCAACAGCTGTCCTGTAACTCAGGCATCCTGTAAACCGCACTATGAGCTACTTTCTTCTCTTGTGAATTAATAAAATCCATACTGATCATCTGAAGCTCAGGACTGAATTTGGACCTCCTGTAGACAAAAATTGTTTCCAATGTATTTGCACTGGCTAACACACAAGATTTTTTCTGTGATGTGATCATTAACTTAAGTAACATGAAGGTCTGATTTTAACCTTGTAAGTTTTATAAGAACCATTCTAGGCAGCACCTCAATGGATAAGTACTTCATTTTAGTAGTGGCTTCACTATTGTTGCTTTGGATATAAGGGGAGCAAGAAAAAAGTTTGGTCTTGCCTCAAAATGCTGCCCTGCCATTCACAACAGTTATGGCTGGTGACTTCTGCACAAAAAAGAAACAATCACCAGCAAGTCAAGTAAGCCTCGGATTTCTGACCTAGCACATTCAAGAAGAACTGAAGCAATAAGCAGCATTTAGAAAGTACTGTATACAAGGAGTGTGTTTAAATATTAGTCCTTTTTTACTCTTAATTTATAGACAATTCTCAATATGGAAAGGCTGTAACTTTGATAATTGCCTAGCTTGCCATCACTACTGCAAACAGAAGACAGGATGCATAGGAAGGCAGCTGGTTGACTGGGCAATTCCTGTAACAGTCTGCTCAAGAGATGGACTCTGAAGCCTGAGTGAAATGTCATTTTGTAAATGGCTCCTAGTGAAGAAAGAAAACACAGTGCATAAAACAATGATCAAGAGCTGCAAGCAATGAGCAGAAACTGTCATGGAAAATTCATGGAAGCAACTTGTTTTTTCCAGAGGCAAAACATGAGTGGTTATCCATGTAATTGGAAAATACTGAAGGACTTCAAGGTGCAGAAATCTCACAAAAATGTTACTAGCCAGATGAGTGAGAAAATTTGTTTCTTAGGTGGCTCCAAGCCACATAATGTTTACAGGTGCAGTAGACTTCAGAGGCATCAGATGGTAGAACAGCCTATGCTGAGGAGTGACACTGGAGAAGAAATTCTGGTGTCGTTGGAGGGCTGGTGGCAGTTTTTGGAAGGACCTGGGCAACCCAGAGCTTGTGGGATTCTTGTAGCACTTCTCTACAGACATCCATGTCTCGGAAGTGGCAGAGCTGTTGGGCCAGTTACTGACCTGCACAAAAGAAGCAGTGCTTAGGTGGCTGGGCTGAAGAAATTGTCCTTAATACTAACCCTCTGCCACTGCAGACGAGAGAGAAGTGCAGCTTACTTTTTGTGCTTTCTTTCACAGTAAGTTGTTTTGTGCTGTTATAGTATTAACATTCCTAATCAAGGGGTTCTGGTAAAGGATTTGATCCAAGCTATGGGAATCCCCAGGGCATTAATAGAATGATGTGGTTTCCGGATAATATTTGGGTGCTCAATGTCAGTAGGAAGAAGTGTGACGTTCTGAAGCAATGGCCTTGCATGCAGGGTGACAAGGAGGCCATTCTCTCGTTACTCTCATTCTAAGCAAGGGCTCATAATAGAGTTAGAAAGGTAATAAATCATCACTCAAGCACATCTGCAAGGTTAAGAACCGCTCTTTGAAACTGGGACTGTTGTTTTGCAGAACTTTGATTCAAGCTAGATGAAGGATTGAACTTCAAGGGAAAGGAATGACTAGGAGAAAGTGCAGCTAAAGAAAAAGCCAGTCATGGGGAGAGTGTACAACAGTGCTGGTGGCTTAGAGCTTCTTAGAACTCAAAAGCAGTGGAGCAACACAAGAACCAAAAATCTAGGAACAGGTCCCACAGAAATGTCCATAGAAAGCAGTGAAAGGAAGTGAATAGAGCAATTATTTTGTACCTTGTGTTCTCCAAGTATAATGAAGATCTGGGTATCTATGATGAGGAGCAGCAGTGAAGCATAATTCATGGAATATTGCTCGGATGCAGCACCCCACTCCCATTGGACATCACATAGTAGTTAAAAATAAATTAAATTTCATCCTAGAGGATGGCTTGAAGAAACAATCACCATGATCTTCCACACTTGTAATTGTGTCAAACATCTGATAAAGACATGAAGGAACATAAAGATTTCTGTTTACAAAAGTCTTCATTCACAGAAAGGCCAAGATCATCCACCTTAATATACAAGAGACATTTTGGAAAAAAGGTAAGGAGCAGAATATATTCACAGTTTTAATTCATCCAATACATGGCTATCCTTCAAGTTGAATTATCGTTCAGAGACGGAGGGGGGATAGAAACAGCTGTTGTGATAACCTATGGATTGCTTCAGTGGTGCAGAATTCCTTTTAGACTCTTGAATGCACCAGGGACATTTCAGATGTTTGTGAAGAGTATAACCCAAGTTCTGAGGATCAAAAAGCATCCTCACATCCTTAAATGACTTCATCTGTTCCCATAAAACATGGGTGGAACATCTGGTAGAAGTGGAAAGTACTCCAAAACCTTTTAAGAGCCAGGGTTTAAATTTGTAAGAAATAATGCTCATTTACAAAGGATCACACAATTTTCCTGGGACAAAAAGTCAGTGATGGTGGGCTGAAGCCTTGTGTCCAAAAACATGGAGAGTAAAATAATGGAAAGTTCCTACATATGTGAGGAGGGCACAGCAACTTCTACAGCAGCTTTGTACAAAATTTATATGGAGCAGAAAATACAAGCTACTCTTCTGGACTGAGAAATAGTCAAAAGATTAATCCTGAAGGAGGGAGGGACTTCTAAATTATGCTGTGCCAGAATCATCCCAACTGCTTGCCATAGACCTGTGATAAGTCAAAGTTTTCTGTTAAGTTTGTACTTTGAAAAAAATAAAAAACAGTCAAGTTCAGCATGCACAAGACCAAAAATTGTCAAAGGCCAAAAATTAAAGAACCACAAAAGTTCTTTGACTAGAGAACGACAAAAGTTATTTGATTACTATGGAGATTCTCCATTTCTGTCATAAATTTACTTACTGCATACAGAACTCACAGGTATTAGACCACAGACTCTGGAGTTACTCCAAGGATGTTTGTGAATTCACAGGCTGCCTACACACACATTCAAATAACAATACTGGAAAGTGAGAAGTGGTTATTTATTTAGATTCAGCTACAGACCTAGTGAGAGTAACTTCATCCCTAACTTGGGGTCACTTCTAAGAATGACAGTTACTTGGTTAAAGTGGCTTTTGAGCACCTCTGGAGAAGGCTTTCAGCGGACCAAGTCAGATATGCTACCTGAGCTGCTGTACTCTTGTCTCCTCTAAAGAAAATGGAAACATTCAAAGAATTTCAAGCTAGATCACATCAGTCCCAGTTTAACTACAGGCTAAACCTATAATCAAATGCTGAACCTGACTGGGCAGATGACTATGGCTGCATGTGCCAGATGGCAGACTATGTAAATTCCTAAGGGTTTCAGAAAAAAAATCAGTTTGAAGAATAAATTTCTGCTCATTATTACAATGGTGAGTTAAAGTCAATTAAAAAGTCATCCGTTACTGTTAATTCCTAAAAAAGGATAGCTCAAGGCAAGCTGAGGGCATGGATATCACTGAATTGTAAACAGAGGGAAAAAAAAGAAGCTGTCAGGAGCCTCAAGAAATCATAAGTCTTAAGTCATTTACACAAGGTGTTTGCCTAATTTACTCTTAAAGATGTCCAGCAATAAAGAATTCCCACTTTAGGCAGGCAATCTTTTATCAACTTTTTTTACCAGTATTGTTAAAAGCTTTTCTTCTTATCTAACAGTTTTCATATTGTGTGTTACGCTTACTACTATTATCTTACTCACTTTTGACTTCAAGAGCAGATCACCTTTAATTGTTTTTCAATTTCCCAATTTAAAGACCAATAAAATAGCTCCATTTGCTATGTGCCTTTGCAAATATCAAGTAAAAAATCCTGGCTTACATTTTAAGAGCAAAATTTTTTTCATGTTAATTAAGAATTAGTAACATTTACGTTCTTATCATAACCTATGTGTCACTGTCATTAAAGCTACAGAAGCCAAAGTGAGTGAAGACAAAGTAAGATATTGAAAAATACTGCATCTGTGCTACAGCCTGCTCAATACTAGAAATTTATTCCTGATGTAGAGAGAGAATTTATATGGATGAAATCTGGCCCTGTTGAAAATTGGTGACAGAAGTGTGATAGGTTTCCTTAGGACTAGGATTTCAAGAAGGGGGATGCATTTCTCTGTCAATGACTTGATTTAAACAAAAAGGCCATCTTCCACTTCCTTTCTTTTTTTTTTTCAGGAGGTCCCTCTTCTTCTGTGTGTATTATTTTCCTGCTTTTGCCTTTGTTCAGGTTTTTCAAATATCTGTAAATTATAAGCTAGTGAAAAGATAATGTTGAGCAGCACTACGTTGCTGCCTAGGTAAACTGCCTAGTTTGCGTTCTAACCTTCATATAGAAGTTTCATAATTACTAAAGCATAATAGAAGTTCGTGAAACTTACTCCCATCATATCGTACAACCCATCAGATTAAGGTATTATATATTTACTTTCTACTGAAAATTCATATATATCCATACGTTTATCTCAAATAAAGTACAAGTCATGATTTCCAGTACAATAGAGAATAGTGCTGTGAATTATTCAAGGTTTGCATTGTTTTCCAGTAGAATATTTTATAACTGAAACATAGGCTTTTAATTCTTATTCCATTATTCTAATACTATATATTTAAGCACCCAGTTTTTATTAAGCTCCTCTTGCCAGCTCCAAGAAACAGCCACTGTAAGGTAATTTTATACTGAATGCTTCTATTCCTAACAATTTGTCAACCATTCACTTAATGTAATTTAATGAACATACAGACAGCTGTCAAAGTGCAATAAACAGGGGAATAACTATATTACAAAAATCAGATAATGGAGATTTTTGTCAAAGGATGTAATAAATTTAAATTAATCAGAAATGCTCTAGGCGACTCAAGAGTCAATGGGTATTTTCAAGACAGATACCTGGAACAACTCCATGTTATCAGACTTGTGGCATCTCCAGAAACAGCAATTTTTCCCTCTCAGTCTGCCTAACACACACAAATTCCCACTAAGTAAATGGATTATTCCCCCATCTCTTTCAAGAGCTAAAATGTGATCATGGAGCCAGGAAAACATGGAAAGCATGGGGCGGGGAAGGCAGGAAAGAGTACATAAAATGGAATTGCATTTGAGGAAATACAGACTCCTGAAATGACACGCTGACTCAGTGCTGCAGGGCTTGCCTGGCTCCCCAATGGCTCGCTGCAATGTCTCGATGATTTTCTGACTCCTTTTCAAGTCTGCTGGGCTCTGGGTAATCCAGAGAACAGGCAGAAATTTTCTTTCCAGTTCTGTCGTTTCAAGTGCTACTGCTTGAAGTATAATCAAGTCCATCCTGTTATTACACAAGGTTCACTAATAAACTAGTGCAATAAAATTATGACTCTAGCATAAAATCTGATCCCAGTGTTTTTGGGAACTTGATTTCTGGAAACTTAGGAAGTGAAGCAACTATAATACTTTCCTTCAAGATCAACAGATATTAATATTCTTGTCATCATCACTGGTTACTGACCTTTGGCATATGAGAAAATGATGACAGATTATGTTTTGTGTGACGCTGAGCTGTTTTTCCTTGGTAGCACACGCATCATGGTAAACTGGCATCAAGTAATTAAAAGGATGGTAGTTGAGAAGTCAAAACTCAGTTGAAGAAACTTCAAAAAAAATGTGTGAAGATGAACCTCAGAGAAGAACAGAAGTGAGAATGACGTTCTTTTTGAAAGGGTGTAATTATCCATCGCAATACACTGAATTATACCTTAACCCAATGAAAGGGAAGGGATGGTTTTGCATAGGAGCTGTAAAAAAAAAAACAACCCAAACACCAAAACGTTGTTACAGATGTGGCAAATGAAGGTGACTGCCATTGCGACCTCTCAGCAGCCCCAAAGGGAGGGAGGGCAGAGAAGGTGCCGAGGTGGGACTGCAGGGTGAGTCATCCCAGGGTTCATTTACTGAAAGGTCAGTGAGGAACGGGACAGGGACCAACCAGCATTACTCAGTCGCTCTGTGAGTTAACATTTCCCACACTTTTTTTCTCTGATTCCAGCATGTCCTTCCACTCAACATTTTTTATTTGGAAAATTTGGACTATTTCCTTGGAAAATGTATATGCTGAAGTTACTAGAAGCAGTTTTGTAAGCCACTGTACACCCAAAGCCCATCTCAGCACCATACAATGTCATTAAGACCATAACTTCTCCTGGGCTAATAGCATTAGTCCACGAGTACTCTGTACAGTTTCTGGAATTATACTCCAATTTGGCTAAATTTTGTCTTAAGTTTCTGCTGGTTCTTTAAGTAGTGAAGGGGATAAAAGGAAAAATAGCACTGAGGATAATAAAGATAATTATGTGTGTTCCACAAATAAAAAACTTTTCCGTTCCAATAACTGAGCGTAGTGTGTCTTAAAATCTAATTTTCCTTACTACAGAAAGCAAGGGTGAAAAATAAACATATTTGACTATGTGATATTTAACTACAGTACTGCACTCCAAGTATCCCCAGCTATATGTTTAGCATTTAAAAAAAAATAAAAATCCAAACCACAATACCAGAATACCAGAGCTTTCTTCTTGTATATTTAATGTATTCAAGGTTTCTTTCTTTTGTTTTAAGTCTATTAAGTTGGTATCCTCCTTTTACTTCAAGCAAATTTTGTGATGAGCATTTTACACACCATCAAAATTAAATATTGACAAGACGTGCTCGGAGTTAATTTTCTGAGGTGTTTCAATAATATTCTAATTTCCATTCAGATTCTAAAACTGGGCATTTTCTAAGTGATATCCAAGAAATATGGTGAACTGATAAATGAACCTGGCATTGACGTGTACATATAAAATATTAAAGTTACATCTAAAGCTATTCAATAAATCTAGTAAGAATGTATGAATATTTATTTCTTTTGAACAGTGCTTTGGTGTCACCATGCCACAACTCCCAGAACTCGGACTGGCTGGGAGAAGTTACTCCTGCCAGTAAATTTGGACCTGAGTAATGTGCAAGTCTTCAGTGAGTATGCCCAGCAAATTACCTTTCGTATTTTACATCTGTCGTAAAAATTGGAAAATATCTTTCTTTTCTCCAGTGCTCTTGTCTGTACCAGAATTATTACTATTCAGCAAAAAGCTCCAATGTAACAAACACACTACTTGCGCATACCACATCTGTTTGCAGATTGCTTATTTTATTTACCAACTTCCACTAATCTTCAAATATGGATAAATAAAGTTGTGTATAAAATTTGTACAGACTACAGAATTTTGCATATTCCACCATGCATGTTCAGTGGTATCATATCTTCAGATTTTAACTCAAAGATTAGATAAAATATAGCTATAAGCAGTTTTGTCTAAAAGTCTATACTGTGCAGGTCTGAAAAAAACGCATAAACTTTCATAGTGTTGCGTACATCTAACAGTGGCATTCAAGGTGGAATAATACTGACATAATTAGTTTAAAAAGGGGCGCAAGAGTCATGCCAGGACAAGACTCGACAGTTTTTTTCTTTCATCCAATTCATTGCAGAGATTTCAAAGTGTGCTGTCAAATAGCTTGGGCCTGTTATAGCTGACCTCATTTTAGTTATTACAACTTGGCATTCATTTTCCTCTAAAGAAAGAATGCTGGAAATACATTATGGGGAACTACCCTTGTGAATTAAAAGCATTCCAGATCAATCACCCTACACACAGTTAGACATAATCCTCCAGATGCTGAGCTCAACCCGTTCCACCACATGCCCTGCCCACCTGCTAGGCAGTACTTTCAAAGCGCCACAGTCCTCGCAGCCTCACAATAATAAAACACATAATAAAGACGTTCTTGGACGTTGAGTTTAATAGGACAAAAATTTTCATGGGGACTAACCGTACTGCTTACTGCATCTTTCCCCTGCCCAGGCGGTGGAAGAAGTCAGGAGCACCAGAAAGAGTACAGAAAAGGGAATAGAGGGTGTTTTGAAGCAGGGCTGTTTGGAGGGCAGAGGAACAGGCAGAGGGAAAGGACAATTTTTGGCAACAAGGACAAATCCACTGTAAAAAAATCCTAAATAGTGACAACACTAGTTATATTTCTTTCTCACACATACAGTAGAGAAGGCAATTTAAAAAAACCAAAAACACAACAAACAAATAAAAAACAGGAGGTGAACCAAAATAGTATATTCTTTTAAACACTCAGGGTCTCTTGGGTCAGTTTTAGGATTTCGGTGCTTTACAGTGTCCAGGTTGTTTATTCCAAATTATTTTCGAAAGAGGAATGATGTTCAGTTGTTGCAACAAGATGTGCACACACATGAGGAATCATGCTGGATCACAGTTTTATCTTTGGCTCATCTGCTTCTGACAGAATTATATATACAGAAGGAATCATACCGACTACGTTTTAAATGTATTTTTAGCAGGAAAAATTTCATGAAGAAAACTTACCTCTTGGATCTTGGTTGATTTCAAAGCCTGTTGAAGGTTGTAGTCCAAAACCTCTGCCCCATTTACCTCCATTTTCACCATGCTCAACTAAAATTTGTGGGGTATTAACCACACTGGGGGTTTTTAATCACTACTAAAATTATCAGTCTCTTAACTAGTCACCCACTATTTTACAACTGGTTCAACTCTTTAAACTGGCAAATCTGCCTCGAGTTACAAACCCAGAAGAGACAAAGGGAGAGCTACTGGTAAGAGCGATTGACTCGAGGACCTGGATCACCTTTTTGGTTTTTTTGGGGTTTTTTTCCATGGTTGGAAAGGACCTTTGAGATCATCATGTCCAACCATACACACATTAAAAAAAAAAAAAAAAAAACACAAAAAAACCCCACACAAAACAAAACCAAAAAAAAACCCAAAACCAAAAAAACCCCCAACCCCTACAATCTCTGTCACTAGAGCATGCCCTGAAGTGTTTCTTAAACACCTCTAGGGATGGTGACTCAACCACCTCCCTGGGCAGGCTGTTCCAGTGCCTGACCACTCTTTCAGTAAAGGAATTCTTCCTAATGTCTAATCTAAACCTCCCCTGCCGCAACTTCAGACCATTTCCTCTGGTCCTGTCCTTATTCACCTGGGAGAAGAGGCCAACACCCACCTCTCTCCAGCCTCCTTTCAGGCAGTTGTAGAGGGCAATGAGGTCTCCCCTCAGCCTCCTCTTCTCCAAGCTAAACATGCCCAGCTCCCTCAGCCTCTCCTCATATGACCTGGTCTCCAGACCCCTCACCAGCCTGGCAGCTCTCCTCTGGACACGCTCCAGCACTTCAATGGGCCCTCTTCCCCTCTGAAAATGCTCTCCTGTAGTTGTTGAGGAAAAAAAGAAAGAAGGGATGAAATGTGGGCATGCAGAAAACTTCAGAAAAATACAGAAAGGGGAAAAGAGTAAAAAAAAAAAACCTTTCTGATATATTTCTGATATATTATCTCGTGAGATATCTTTTTTTCAAATACATCCAGCTCAGGTAGAAGATTGATATAAGTGCTGTTACAAAATACATAGTGGGCTAGATTTAGACATCCCTTGTGTTCATTTTTCTGATCTACTTCTGCCACCCAGTGGATAACTCATGTGAAAGCTCCCCTAAGGGTTTATTTTAAAAGATGTCCTAGAGAACACGTCCTTGTCTGTGTGATTCTGAGCAGGTAGCCTACACCAGGGTCTCAGTGAGCAGCCACCAAGCATGAGCTTCCTAGGGCGCGTATCAGATCGAAGGTCTGCTCAGCAGAACAGGGAGAATGGGTTGTGTAAGTACTCTGGAACATAAATTTCAGAAGTTTGGTGTGTTTTTTAATACCGTAGTAGTGGCGCACTTTTTTTTCCCACCACGGTCCTTTTATTCCTCAGCTTCACATCTATGAAGGAGAGATGAAAACATGGCTTTGCCATACAGTGTAATGTCAGATAAAACTACCTCATCTTTGTGAAGCGGAGAAGACACTCCAGCAACAGCTGCCTGAGAAAAGCCCTTCTGAAGCTAAAGGATTTTTTTTTTCTAACAGCAGCTCAAATATCATCAAATAAGATCACCCAGAGCCACACACTGAAGTCAACAAAAGATCTAAAAGCTGTTCCTAAGGCAGCATTATCTAGTCTGTGCTTTGAGCGATTAACTGAAGCAAAGCTGTATATACAATCAGGCTTGCATTGGGTTTTTCCTAACATTGGAAAATTTTACTTTCCAACATGGAAAATATTCCTAAAATGGATATTTTGTGTTAAAATAGAAATTAAATTAGTCTTCCATCTAAAAGGCTTCTTAAAACTTAGTAAAATTCATATAAATCAATGGAACAATCCTAGCTGTTATTTTTCTTCTACCACAAATACTGGATGTAAAAAGGAAAGGCGTTACTAAAGGCTCTGAAAAAGGTCAGGCTCTGAAATCATCACCTAGCTCAGCAAATCTTTACGTGTGACTAGCCATAGCAGTTGTGTGAACAATGTAGTGTTCACAGAACTAGGACTCACAAGCAAGCTTATTCTAAGTCTCTCATATATCCACCCTTTTCACATCCAGACACAGGCCAGGCTATGGCCTGAACTTTTCTTCACTAAGATGGGGAAAATGGAGACGTTAAGACTTAAACTAAAGTATAAATGCATATTGCTCTCACTTCCGTTCTCCCAAATGAATAATAGAGGACAGCCCTTTTAGGAGAAATCATTGATAACGCCCTGATCACATTGCATATCCTTCATTTTGTTATATACATATATATTCCTATAAAAGCTGATTTGCTTAAAGCAGCTTTTTTTCACTAGCTGTTTATCATCAGTCAGGAGACCAGGCTGCAACAGTTTCGCAGATGACCATGGTTATACCGCACACCTTCAAGGTGTGTGGTGTACCCATGTCAGCAAGTAATTTTACATCTTACTTTCTTCAGCCAACCATCACATCAGTCAGTTTGACTCATTTGTAACTTCTGCCTCCGATGTGGAAGGAATTGCTCCTGCAGCACCGCCGAGGTGAGGTTAACATAATGAAATACATTATTCCTGGAGCAAATGGCATTCAGTCCTGGGCAGTGCTAGCACACACACCATGGTTCAGAGCAGACTACGCTTTTATTAGCTGCTTCTTGGGCTTCTGCTTGACCCAGAAACACAAATCTCAAAAACAGATAAAAAAACTTTGGAAAAACACTGAACCATCCTCACCTGTCTTGTTAAAGCAGCTTTAAACCCCCCTGTGCTCACCAACAGCCCATCCCCTCCTGTACTTTCCTGAACCAGCTGATCCTTCCTGCCCGTTTGCTCCTAATGCTCGTAACTCAGTCTCATGTCACTTACAGACATGTGTCTCCAGTTTGCCTTGCATCCCCAAGGGGAAAGTTTGGGAATGGTTGTTATTCCCAGCTTCCTCTCTCCCTTGACAGTCTCGCTGCAGAGAGGGATGCTAATAAGACCAGTACAGAGAGATGTCTGCTAGCAGCTTAAAAGGATTAAACCTCCATTTCCCTTCGTCCAGTAGCTTCAAGTTTATGGTTCATCAGGGAAAACCTTAACTCAAGCTGGAAGATAGATCTAAAATATGCAGTATCTCCGCTACCATTTCCACAGCAACAAGTCTGGCAGCCAAAACAGTGAATGAAGTAGCCTCTCAGCTGCATGAACTTAACCCTTCCTGAACTCCACGGTCCTCTTTCTCCAGATCTCATACACCCGTGTTACGTTAACAAGTGTGAACCATGCCTTGTTCTGCTGCTACGTAGCAGGAGATGTTGGGGAGAGTGCAGGAAGTTTGGCGCACCTTGCAACCACGGAATGACCTTTTCTTTTGTGTTTGCTGGTTTGTTCCACAGCAGGATCACAGCAATCAGGCTGCGCAGGTTTTCAAAGACCAGCAGGAAGAGCAGCTTCGATATTCTGTATGTGACAAAGAGAGTAAGGAAAAGAAAGGGGGAGAGTCAGATATTGATAATTCAAATAAGAATGAACTCCAACAGAGGAATACAAAGGGGAGACAGAGATAGATTGGTCCTTCTGGAGATGTAAGAATATTACATTGAATATGTACATATTCTCCCATACATATTTTCCTTACAGCTG
Source organism: Chroicocephalus ridibundus (assembly GCF_963924245.1). Taxonomy (NCBI): domain Eukaryota; kingdom Metazoa; phylum Chordata; class Aves; order Charadriiformes; family Laridae; genus Chroicocephalus; species Chroicocephalus ridibundus. The sequence goes on along the minus strand of NC_086286.1, from coordinate 101,956,364 downwards.
TTACAGAGAGTAAAATGATTACTTTATACAAGAGCTTGGGGAAAGCAACAATTTTGCACCATTTTGCACTTTTATATTTTACCTCCTGTGAAGATCCATAGGAACTCATCACATAAACTTCATCTTATAGATAGGGAAAGGGAGGCCAAGAATTGGTAATAATTTACCTAAAGCCGTAATTTGCTGGATTGTATCTGGTATATGATAATCAGGAATGTTAACAGATTTTCTGCTTTCCAGTCCCATGTTCCAGGCTATAAACCTTCCCCAAACTACCTCCCACCCTGCCCCAATACATAGTGTTCCTTTCCCAGCTACCCACCCCAAGGAGGGGCTGCTGGGGTCAGGGTCCTTTGACCAGGTTTGCAGACGTGCCCTTTCCAAGGGCTTGCAGGAGGAGCTAGCGGCTCACAGCTGCCGTGGAGAACTGAGAAATGAAGAGAGCTGAAAATACTAAACCACTTTCTTTGAGGTTGCAAGCGTACAAAGGCTGCATTACATAAGCAGTGAAATGAACTGTTCATATATGCATACTCATTTAAAATGCTCCAACCCAGTGCACAAGCTGTTTATTTTGCTGTTAATGAAACGCATCACAGAGAAAATATATTCTTATAGGAAATATATGATCCAGCAGACAAACGCAACCAACCTTGTGCGATGACATTGCTGTAAATGTTAGGGTATGCCTGTTGCAGAGCTGTCTCCTGGAGTGCTCTCTGGGCCACGCGTAGAGCCTGGCAAGCAGCGTAAGAGGTATAGTCCCATAAAAATAAACACTACAAGCAAGAAAGAAGATCTCTGTCCTGGGGTTTCATGAAGTAAATAGTGCAAACGGTCACCCAAATAGTCAATTTTGCTATTGATTCCTCCCCGGTATCCCAGGAAAAGAAATACAAAGGGCAACGTAGGAAGCTCAGAACAAAGAATGCCAAGATAAATACACTTAGCATGGTCTCTTCTCATTTACTATTCTTACTCCTGTGCTAGGGCTTAAGTGGGTAAAAAAATTTGTTGGGTTTTTTAAGGCAGCAGGCTTTGCTGAAAAAAAAAGCAAACAAACCAAAACCATCTTTCCTGCAAAAAATGGGTGAGAGAAGACAAAAAATTGCCCAAAAAAATGCATGAGAAAAATAGGGCCGTGTTTGAGGCAGATCTGAGAAAACTCCAGTTTCACTGTAAACTGAATACATCTTGTGGCTTTGGTAACAGACCATCATACAAAGCTCTTACTACATGCACGTGTACTAAGGACACATATATGTAGGTATTCTGATCTTATTTTTACATCTATCGTCTTAGACATCATTTTGCAAAGCAAACAAAATTTCTTGTTGTACAAGTCTGTTTATTCCCTCAACCATCAAAATTTCAAGAAGAAAACTTACCCTTTGGGCCTTGGTTGCCTTCAAAGCCAACTAGTCCAAAACCTCTGAACCCTTTATCTGCATTTTCACTGTGCTCACCTAAAACTTAATGAGTACAATAATTTTAATGTTTACGTTCACAGGGAAAACAGTTCATTGTTCATAAACTTTGAACTTGAAATTCACTGAGCAAAAAACAATATAAAAAAAAGTCCTTCAAAGATATTCTACATTTCAGTCTCTGTTTTCCAGGACATATGGGATGACCCAGATAAACAGGTTTTGGTGCACAAAGGCAAAATGGAGGCAGTTGTCATTCTACTCAGCTGCTTCTCCCTTTGACAGATCCTTATCTTTGCAGAGGTGACTTGGGGGGAGCGAAACAGCTCAGCCCGGGGTTGCCTCAACACGGGATCACACTGAGAACCCAAACCTGAATGGAGCCGTGAATAATCTCTTAACAAACAAAATGCCCCGAGTCCCATTCCACCATTATTCAGTAACTTTGTGTACTAGACATCACAAAATTAGCAGTGCAGACTAAGGGGGCATCACACCACCAGAGATAAACGTGCCAGCTGATAGTGTAATCCACTCAGGCACAATCCTGCCCACCCATTGAATCAGGAAATAAAAACCCAAAGGTTTGGCTAGACAATGGGGGAGTCTTTTCCAAGGATACAGCTGGCAGGTAGGAGATTCTCGCTGCCTTGTCCAGCATGCTCTACAACTTCCCAGGGATTGGGAGGCCTTATCTGAGAGAGAGAGTAAGTGATTAAGAAACATACATATGATATTTGGCATGATTCAAGATTGTGATTAGTGCACTCTTTTAAGGTATTAATACCTAGTGCACTTGTGGTTTGTGTTAGTACATCCCGTTAGTACATCCCAGTTAGTACCACATGTAGGTAGTACAACCTACATCACTTGTAGGTTGCAATATAGTAACCTGTAAATTGTTTTTGAAATTGCAGTAGTGCATTCCTCCATTGCATCCATATAACCTGCAATAGTGGTATATTGGAGCCGTGGGTGAAGTCCAAATAAATTGTTAGTTTGAACCTTCCAGTGGTCTCTCTCTCTCCCTGTCACACAGTATCTTCGAAATCACCGTAAAATCTTTCTGCCCCATACTCCCCATCAATTCCTTTCAACCCCGGTTTGCCCTATAAAATTCCTAACGTTGCTGCAAATCCACAATTGCAGTTTTTATTAATTTTTCCTTGTTTAATTCCAATCTGTAACATCAAACAAAAAAAAAAAACCTATGAACAACAGTGGAAATGAGTCCAAATTTTCAATTTAGAAAAAAAACAAACCAGCGATCTGATTCTGAACAGAGATGCAGCTTTTCTTTATGGACCAGACTCTTTGAAAATGCTCTTTTCTTTACACAAGGCATAGTAAAAAAAAAAAGAAAAAAAATAACATTGAAGAATAACGTCAGAGGCCTGTAGAACTTCATATGAGAGCTTCCTAGTGTGGTTAGTTTTACCTGTGAGAGCCAAGGATGTTTGTTCTAGATAATGAACGTGTGAGAATAAGGCCCTGCTTTATTAGGGATGGTGCTTAAATTGTGACAGCTGAGAGCTGGTGGCATGGACCTGACCATGGCTTTTCCTGCTATGTTCAAGGAGAAGTCCCCCAGTCCCGCAGGCCGCAGTGCTCTGCATCACCTCCCGACATGATTCTGTGTTACCGTGAATTCTAACTCTTTTATGTCTGGGCACAGATGACGTGAAGACATTAGGGAAGTTGGGAGAGGAATTATTAGTCTGCTCACACATCAAATTTGAAAAGTGAGGCTTGGAAGAGCTAGAGATACAGGGAGATTCCTGTGGAGGAATAAAGCAGAGAGCCCACAGCAGCAGCAGGTGGAGAGGGAACACTAAAACCAGCTCAGGAAAAACAAAGGGATTAGGAAGGCAAAGACTGTTTAGAGCAAAGAAATAGCATAAAATAAAGTTATTTAAAGTTTGTTTAAAAGGACAAAACCAATAAAATCCAACAAAAAATAACAAAACCCCAGACATTTAACTGCGTGGCAAGAAAACTGAGATAACGTGCTCTCAGTTTGGCACTGTGGGCTACACGTGCTACAATGTGTGTTAGGGGGAGTCAGAGCCAAGAGGGAAGAAGAGTTAAAAGTAGATGGGTGCTTTCAGTCTTATCAAATTATTTGTAATACAGTTAGGTTATTAACATGTTATATCACTGTGCGATGGTAACCTAAAATTTGCAAGTTGAAACAAGGCTATTTTTGCCTGTTTTCCAAACCTGGCATGCAATCTCTTACCATTTCATTCCACTGTCAAAACAGTATTTTGTCTATCTTTGGAAAGCATCACTAAAAATACCTCATTACCATGGTATTTAACTCCAGATTTGGAAAATAAATCTTACTTGTTTGGAGTTCGTGACACTATAGGCAGTGGTCAGCAACACAGTGACAAAGATATATGAAGAATATATATGAAGATACATGAAGGCAAAAAGAAATAGCCCAGATATTTTCGCTGATAACTTTTTAAACCCTCCCTCTTCTTTTAGATCACGTGAGAAGGTTTTGGCTGCAGCACAGTAACGAACATAACAACTCCAATAAAAGATTTGCTTTGGAATTTGCTCTTCCGTGGTATTCTTTGCTGTAGGTACTAGAAAATACTAATCAACTGTATATAATTAAATTATGATCCCTCAAAGGTTCCCTCAAGAAAGGGAAAGGTAAATTATGGTCCCTCAAGACCTTTTAGAGCAGTGGGAGATGAATACTCTGGTTATGAGTCACTGTTTGCCTCCAGAGCTGTTGAAAATACGGATACAAATAAAGTTTTAAAACTGTTGCATATCATTTGGGGGTAGTTTTTTAGAAAAAGTTTATTAGATTATTGCTCAGCTTGTAATAGCATTAAAATGGATTTATCTAATCTTTTACCATAACTTCACTGCCTGTTTCTCTAGGCTAAAGTTAGCATAGTAATGATCTCAAGTACTTGCTTTAGGCATTTTATTTTGTTTTGCAGGCTTCTAATTTCTTCCACAGCTAATTCCGTATTTGTTTTCCCTGCAGGAAAACAAATTCCCGTGGTTCCTATTGAAGGAAATGGAAAACCCACTTCAGCTTTAGTTCAGTGAGAACAAAACCAAGTATAACATTACATCAAAGAAAGTCTTTTGTGTTCTTTCTGCTTCATGTTCCATGTCACTCAGTGCTTCAACTACACGAAGATTTGTGAAATGGGCCTATTTTTCTCTCCCACTATGCTTACCTCTTGCCCAGGGTACACAGGAATATCCCTAGGTCCTGGAGAATTCATCAGCACATTTCTGTAGACAGGGCAGCTGCTGGCACATTTCTTCCTCATGCTGTCTGCAAAAGTTGAAGTTTGCTCTAAGAACATTCTTTCACACACTTCTAATTACACAAGTTTCTGGAAAAGGTAGTCCCTGTAGTTAAAGAACTTTAGAAACATTAGGAAAATAAAGTAGAAACAGTTCCATCAGAAAATCCAACTGAAATTTCCTGTAATTATCTGGTTAACAATGTTTGGCTGTACTGCCCTCTTCTAGTATCCAGCTAAGGCTAAAATGATGTTTATAGTTCAAATATTCAAGAGTGATTATTTTTAAACATGACTTTTACAAAAATAAGGAAAAATTTTACAAGAAAAGGTCTGCTATCTTATCAGTTTGGATTAATTTCGTTGTAAAGTTAAATTCAGATTCAGTGAGACAGAAGTCTTTCCTAATGCATTTTCACTGTCCTGAGGAATAACTTTTCACCAGTTTTGTTCCCATTCTGATCCTTCTGATGTGTTCATTATAATGATTTCCTGCTGTGTCAGCTCAATTTCATCTATCTTAGAATCATAGAATAGTTTGGGTTGGAACGGACCTTTAAAGGTCACCTAGTCCAACCACCCTTGCAAAGAGCAGCAACTTCTTCAATTAGATCAGGCTGCTTGGAGCCCCATCCAGCCCCTGTTCCAGTGCTTGCCTGGACCCAGGGGGAGGACTTGGCCTTGTTGAACCCCACGAAGTTCACACAGGCCCACTTCTCGAGCCTGTCCAGGTCCCTCTGGATGACATCCCATCCCTCAGGCATGTCAACCACACCGCTCAGCTTGGTGTTGTCTGCAAACTTGGTGAGGGTGCACTCAATCCCACTGTCTATGTCACTGATGAAGATATTGAACAGTACTGGTCCCAATATAGACCCCTGAGGGATACCACTTGTCACCAGTCTCCATCTGGACATTGAGCTGTTGATGACTACCCTCTGGATGCAACCAATTCCTCATCCACCAAACAGTCCACCCATCAAATCCGTATCTCTCCAGTTCAGAGGGAAGGATGTTGTGGAGGACCATGTCAAAGGCCTTACAGAAGTCCAGATAGGGGACATCCATAGCTCTTCCCCTGTCCACTGATGTGGTCAGTCCATCACAGAAGGCCACAAGGTTGGTCAGGCAGGACTCACCCTTGGTGAAGCCATGCTGGCTGTCTCAAATCACCTCCCTGTCCTCCATGCGCTTTAGCTAGCTTCTAGGAGGATCTGTTCTGTGATGCACAGAGGTGAGGCTGACAGGTCAGTAGTTCCCAGGGTCCTCCTTTCTACCCTTTTTGAAAGTGGGTGCAATGCTTCCCTTTCTCCAGTCACCACAGACTTCACCTGACCACCATGACTCTTCAAATGTCATGGAGAGTGGCTTGGCAACTATATCAGCCAATTCCCTCAGGACTCTGGGATGCATCTCATCAGGTCCCATAGTCTTCTGTATGTTCAGGTTCCTCACGTGGTCACAAACTTGATCTTCTCTTACAGTGGGAGGGACTTTTCTCCCCCAGTCTCTGTCTTGTGGTCCATCGACTCAAGAAGTGTGGGGAGAGAAGTTGCCACTGAAGACTGAGGAAAATCCAGTATCCAGATCCAGTATCACATCCCCTCTGGTAGGGCTGTCTATTACCTGGCTTAAGACAGTATCCTTCATGCGCTCCAGGAGTGTCCTGGATTGCCTTCAGCTCACCTTGCTCCTTTTCTAGCAGATGTTGGGGTGGCTGAAGTCCTCCAGCAAGATGAGAGCCTGCAAGCATGATGGCTCCTGTAGCTGGAGTAAGAAGGCTTTGTCAATAGGCTCTCTTTGATCAGACAGTCTGTGGTAGATACCAACTACAAGGCTCCCCTTGTTGCCTCGGTCTCTTATTCTTACCCATAGACTTTAAACCTGCTCATGGCTATTTTTCAGAGACAGCTCTTCACGCTCTATCCATTGCTTGATGTAGAGGGCAACACTTCTACTCCTCCTTCCTCACCTGTCCCTTCTGAACAGCCTGTAGCCGTTGATAGCTGCACTCCAGTCATGGGATTCGTCGCACTAAGTTTCAGTAATGGCAACCGAGCCATAGCTTTCTAGCAGCATGGTGGCTTCCAGCTCCTCCTATTTGTTGCCCGTGCTACATGCATTGGTATAGAGGTGCTTCAGCTGGACTGTCAGCCATGTCACCTTCTTAGAGGAACACCCCTTAATTTCTTTGATGTGTGTCACTGGTGTTTCCCTCTTGGCTCCTATTACCTCAGGGTTCCCTGGCTGATCTCCGTAAGACTTCAAGTGTGCTGCAGTGTAGGCATCACATCTCAGAGCAACAGGATGCGGGCCCTCGCTAGCATCTTGTTCCTCTAACCTTGGTGTGTCATACCACAACTTGTCATGGGCAAGCCTGATATTATCCCACTCCCCCTTCAAGCCTAGTTTAAAGCTCTGTCAGTGAGCCCCACTAGCTTATGAGCAAAGACCCTCTTCCCTGTTTCTGAGAGGTGAACCCCATCTGACGCCAGCGTGGGGTGGTAGGAGTTGCCCTGGCAATACCCAGGCCTTGTTAGCATCTCCTGCAAGAGCTGCTGACTCCTGGCTGGTCTTTCTGCTGCCCTGGCCTTTCCCTACCTCAGCAAAACCCCAGTGTGCCAAGATCTGCACACCACTGCAGGTCAGGCTGGCTCCAGAGGAGGTCCCCTTGGCAACTGACAGCTGGTTGCCGGTATCTTCTCCTCACTCTAAATATTTGGTACCTTTTATGATACTTTAGCTCAAAAAGAACAGCAAGTCCCACAAGTGGTCCAACAGCTGGAGCAGTGCCAGGCAAACCACTGGCTCCAGGGGCACTGTTCTTCCTGGGGTGGCCTTAGCGTCCAGTCTTCCCTGTTGTGCTTCATCCATGGCACCTTCAAGCTTATGCAGTCCATTGTCTTGTTTCCTAAACAAATAACTCACTTTTAGTAGCACTTTGTATATTATAGCTTGCCATAACACCATCAGAACAGTTGTTTAGCTCTTCCTGGCTTTATTCAATTGTTTTTGCAAGGAGTTCACATTAAATGAATGCAACAGGAGCAGGGAGAAAGGAACAAATGGGTCAAAAACATTTCTTTATTTACAGTTCCTTCAATGCCTTTTTCTCCTTTAAAATAAAATATAAATGTTGATATTGCAACTAATTTCAAACCCCAGTTGCTTCCTACTGGTTTACACACCAGCTTTCAGTATGTGTAATTGATATTTACAGTTATTAGCATCTTCACTGAGGTCCAAGCAACCTACAAATTATTCATCATGATGATGAAGGTAGTGGAGGATCACTGATATTTTATTCAGAACTCCTAAATATATGTGGTCGGCAAAAAAACCCCACAGGATAACAGCAAGTGTGAAAAGCTAGTAAAAATTATAAACATGAAAACAGTTAAAACAATATTTTGAGTGTAATTTCCTTACAAGCGTGCATAGCAAACTATCTTTTCATCTCTTTTAGCATATATACCTGCAAGACCAAATTATCCCTAAAGCTAGAAGAAAACTTATTGCATAGAAAAGGTTTAGAAGTCTTCATAAACGCTCATCTTTTAATTTTTAAAAAAATCATGATTATTTCAATCCTATCCACTTAAAATGATGTGTGTTTCTTCTCTGTGATATTTATTATGATAACAATCCTGATGGCTTTTATTCACTAAGATTTTTGAAAGCAATACATTTTTCTTAACATCTTAATAAACAGAGTATCTAGCTCTTCATTGGTAAATTTAATTTGTAAATGTCATAGCATTTTAACATGTACTATGTTTATATAATTATTCCTATTATTTGATATATCTTCTTACATTCGATATGTTTATTCCTATTATACACATGGGAAAAGCAAATCACAAAATGTATCATGACTTACCTGAATTTATTCTTAATTCATAGTTAAGTGGCAGAGACAACGAATTCTTGAGTTCTGGTCCAGAACCGTTTGGCTGTGGCATTATTTCAGTGGGCATTTTCAAAGAACAGATGCTGAGGATGGACATTAGAGGACTACAAATTGAATTAAACGGACCCAGGCTTGTATTATTCAAAACCAAGAAGTATCATTCAGTCTCAGGCAAAAAATTTGCACACTAAATTAGGGTGTTGCAGGTGTGTGTACGTCACCAATTTAAGTAAAATAATCCTCTCCACAATTCTTTTGACTCCAGTTTTCAACTTACACTTTGAGCCTTGCCTTAGTGCACTGACAAGAATACCAGAAGGCCGCTGCTTGCGGTATTCTTGTCCCACTGACAGCGTGGCATAGGTGGTCAGTGCCGACAGCACGTTACTCATGTGATTACCAGGTTTTCTGGAGGAAAAAAGCCCCAAACCAGACATTTTCAAAGTGCAGAGAACTGAAGCTTGCTGAGCCTCTATTCACTTCTCATCATTGGAAGGCAAATAATAAAAGAAGTTTTCCAGTGATTTATAGCCAGGTTCTGCTTGATTTCTACGTGTATCTGTCCAGCAGTGAGGAGCCAGAAGTTTTCCCCTCGATTGTGGGGCGGATAAAAGAGCCAGGAATAAATCACAGCCTTGGTGTGTGTGTACCATTTCTGCTCCACAGGAGCATTTAACAGCCTAACGGATGTGGGAATGACTAATGGTGGGTGTAGGAGCTCTGTAGGACCTCAGACCCAGCCAGCAGCACTGACCTGCTCTTTGTCAGACGCCGTTAAGAGCAGTGGCAGTGAGCACACCCAGCTTTTCCATCCTTCAGGGAGCACCATGCTTCAGGGAGCACTGTGTTTGCAGCAGAGTATATGTAGCAGCACATGCATTGTGGTACGGGCTGTTCATCAACAGTACAAAGCAACCACAGCAACACCAAAAGACTTCTCCCAAGAAGGGAGAATTAAAGAAAAAATTGTCTTCTGTATTTTGTTGTGGGTTTTGTCCTACAGACACACACATTCACACTTAGAAATTAGATATGTTTCCAACTAGCTGCTAATTTGTTTTCCATAGCTGTTTACCTCTGAAATATATTTCCTCTCCACTTTAACCTTAATTGCCCTGTGTTGACTGTACTGCAATAAAAAAAAAATAATCAAAGAAATGTCTAATCCTCAATTTAAAAGCAAAGCCTCATGAGAAACTGTCTCTCTCAGTACCTTCTGTCCATGGCATCCTGGTAGCCCTGCGTAACCTTGTAGAAAGCAGCAAATGAAAATTATGTTAGTTATATTTCTTAGCTACTTGATGGTGATCCATGTTAAGCTAAATCCCAAGTCTCACATCCATTCATGTTGATTGCAAAACTGACTGGCTTGACTGCACGTAGTTAGTAACAATCTAAACTCACAACTGGAGACTTGTAAGTCCTGGACTGCCAGGAATCACTGCCATTCCTTTTGGACCAGCTGTTCCCAGTTCAGTTTGTATTTTGGAATCTGTCTCACTTCTGTGACCACTGGCTACCAAAGGAGGAAAACAAGAAAGTTTCACTTAAGCACCTTTTGTTATTTGTTTCAGTGGCTTTAGTGGTCCATCTCACAATGCCAGCCAGCATGCAAACAGCAGTTAGCATTTCCTCCTCTCCACTCGTCTCTCCATTACTCCAAGAGCACGTGCAGCTCTACAAAGAGCCATCCCCAAGAGCTATTTCAGAAGCCAGTGGCCACCTCCCCACCTGGAGTATGCTGTTAGCCAGGTCCACAAAGATCCCAGCCAGCCAACTAGTTATTCTGTATCTGTTAGCACATAGACGCATATGCTATGACAATTCAAAACTAGATTAAAATACATGCCTTCTGTGAAAATAAACCAGACTATTTCAGACTGGACAATCGCAAACAGATGACAGAATGAAACATCTATAAGTTATGTCTCTCGTTTTTGCCGTGTTTAAAAACCCTAAAGAAATGTGACCATCTGTTCAAGAAACATAAGCAACAAACATCATAAGTGCAAATCAGTTCTTCCTCAAGCTGCCACAGGAGCTGAATCTATCCAGGGCATTTGTAGATCTGCAACCCTCTGCCGTGAACAATAAGAAAGGGCTCCCCAGTGCAACATACAATGGCAAATTTCAGCTTTTAAAGACATGCGTAAAATTAACCATAACTTACTTGCTAATGAGAAGGACGTATAGCTTGTTTATGATCCTGCTCACGATCTTGAAAAGCCAGGTGGAAGTAAAGATGCAGTTACTCCTGCATTTTCCATCACTATGAAAAAGAGCTTCACTGGGAAGAACTGTTGGTCTTCTGTCACGGAGTTTGTAGACTCAAGGATAAGATGATAGACATGTTCTGAGTCGCTTTCCAATTTACATTAATGACAGAGAACACTGGCTTCTTTTCCAGTTCTTTCACAAGCTGTCAAAATAAGTTTTGTTAAGAGAACTATTTAATTCATAATCAAATAAGGAAAAGCTGGCTCTGAAAGAAAAGCCTCAAAGACTGTGCAAAGCTAGGCTTAGTCACTGAAAGAAGCTGTTTCCAGGCTTCCTTAGCATTTGCACATCCTTAGCATGGATATACGTCCTTTCCTAGGCACCCAGAGCTCTGTGGGTACATACCAATGTCAATTATTTCATAAGTGATTTTCAGTCTTACAGAAGAGAAGATGCTGCCAGTAGCCCAGTGAAGCCTTCCTCCTTTATGTCTTTCTGTTTGACAGGGAAGAAATCCTCTTTCCACTGACACAGCTCCAGCCTCAGCCATAGAAAACGGTGCAGTTCTGTTGCCCTCCAGAAAAGACAAATGGAGCAGCAAAGCTCTTGTAGCAATTTCTTGTGCTTTGGATGACCACAACAGTGTGACATAGAAGAGTACCCCAGAATCCATAGAAGGGTATAACTTCTGCAGCTGGGACAGTCAGATCCCTGTTTTCAAATCCATCCCCTCCCTGCTCCCCTCTCAGCCTTTCTCAGTCCTGCTGCGCTTTGGAGGAAGCCAACTTTTTTGCCAAATTTGCATGAAGTGTTAGAAATGTGGATGCCCTATAGATAGAAGCAGAGTTAGCTAGTAAACAAGGCCAGCCTGGGTCTTTGTTCTCTAAGCTGTGTACAGAATTTGGTGGCGCTGGGTTGTATTCTATTTGTATAAAATAGAAAAATTTAAATCAAAATTAAGAATTCAGATTTTGATTCTAAAAACTATCCTTAAGGGAGCACTCAGCAAGGATACAACAACAGTAAGCAGGTGAGGGACCATGTAAGTACATTACTTGCACATCAAGTACATAACTTAATCTTAACGGCTAAATTATTTACTTTAGGAACTACTAACAGCAAGTTTTGAACAGTGAGCAATTCCTAACTCTGTAAAATTTGTGAAATATGTACAGATTTGGAAAGGAGAAGGTGGACTATGTGTCAGTACTAAAAGGAAGCATTGGGACTTTCTGCCACTCACCACTCAAGTTTCTGCAACACGTTCTGACCAACTTCCTACACCTGATTTGGCAAACGCAATCAGCGTCATTTTAAAAACTTTTAAAAGCGAAGGAAGGACTGCTGCATACTTTTTGAACCTTTTTCTTAGCAGCAAAGAATACTAATAGTTGGAAAAATGGAACAAAGAAAGTAATACTGATCTGTGCTTTAATCACCATTACTGTAAGTACTTCTTAACATGGTAAACCAAGAGCCCCACTCAAACCTTCATCAGACATCACACGTTCGTCAACTACAGTAATTAAAATTGTAGTTAGATACTCAGCAGGTGAGACTTCAACAGAAGTAGAAAACAGTCATCAGCAGTTTGCATGTACGGCACGTTGGCACTGCCAGGAGCAATGTCTCGGAGAAGAGAAGCGCTCAGGCCCTGGTCTTTAACGCCCCACCTGACCAAGAGCATCATAGCCCATTGCAATGGAGAACCACACAATTTTGGGGCAGAAACTCTTGAACAAGCACAGGTGCAAGCTGGTAAATCCACTTGGCAGAGTGTTGCACTGTATAGATTTAACAACTCAGGTTCACAGCAGCAAACCGGAGCCATAGAGTCCTGCCTCCAAGCTGGCAGATGCTTTTCCCCACAAAACCAATCAATCAGCTTGCATAACAGCCGGCTCACCTCCCGCTCTTCACTTCAGAATTAACATGAATGAACTTCAGATATCTCTGTGTTGCTCTGTAGCTACACCCACATTCCGCATTCCTTCAGCACTGTAGTTGTTATATGTTGCTTCCACCGTCATAAACACTTGTCTTAAGTTGTCAACTAAAATTTGTCAACTAGAAATAGGTTGTTTGATAGCACACTGGATTTTGAGCTGCTCTATTTCCATCTAGGATTTTCCTGATAGAAAAACACTTGCGTATGTATATACATCTATGTGTGTGTGTGTGTACATACATACATATAGATATCTGCACGTACAAATTTATGTGTATGAAATAGACATGCATGTATGTGTATGCTGCCTGCATGGGTAGACTCAGCACTTGTGAGCAGCATAAACCTGCTGGTGCAGAGAGGCTCTGAGCTCTGCAGAGTCTGTTCACGCGGTCCAAATCGGATGCTGTTCACATCTGATCCATGCAGAATGCAAAGCGACGCGAGCTCACAGCAGCAGAGATGCAGGGACTTTGCAGGAGTTTTGACCGAGTTGCGGATGTCAAGAAGTCCCAGAAAAATGTTTCTAAAAAGTCTTTACATTCTGACTACACTAAATGTGGTGTTGAAAAAGCAGGATATGTCTGGATGAACTTGGATATTATTTGCTCTAATGAGGACTTACTCTTTGTGTATGGATTTAATGATACCTGCATTATGTATTAAAATACTTAGAGTATTGCCAGAAGGATGCCATCAAATTTTAGTACACATTATTGCTTTGTAGTGAACATTATACATTTTGCTATGAAGTTTTAGACTCTATAGATTGGAATCCTCAAACTCACATAAACTCAATTTCTCCTTGATCTCCCTAACAGATTGAGTAACAGCTATCAATATTAGATACAGATGTGTTACTTTTCCCCAGGAATCTGTGCCAGTAATGTAGCACACTGCTGTAGAGACTTCAATGCAGTTCACGTATTTTTACCTTCCTGTGATGCTTTATATATACTTCTCTGGAGTTTTTAAATTCACATACACACACAAAATACAACCATGGTTGCAGTGAACCAGCAATACACTACAGCAGTTTTGGGGAAGGAATGCAAAATGCTTCCACAGGTGAAGACAGAGAAATTTCTGGGACAGAAAAGCAGAAGATAATTCAAAAACCATGAGTAACCAGAAACAGGGTTCTGAAAGTCATCATGAAAAAGGCATCGCCAGAAAGGTGTCATTCTATAAAATCCTGCAACAACACCAATTCAGTATTAACTCAGCGAGAAGAGAGCTGTCTTTTGAGTCATTGGTGTCATCATTTGTGTACCAAGGCTTTACCTACCGTAGGACTAGTATGTTCAAATTTGCTTCTCAGTTTTGAAACCATAATTAGTGACCCCTGCAGTGGCAGGGAGACTTGCTGCAAAACAAATGAAGGTTGGGTTATTATGTTTTGTGACCTCTGATCTGTACATATCCCCACCGTAAAAAGCTATTCCGCCTTTACTTTCCTTCTGTATCTTCTACCAACATTCCCGTGGTTCAGCACATGGGGGAAAGTGGCAGAAGCAGCAGCTGGTCCAGACCTCTGATGAGGCGTAGTGGCCATCTGCTGCCTGGCCAGCCTGCTGCTGCCAGGAAGAAGAGAGGCTGAGTTCTGTTTATCTTGTCCGAAACAGGGAGTGCTAACCCCAGCCCCCCTCAGTATTTAGTCATCCCATGTCACAAAGCTTGTAAGACCTTGTTCACTCTGGGATGAGTCACATTTTGTTGGAATTCACCAGTGGGACACGGAAAGACAACAGTAAGAGTGATGCGAAAGCTTCGTGTAGGAGACAAGTCATATAATCAACCTTCTCTCCCTTTCCTTTGGGTTACCCTCTGTTTCCAAGTCTTCCAGATACTCCCTAAAGGGGAAAAATGTCATTCGTGCTAACAGCTGCTTTCAGTGATAACAATTTTATGGCTCTGTTGTAACTGAAGATGAAGACATCATATTACACATATTTCAACTCAAGATTCCAACAATACACTTAAACTACAGGAGACACACAAAGGTATTGCTGGGAGATGACAGCCAAAGAGCTGTTGCCCTTTGAAAGAGAAACTCATTCATAACACAGAAAATGCTGCAGCATTAATCAGCCTGTCAGCCAAATGAATGGTTTTTATCTTACCGATTTCATATCATTTTCCAACCAATTATATAACTTCAAGCTTCAGTCTGAGTTTCTTACACTAAGGTATATTGTATAGTTCTGTGGATTTTAAAGAAGCTATGCAAGGGAAGCACCTAAGGATGTAGTTTTATATTATTGGTAAAAGAAGGTCATTCTCCTCCCTCATGCTTTTATATTTACCATATACAAAGTATCCAGATAAAGATTTTGATTAAAAAGTGACGTAGCTCCTTGTCAAGGTACTCATTTTATCTTTAAAAGCTACCATAAAAGAACATTTGGCTTGCTTGGCTTTCCCATGTGTCAGACCTTTGAAAGCACATCGCATAGAAAGCAAAAACTATTCCATTGCAACACAAACTTTTCAGACCTTTTTCACCTTAAACACCCACTACTGCCTGAAGGAAAAAAAAATTCTTTATGAAGGAAATAAAACCAAAAACTAATCAGAGACTGTATGAACATAAAAATCTACTAAAATTGTTCAATTGTGCCAGAACTCCAATACTTCCATATTCTTCTGGGTCACTCAGAACTCCACTAACAAGAAATAACTGCATTGTTTCCTGTTAAGTGAATTTCATAGAACCACAGAATGGTTTGGGTTGGAAGGGACCTTAAAGATCATCTAGTTCCAGCCCCCTGCCATGGGCAGGGACACCTCCCACTAGCCCAGGCTGCTCAAAGCCCCATCCAGCCTGGCCTTGAACACTTCCAGGGATGGGGCATCTACAGCTTCTCTGGGCAAATTTCTTGTTGTTGAATATTTTTAAATGACTGCCCTGAAACACCACGCTTTCTGTTCACCTCCTAGTTGTTACACCCCAAGGCAGAAGATGTTGCAGTTTTACCCTCTTGCTCAGCGCAGTCCTGGAGGACATGGAGGTATGTCCAAAGCAAAGATGCTGCCATTACCAGCCCCAGTAGCGATTCCCACAAGAGCCTATATCCAAGATAACACCTAGGGCTGAGAAACCAGCGTTTCTAGTGCAGGCTACAGCATCTGGCAAGTGTGACAGCTAAAGATGAGAAATCTTTACATCGCCTGTGTACAAAATGTAATGGCACAGTGCAGATGGGGTCACATAACGGGGCAGAGCCTACCATGACAGTGATGGTTAAAACCTCTCAGCTTCCTCCATGTACTTTCAGGTTTGGCTGCTAAGGTGACAGCTCACTCAGAGTGACACCAGAAAGCTTCAGCTTGGGAATATTTTTTTTTTTCCCCCACAGAGAATTGTTAGTGTATATTGATGTCTTAACAAATGGTTAAAATCCGAAATCCCACAGCAGCGGCCCTCAACAGGCCATGGCCCTTGCTTCCTCCCCACTGAGAGGAGCCAAACAAGTCCTACGCAAGGCCAAGTTTCCAAAGCCCAGGTGCTTTTCCACAGCCAGAGGGGAGAGGTGTGGGAAGCCGTTTGTAGTTTGTCGTGGGATCACAGTGTGCAGGCAATCCAAAAATTATGCTGACCGCCAGATTTTCACTCGTAAAGGGAGCAGCAAAACCGCACTGTTACTGGAGCCCGGCACAGATGGAGGAAAGCGCCTGCACCCTGGCATTGCTGCTCCGCTTCCCACCCGCCTCACTTCAAAGCTGGCTTGGTAGCAGAAGGATGATACCTTGTTTTAACACCAAAACTGAAGTATATGGCTACTATATTTGTAACTGTGTCAGACTGTGCTTTTGGCCCTTGGTAGTTGTAGTAAAAGAAAAATGGGGTATGGAGGGGAATCATCAGCACTTCCATGTGGACACGAGGAGGTCCTCATGGACAGCAAGTTGTGTTTAAAGGTTACCTGGTGGCCCAGTACTCCACGTCCTTGTAGTCTGCTGCTGGCACAATGGGCTTTCAGCAACGCCGAGTTCAGCATTTCCTCTATGCTGGCAAGGAAGACGCGTTATTTATTTTCTGAGTCCTGATTTCCATCCAAAGGCAACTTTGCTGGCAAATGAGTTTCAGTGACTCTGCAGGCAGGGGAGGGACAAGTGGTGCAGAGCTGGCAGGACCTTTCTTCCCCTGCGTCTGGGAAGAAGATTTCCAGGATAAAGCCCGGGCAGGCAGGGACGAGGCAGAGGGAGGTGGAGAGAAAATCAGCCCCCAGCTGTGCCAGTGCAAGCAGCCAACTGGGATTTCAACAAGGAGCTCTCGGGAACGGGACTTGCTCCTGGCTTTGGTTTTGATTTTGCTGTGTGAGGAGCTGCAGAGCTGCTGCTTCTCGGAGTGCGTTAGAAAGGCTGTAAAGTCCTGTGGCAGAGCCGCCTCCTGGCAGGCGCTGCGAGTACAACCACATAAATGTCACGGGGCTCCTGTAATTGCCACATCAAGCAGGACCTCCTCAGGGACCGCTGGCTGGGCACCCCGCGTGCCCCTCGGGAGGTGACCCACACAGCACCAGGCGGGCTGGCGGGCACAGCGGCTCTCACCCGTTCCCAGCTAACGATCCCCTTCTGACCCCCCCCGTCCGCAAGCAGCACGCACTATGAACATCAGCCTCTTCGTTTTGACAAAAAACATCTTTCCAAACGCTCTCACTTAGTATGCCAAGTGAGTGGAGCCTAAAGCTTGCTCTTTCTGTTTATAATCTCATTTCAGCTGTGCAGTCGATAAAGAAGCCGCATGTTCTTAGGCAATACAGAGAATTAGGGGGAACAGGAAAGTGAATCTTAAGTAATCATCAGCAAAAGCAATCATGAGAGGAAGCCCACAGTGCCGGGAAGAGAGCACAGCCTGACCGTATCGGGAAGCTCCCGGCAGTCTTCCAAGCAGGCTTTATCTGCATTACGGTGCATTTCAAGTTGCTTCAAGACTATCTGAGAGGCACATAAAAGAATTGCTTTTAACTACGCAGAGTATGACACTAATCAGTAGATAAATACACAAGCCAAGCAAACCCACAAAACAACCCCCTAACCCTGTTCTGCTTCTGGACACGGCTTGTCACCATGCACCCACGGCAGCCACCGTGTCCGTCAGCCTAAGGACAGCTCTGTTTCCACACAGTCTCAGACGCTGCCCTGCCCATTTCCCTCATCCCTCCATTTTATCCAGCACCCGTAGGTCCTCCCACACACAAGATTTCAGGTCCTATGGAGAAGCTGCAGAGTCTTCTACTCAAATACTGACTAGGAGGCAATTACATCCCTGCTGATTTCATTTTTTTAACCAATAAATTAATTTTCTTTTTCAATTGAAATTTTTAGGTCAAATGCTCACTGTCTGCAGCTTTATAAGGATAACACTCCTGTATTAAAAGCGTACCACCTAATTTTCACCTAACGAGTTTCTCTCCCTTTAATTTCTTCCATTTAGGATCTACCAAAAAAAAAAAAAATTAAAATAAATACAGCAAGCTCTTTCACAATTGCTAGGCTTGGTTAGTAACCACAACACCGCATTTACCTGCAGAAAGCATGTCGCCACCCCACAGAATTCTGTGGCCTGTCAGTGTGAAGCACAACACCAGCCCGAAAGCGTCCCTCCTGCTCGAACCCTACGGTCACCACGAGAGGGAGGCGTTGGATAAACAATGCTGTTAATTCCATTCGAGAGAAAAACAGGGACTGCTTGTAAACAGCTCTTAAGAGAGATAAGAGGAAGAACAAGTTTGCCACAATTAAAAGATCAGTTCTTCTGCCTCTAAAAACCAGGTGGTTTTTTCTGATTTATGTAAGATCAATAAATAGGAGGGCGGATGGGGAGAATCGGCCTGAAGAGTGTCAAAAATTCTCAGTAAAAGGGAAAAGCATAAATGTAAAGACTGCTTTTGGAAGACTTAAAAACAAATAAACCCCCACCCCAAATAAAGGATACTGACTGCAATGGAAAAGAAGGCGTGCCTGAAGAGATTACACAAGGAGCAGTTCACATCGGGTATGACGGGAAAATGTACAGTTGTAAAAAAACTTATTTAGTAAAAAAAGGTGGAAAAACTCTCAGAAAAATAACCCACTAGTGAGTACCACCAGTGGTCAAGCCAGTCAGCATCCTGCATCATCGGGCACCGGGAGGACGCAAAGAGTGACCCACCCGGCCGAGCCGCTCCCCAGACCAGAACACTCCTCAGCTGGTGGTTTCAGCGCCAAAATGCATTCATTTCTGCAAGTGTTGCTCTCCTCACTTCTTGGGATAGAATGGATCTTCTAACAATCCGGCAATAATTTTGCATTATTTTCTTTCATGCTCAGCGCTATCTTGTGCCAAGCACCATCAAAAGCTTTCCTTGCATCCTTGACCTGAGCATGGGCGTTTAATCTGGCATGGTGTAGAAGAGACCCAGAGATTGCCTGTCTGTCTGTCAGGACATGAATGCAGACATGGTCTTCGCTGTCGGAATTGCTGACTTGCCACAAATCCCACCCAAGCCGTGGACTGACTGCCTTTCACAACCTCGAAGGCTGCGATGGTGGAGTACTCGGGTGGGAAGTCATTTGGGTAAGCCACACTGTAAGAAAAATACGTGCGAGGCCTGTTAGAGTCTGCCTGCTGAAAAATACAGAAAAGAGCCATTCAATAAATCACATTTCTAATGGTTTTCACATAGCTATTTTAACGGCCCTGTAACGCAGCAGCGAGACCCACATCAAGAGATGTTGAGGAATACATTTTAAGATCAGTATTTAAAGGATTTGGCTGCGTGAGGCTTCCTGAGACTAATTAACCATGTGTCTGGGGACTTCAAAGAAGAAAAGGTCACTATCTGCATTTTCATCTCGGGCAAACTTCTGCCGATGACAGCGGGGCCGGTCTTCCTGTGGGTCTGTGCAGCATTCAGCGCTGCTCCACCAGCTGTGCAGCAGAGCAGGCTGGGACTACCAAGAGCAGGTTGCCCACTTACACTGATCCTTTGAGGTGGGTTGCCTTCCAGCACAACCAGAGGGAGTGTTCTCGAGGTGCTTTTATGTGTATTGATTGCAATTAACACAGTGATTTGTTTGTTTAGTAGCGTCTCTTAAAAAAAAACCAAACACCACTGAGGGCTTAATTCATAACTTACGTAGAGTTTTTCCTGTGCTGCGTGGTAGGGTTTCTGTGGTGGGCTACAGTTCACGAGACGGATTCTTCAGCTGTGCGTCTATCGCTTGCTTCAGACAATCTGAATCCCTGAAGAAGCTCTCAAACACTGCAATTTGGAAATATTTTTATTACTTTAATTTGTTTGACATGGATCCACACAAAGTTGCACTTGGTAGAATTTTCTGCCCATCTGTTTGACTTCAGTGGTGGAGTTGCTCTTTAGGGGT
Source organism: Chroicocephalus ridibundus (assembly GCF_963924245.1). Lineage (NCBI taxonomy): Eukaryota > Metazoa > Chordata > Aves > Charadriiformes > Laridae > Chroicocephalus > Chroicocephalus ridibundus. The sequence goes on along the minus strand of NC_086286.1, from coordinate 101,936,207 downwards.
AGTTGCTTATTTAGAAGCACTGGCCTTGTGAATGCTGCCAATAGAATATGTAATTGTTGTGGTTATTTCCCAATCGACACTTTAAAATCTTCAGGTTTGGCAACTCAAAGGAGTGAAGATACTGCCCTTCTTTCAAAGAAGGTCTGTATGCCAAGGGCATGCACAGCCCTAGTGCTGGCAATTCCCAAAGGGATGTTGGCAGCCGTGGAGGAAGTCAAACAAAGACGAAATTATGGACCTGCTTCCTCATCGCCTACTAAAACTGGACGTTTATGACGGTTTGGACTGGAGAACACACAATCCCAGCTCCCCACAACTTCTGAATCTGCATCTAAATCGATCACTTGATTTCTCCTTTAAGAAAGTTCAGTGTGATTTTTATTAATTTCCTTGTTTTTGCTACCTGGTGCATTCTACAGTAAATGCGCTTTCAAACCAACAGACTAGTTGGAAGGTATGAGACATTTCCTTCCCCAGCTCTAACAATGACTTCTTGCCCTGGGAAAAAATATCTGCTCTTCACAATTGCTTATTTCATAGGTAATTAGAAATAAAACAGGGAGTGTTTTGTCAGGAAATGTGTTTCTTATCCAGCTGCATGAAACACAATTGCATCCACTTGCCTAATTTTACATGTAGGCTTCAGTTTTGTAAGCTTAGCTGAAGTGCCTCGCTGCCGGTCACTTGCAGGCTACGGACTGTGACAGCACTGGGTCAGCTGTAGAAATCCTGAAGCCCAGCACAGCGCTCAGTATGAGTGTTTCCATACCGATATCCAACCTATTACACCAGCTAAAGGAGATTTACAGTTTCAGAATACACTGAAAGACCCACTCAGAGGTGTAGAAACAAATTTGGTGAGTTACTTTATAAAATAGTGTAATCTTTGGACGCAAAGAACATTTTTTTCTGTTCATTTTCACGAGACAGGAGACCATTTTAAGTTTAATGTTAAATTGCATGCCAAATGTAGGTGCAGTTCCGGTGGTCTTCTAATTCTGTGTATACACAAATGAAATAAGTCCCCATAAATACGTATGTATCTTAAAAAAAAGGGGGGACAACACAACATATTCTAACAAAAGAGATCATGATTAATTCCATGAGGTGTAAGGTCATCTTTCTCAAAAAAACCCAAAAACCGAACAACCAAAACCAATAAATGTATTGTACTTCAGTGCTATTAATAGAATTTGTTGGACTGTTTCCGTTTTAAAACATCATGGATAAATTACGAAGAAAAAGCATGATTACTTCTCTTTTTAGTTCATCTCAGCATGCTATGATGTAACAAAGAAAAATATTTTCAACCCCCTCCAAATTAGAATTTATCAGCTATGAGGAGGAGAGGGCAGAGAGCACCCTTACATTTGTATACTTGTAGCATTGATTAAATCCAGGCACAATGAAGTACTGAAGAATACCACCCGGAGAACTGAAACAACCTGAGATCGCATTGTATGCATAGTATGATACATTATGTAAGTATCTATGAATGAAGCATTGAATAATTAATTCTGATCACTATTAATGATAGTCCACTACTAACAATCTCTTAAGCGTTAGGCTCGCAGTAATTTTTATACAAAAAATACATGTACGAACATAAACAAAGTAGTCGATAACCTTATAGGAGTTCTTATTTAATATGCTCTGAATCTCGCTCTGAAGACGCTCTACCTCTACACTGGACAAAAAAAAATGTGTAAGTAAGTGCTACGAATGTAAACATCCCTTCGCTATATAAATTCATGGCCTAAAAATATACACTGCAATACTTCTGAAAATTAGATTGAAGATCCACAATAAGAAATGAGCATGTAGCATCTTCCATAGCAAGATTAAGCTAGATTAATATAGTAACTCCTCAAATTTTTTTGAAAAGTAATAGAATTTTAACTAATGTGTATTAATAACATTATAGATGTAGCACACAGAAGTTGTACAATATAATTCTTTTTTACCGAGAAGTGAAGTTAAATATTGAAAATGCCACTTAGAGTTTACCATGGAAGTCTGCTCTAAGAATTCAGCTTTCTGCATTTCTACAGACTCTCACTAGATGATTTATGAAACTTTTTTTTTTTTCCACATGGTTTTGATGGTTTTATCTTTCCTGTTTCCTGAATTTAATTAGCCAGACACAGATCATATTCTCTACGTGGAAAGTTATGGTATTAAACAGATTTACTTCTTACAATTCTCACCATAAGATCCAACTGTAAAGCTACTGATGTCAGAGGAGTTTTGCTCTTGACTTTGTTTTAAAAAGATAAGGCTCAAAACTACTCATGACAAAACTCATGACAAATTTGTTAAATTGCTACCTGGAAAGCAAACTTCTGCTTCCTTTGGGCCTGCAGGGAGGTAGGGAGCAGACACCTGGCGAGAACACGTGGAGGTCAAAGAGTTTCCCACTGATCGACCATTCCTATTCCTTCCAGTTCTGATCACCACAAATGATCCTCTGCAGCTCACCGTCGACAGACTCGCAGCGCTGTGTTTGCAGCAGTCAGATCCTCACCACAGAGGGCTAATGTATGTATATACGTACATAGCGTCTGTGTGCGGGTGTGTCTCTTGGGGAGAAAAAGAATGACTGATCCATGAGTTCCAGGAATACCCTGCAAAGCCTCCCTGGAGACGATGCAGAGACAGATCCTTCCCCTGACGCTGAGGCATTTTGGAGCCGGGTGATGCGAACTCAGCATTTGAGCCCAGACGTACCCTGCTCAGCATCAAGCCCGTGATCGCGGGGCTTTGCAGCAGCCATCCTGCGTTATCGTCTTCCCCATCAGCCCGTCCCTGGCCATAAGCAGAAAAAAGGCAGAGGAGTAAAGAGATAACGCGTGTACTGACATACACAAATGCTTATCAAAACAAGGATAACAGCACTAATGTGCTATTAGGCCATTGCAGCAACAATAACAATACGCATTTGGAACACAGTGCTTTAAATACTGATATTCAAATAAATAACAACACATAGAAATCACTTCCTAAAATAAAGATCAAAAGACTTCTCAAAGCCAGCTTTCAAAACCTTGCTTAAAATGTTCTATTAGTATCCCCATTACTTTTATATCTCTGCGTATTTAATATACAGAAATGTTTATTATATCACTTCATAGTTACTAAAAAGCCATCTTTGTTAAATTATGTGTATATTTACCTTAAAAGACAGCCTGCACATTTCATACTTGATACCTTGGGGAAGAAAATATGCTTTTAACGTTCCTATAATACAACATTAAAAAAATTCTTATATGAACTGGAGTTTAACCAGTTGATCCTTTTTGTCTTCCAATTATTCTGAATAAAACCACACACTGTTATAAAGAAAAGGGAGAGAAAGTAAATGTAAAAATTCCTCTCACGCCATTAGCCATAAGCTGTGCTTTCACAGCAGCCAGGAAGAATAGCTGTCTGGGCTGGATACCCTGTGATGGGTAAAACTTTTGCAATGCAGGAAAGCCACATTACAAATATCTTTGACAAGTAAGAAGCAACGCTGCTGTGGGAAGCGAAAAAAGTCTAAGAGCACACACGGATTAGCAGAAGGCAATATATAAAAGCTACAGATGAAAACAGACCCACTAGGACACCTCCCACCAAATACCTTTTTCAGACCCCCATTACTTTGGGCACCTTTTCCTGCCCATTGCAGTGCCTACAAACTCTGCTTTCTTGCAGTAGAGTGGGATTACTAGAGATTACTACTTTGCTCCTCTTGGAAGGTCCCTTGCCAAATGGAGCTGTCTGGAAAGTCTCACCATTGCTGAAAGATCTTTCTGGATTGCTCCTCTCCCGTCTGCCCAAGAACTTTCAAATAAGTGACACCTTACTGGCAGGGCAGTGTAATTAAGCTTTAATTAATAGGTAAATTCTGCTCAGCCATCCTTGGGGCTCCAGATTTCTCAGTTACTGAGCTTTCCTTATAAGATTTTCTTTTCCTCATTTTACCTGAGGGTGGGTTTGTACTACTTCAGCACATCACTCACAGTCCAGCAGTAAGGGATATCTGTTGAACTGAAATCTGACAAAACTTTTCTAGCTGCTACTCCTAGCTACCATGGAATCTTTGGCTGCCTGATCACTACAGAATACAAGAGTTAATAAAAATCTTAATTCACTATAGTAAAAGAGATTGTTGCTGATACTTAGAAGTCATAAGGAAGTACTTCATTATTCTCTTTATTTGACGCAATTCTATTCATACGTGTAAGATTCTGCTGGACCTTGTGAGATACTGCGTAGTAATAAGGTGTAATATTTTACAAGGACTTGGTAAATCCGAGAGAAATATATCAGACTCCTAGAGATACCATGCAGAAAAAGAAACAATCGATGTTATAGCTGAGCAGTCCATCAGTAACCATTTATTTATTTCTCCCTCTCACACCACCTTAAGGAGACCCCAGCGTGATGTTCTCCTTAGGCTACCCTGGGGCGTCAGGACAAAGGAATGGGAGACTCCATGGGTGACACTGGAATGGACCCCAAATAAGCGATTTGTGTCCTTTTGCGGAGTCCCAGCCACCCCACCAAATTGTCCTTGAAAAAAATACGTGAAAACTGAATAGATGCCAGTAATCCAGATCGTCAGTTTTGAGTGGCCCTGAGGGTCATATTGTGTCTGGCTGTGTAACAAGGAGCAACACAAGGGGACCAGATAACTCTCACCGGTACCTGGGTGTATCTCCTCACTCAACACTATAATAACTTCCAGGGCATACATGTGGTAGCAATTACTGCCATCTTCCATCAAGACAAAACGCTGAAAAATTCCTTTTAATCCATACTTATTCTTCCTGGTAGACCAGGTACTTCAGCGTGCGACATCCAAGCCTGTTCTTTCTGTGACAGCTGCACACTCCTCCCACGAGAAGCGATGGCATTTGACCGTGTAATACATAAGAAGCTCCTCACTCACATCCAGAGCAGAAATTTCCCTCCTACCCTAAGTAAATCTAGTGTTAGTGAACTTCTATCATGTACCACCTACATCAAAGCATAAAATCATGAGAGGAAACAGAGAATTATTATGTTTTAAAAAAATTGATGCCACATTGAGAGTCCTTATTTACAAGCTTGGAGGCTTGCCTGCATATTGTAACCTTGGCATTTGCACAACCGCAATGTGACTTTTGTTAATTTCTTGACTTAAAACACTACAAAACCAATATTTTTTTCCAGACTAGTGTATTCATTGGTAGGTTTGAGGACTGTTATTTATCTCCTGTCACTCTCTAATAAAAAAATAGAGATCTCTTCTGTTCCTCCTTAAATTATCAGAAAAGAGTTCAGCTTCAGTCTGCATGTCTAAGCTTGCTTTAGATTTCATGAAACCTTCATTGCAGGAGTGAGTACAGCACATTTTCAATAGATTTCTTGGTATCTCAGGGAGAACTTACAAAAAGTTAGCAATAGTGAAAGACAGCATTTGGAGAAGTAACGAGGTAAAAACCTGAACTATGAGAGTAGTGGCGTGCCTATCAACTGGGATAAAATAAATCCAGCATGGTAGCCATTAAGAAGCCTTCAAACTAAAACTTCAGCTGAAACCTGTTGTGTAGTAACCCTTCCAGCCTTAATAACCCAGACAGCAATCGCAAATTACATGAACATTTGAAAAAAACACGGGCCATCCACACACAAATAGCTGCCACCGAGTTGCAGGCTTTGGTTATCATGTGGTTCATTTTTATTGTCTGATAAGAATCACGCCTAGTTTCTTGGACTGAAAACAAACAGATTAATGTTTCTCATTCTTGCTGCCACTTCCTCTGTTTCATACTAAAATGTCAGAACAAAACCAGCGGTAAAAATATTCATAGCCAAACACAACAACCGTCCCTTGCAGCAGTGGTTCAGCTGTACCAGTGCTCTGCATTATAAAGATGGAAACATAATGAGTTCCTAAGGAAGTCCTCTGCACCGTCAGAACCATGAATCAGCCCTATGGTCATCAAAAGTCTTCCTTACACAGGAAAATTCACAGCTGTAGATATACTGTGAATATCTCTTCTTAGAGGGTCTTAGTGACCCTCACAAATTCTGATCCCGGTTTCCATGCTAGTCTGCTGCTGCTTTCATTTCTTTGCAAATATTCATCCCTTCAACAGCTGTCCTTTCTCCACTTTCACATGGAATTTTTCCCCTTCAGCCCCAGTGACTGCCTTAGTCTCCTATTTTGATAAAGTGGTTCTTCAAGGGTATCCTCTCAAATGTTATTCAAACTAGAAAATATTTTAATAGCAAACATTTCTAGATAAAATACTGACATTAGTCCTCTGCCAAGGACTACAACTGGTACAAAGTTGCTAATGAATAAATGGCAAGGTCAACACGTCGTCATTGGTATAAAACTCAAAAGTTATTTACAATAACTGAGCACAAAACCCACCCCCAAGCATAGATTCTTGCAGCTTCCTCATATTCATAGATCAAAATATTACAGGAGTAGAGAAAGGAGAAAATCTTTCTTATTCCCAGGTATCTATTTATAAAACCCCACTTCTGTTTGCGGTAGAAGGAGTAAATCCCTCCATAGCCTGAACTTGTAACAGCTCCAGGTTTGAACCTTCCCGTGTAGCAGCTGGGTCGCTGGTCTGCCAGGTGGAGCTTTTACGTTTTTTCCTTTTAAAACCAAAACCATCTAATTTTCACTTCAGATAGAACAGAGAGCCTTGAATAACCTTTGAAGTAAAAGGGCCTCAGAGGCACTCGTGTTAGCAGGGGATTTTCTCTTGCTGGTCCAGTGGAGGGCAGCAAAATATTTACTAAAGCTATTCCCCATTTAATGTCCTCATCACTCAGTTGTCTCAAAAAACGTCTTCATAAAAATCTTGGAAGAGTTCAATACTTCTTTGTTTGGCATACAAGACCTTACATATTTGTTTATTTTAGTTAAAAGTAAGTTTTTAGAATATTCGAGACTATTTTTCACATCAGAGATCGTGCCTTAAAACAAACAATGCTTCCTGTATAAATAACTCCGTGGTGCTCCCATTCTTCCCGGAGCTAATGACATCCGTATCAAAAGGAGGAGGGTACTAATGGTCTGCCACGAAGCCAGCTAGTCCGTTCTCTGGAAAGCTTATGTAAATTTACCAGTGATTTAAATCCAACTGCGTCTCTCCAGCACAGCTGTATTGGCATACTGATCATCTTGCATCATTCATTTGCTATGAGCACACGTTATCTCAGCTTTTAGTTTAATACAAAGGGGAGTCAGCAGTACTAATGGAATAGTTTGGCAACTGTGTCCTAAGCTGGAAACCAAATTTAAAAAAGAAAAATATCTTAATCCATCTGTCAATGGATTTTGTATAAATCTCTTTAGTAGAATATCAAATATATGAATTTTACGCTGATATTTCATGAAAAGCTATGGATAATAACCTTCCACATAGGGACAGACTGACTGTGGAAAGACTGCTGAGAATAAAATACAGAATGTCTAAAAATCTTCAGCCTGAATCACAGGAGCTGTGAAAGGTCTTTAACTAAGGAGTGCACATGCGTTTTATAGCCTGTAAAATCTCACTCTCTTTATCAAATGCTTGCGGCATCCTCCTGGAAATGAGCTTTCCTACTGTTTTTTTATAATGACAACAAGGCAGAAAGCAGAACAAAGAGGCACCACAGACCGGTTTGGAGTCGGGAAGGGAGCAGAGGCGGCTGCACGATGCCTCTGGCATCTGCTCGCACTTGACACCGAGCCGGCGATACCTGCGCCGCAGAGCGGCTCCGGCACTGGCAGGAGAGGGGAACAGATACTGGAATCCCAGGGGTGACAACTGTTGTGCTTCTGGCGTTGGCCTTAAGCAGTCAGGTCAGGAGCTCAGGCTGAAATATTGAGGAGAACACACTGGGAATGACGCACAGGTTATGGTCAGAAATTTGAATCAGGCAGGTGATTTTTCCTGGGAAATACTGGCAAAATCCAGCGTTTTACATTGCAACTGAAGCAAAGAGCTACTAGGTAGCTGGATGCAGGTATATACCAATGAATGCTTAGTTAATGCGGTGAGTGCACTGGAGAAGCCTTCCTAGCTGACAAAATGAGCTGTAGGGAAAACACAATGAAATTATTCCCAATTATACCCCTGGACATTCAGGGCAGGGTGGCCTGTGCAAACGTAGCAGTTCTCAGAAACAGAATGGGGTTTGCTGTGTTTCTCACAAAGATGCTGGCAGCTGCTGATACTGTAAATACTTGACTGCAGACAGTGAAACCGAAGAACTGCACTTTGAACAGCAAGGAGCACGGACTCCAGCCGGGAGATGCAGCAAGCTACCGGGGCTTTCCTGTAGGTTTGCCATCCAGCCATTCCAGAGTATTTGCAGCTGATCCTTGAGAGAAGGTAAAATTCTGGAGACTCAGTGAAAATACAAAAGACAGGAGATCTCTTAGTGAGAGATGGGATTTCAACCAGGAAAGGGGAAAGCACTGATGGTGGGCGGGAAGCAGAATTTTATGCAGCATAATTCCTAAATTAATAAACTCCTAAAGCAGGATATTTCAACATAAAACAAATTACCAACTTCCTCTTGGAGCTGTATGAATTATCTATAATAAATACCTACCTAGCTAGGATGTAATGGTATGCAATAACATCTTGGCAGTGCACAAAGTACCTGTACATACATATAAATTCTATTTTATGTTCACACTTGGCTCTGGCAAATTATTTTCACTGACACATGCTGTAGTAAATGTAATTACAGAAAAAACAGTGCTCACAGAGCAAACGCTGGCACCAGACTGGAAACCTTGCAAAAGAAAACTGCTCTGATTTACAGTATGCAAGGACTGACTGAATAACTCTCCCGGGCCATGCAACGTTTAGGTCATGAGGGCCTGCTGAAGAGCAAAGGACAATCCACACAAGTTTCATCCCATGTAGTTGTTCTCAACTGGAAAACATCTATGCTATTTCCAAAGCATACGGACCTGTCTTAAGTGGTTGTTTACAGTGGTATTAATTGCTATGGAGCCCGATCGGATGGAGATGTTGAAAGGAACAAAGCCGGAAAAGTGAAACAATAGCAAAGAGAAGGAGTGGTCTGGTGCACACAATAACCAGGTTCACAGCTGCTAAAAAACATCTCACGGAGCCGGCTCCCTGGGACTGAACTGTCTCGCCAAGGTTATCCAAGAGACAGCCATGCAAACACTCCAGCTGGTCTTTCCTTTCCAGGTTCCCACTGGGCCTGGGGGAAACGCCTGTCCTGCTCACAGCACATTCCCTCCAGCTTTTCCTGCGAGGCTCCTCTTAGCTTCCACCGGCCCAGCTCTGCCTGCTTTACTCTGGCCCACTGAAGGGTCAGTAGCTCCCTCTCACCTTTGACAAAACACAAACGGTTTATACCACCAGGATGAGACTCAACACAAAGTTTCTTCACAGCTGGACACCTGGCTATTGCATATTGAGGTGTCCCTTGTCTTGGCTATTGCCTGGTCTGGTTCCTCAACACCTTCCCCACCTTAGACCCCTAGATTACCTCCAATGCAAAAAATATGGGCAAACAAGGTAATGCCCTTTACTCTTCTCACAGCTCCTTGCCCCAGCCTCTGCAACCGACTCATTGTTTTCCCTTTATATGCCTCATTTTTAGTCCAATATTTTTCCCAGGGCAGCACGCAGCTCGCTTGGAGCAACAGCTCTGACCTGGGATGTATGGAAAGTAAAGTTCACCTGGGAGCACACAGCAAGTCTGGTAGGCCCAGAAAACATAAAGTCTAAACGCATTAGCTATTGTATACGATCGCTTGACATCACAGACTTACCTGTATTTCTACCTGGGATTTTCCAGCATGAACACCGAATATCTGTTAAAAGTCTGTCTTAGACTCTTAGACATAACTATTGCTGTAGAATGGTTTAGGTTGGAAGGGACCTCACAGATCATCTAGTTCCAACTCTCCCACCATGTGTTGTAACTGTGGTCGTAGAAAACAAACCAAGAAATATTATCAAAGGTAGCACACGGGTAGGTTATCCTCTTTTCCTGCAGTGAGCGATTAAGCCCAAGGACAGCGTGGTCTGGGAGGCAGCCAGGGCTCCTGCCCTGGTAGGGCAGCACCTTCCTGCCCTGGGCTCCATTTCCTGAATTATACACAGCAGTGGCAAAAGCTGCAGCTGGGGACCAGAAGAGCAGCTTGCCAAGGGAGGGAGTGAATGATGGCTGGGAGGGAGGCACCTTGCAGCTGGGACAAATAACACGGGTATGCGCAGGAAACCAAGAAGCCAGAGGCCCTGCAGAATGGAGAGGGGAGAAGCAGGACACAATGCCAGCTCCGAGGGGGGCTCATGTGCTAAACGATGGCCCGGGTCTCCAGGAGGGAGGGAGATAGAGATGCCTATCTAACGGCTTTTGTGTGGGCTCACAGTCTGAACTGCAGAATGGCTCCTTTGTCTCGGCCCCTTACTGGGGCTAAAAGCCATGAGGCATGCGGCCAGATGGCCAGGGCGGGCTCTCAGGACCCGGAGGGAAGAAAAGAAGGAAAGCTCATTCCTTAAATTTGTACTGATCCCTGAGGCTTAGGCAACAAAACTCCAGGGAGCACACACAACCTCAGGGGGAGATTTAGAGACTGAGGTTCTCAGACAGCTAGAAGGCACTTGCGAGGAAGGAGAGGAGCTGCTGATGCACCTACCTTATGTGGCATATAGTCTTAGCTGCTTAGACCTGCTTTATCAGACGTGTGCGACTTCAAAGTGCAGCTGGTGAATGGGATCTCTGTTCATTTACCACGCCACGGGCACAGGAACAAATTTTAGTTTTAAAAGAAAGCCCCATAACCTTATGGTCCCCTGAGAGCAGTCACTCAGGGAGCTTCCCAAAATAGAAACCGCGTAGTGGGTGCCAGAGGCAGTGAGGCAGCGTAACTAAGAAAATGGATGAAAAACAAGTGCTGAGCAACAGAGAGGTATTTTTGTATTAACCCTGCCAAATGGATTATTTATACCCTAATCTTCTGCTGTTGGTATGACTGAGCTTTTTGAAGGAAAGTTGCAGCCAGCTTCTCCTGGTTATTTAATGAGGCAGATAAGCTCACACCTTAAAGCAGTTCCACCAACCTCTGGCTGCCATCCCATGCATATGGATTTCAGGATAATTCTTAAGGAAGGCAGAAAGTGGCAATTTACAAGGAGATATTCTGGGGACTATGGGACATCAGGACTGCCCAGACTGTAAACAGACCCTAAGTAGCAAAACTACATCAAGCACAGAAAGTATATAACTTAAAGAGAAACATCCATGGCATGAAATGCTGATTAGAGGACCCGGAGCCTGGAAAGGGGTGGAGGTGGCCCAAGTGCTCTTTGCTGCCCAAGGGATGTCAATGAAAGCCAAAAGGCAGGCAGGCAGGCAAATACGCATAAGTAGGACAGGGTCCTTCAGTTCACAGGACTCAGGTGCCCTGACACGAGCACAAAGAAGCACTTGGAGAAGAGAAGAAAAGAGAAAGAAGCTGGAGTCCAGAAACCACCTTGAAAGCTTCAGAGCAAGGTCATTTCTATCTTGAACAGCAGCATCTGACCAGCAGCACCCACAGAACTGATGCCTACCTGCAACCCAAGGCCTGCCTTTAGGTGCCTCCTTTTGCGAAGCCCTAGAGCCCCTCTTCTGCATTACCAAAATCCAGGTGTTGCTCCCTGAGTGACTCAAACCACCTACGTGGGACAAGCAACAGCTTCTGCCTTTTCCTCATTAGCTCTGTTCATGCTATGGTGGAAGAACAGTCATCCTCAAGTGTCCGTAAGAGATTACGCAGCTCACCACAGCTCATCACTAAACTAAATCCTTCCAGTCAAACTTGGGATTTTTGTATTTTTGTATACATAGTATGTATGTATAGACATTTGTTTTACAGAATTCTAATAATGAGCTCCTACCACCTCCTACTTCTGCTTACAAGAACCTCCAGTACTTGGCTATCCATACTATTAGAAAAGTTCATTTTTCCTCAAAGCGTAACAGAAATCTCCCTTGCTGCTATTCACGACCATTGCTTCTTGCGCTTTCCCCACTGGAACAAATAATTTATTCCCTTCCTCCTTGGAGCATCCTTTAAAATATTTTAACAAACACTGTTATCGCGCCGCCCCTCAGTCTTCTTTTCTCTAGACTAAACAACGCCAGTGCCTTCAACTCATAGGCCATGGTTTTTTAAACCTCTGTCATTCTTTTTGCTTGCTTCTGGACTCTGTCCAACTGGTCCACATCTTTCTTGAACGTGCAGTGTCCACAGAATCACATCTGAAACTTCACCAATATGTTAAATACTACGATAGTTACTTCAAAAGACCTCATTATACAGTACTCCTGACATTACATCTCAGTGCTGGACTTGTAGTTTTAAACTTCCCCCTCTCCCCACCCCCCATCCTCCAGGCTTTCACCAGGGAAAAATACAACTTGGGATGTTACCAAGACAGTTGAGGAGTGTAGCACAGACTCCCAAGGCAGGAGTCTGGTGGGTCTGTGTAGCAAACCAGGCCAGATGCCAGTGTAGACTTGGGAGAAGAGGTGTTATCTCTTACTAGATGATACAGACTTGACAGCAAATTTAAGTTGACTCAGAGTGATATGCGTAATGCTGTAGCATAACTTTTTCAATACATCATGACTGGCAACCATGAGTGGTTATTTCTGTTGCCATTACAGCACTTTTTGGGGGTTTCGTTGTTGGGGTTTTTTTTTAAAACTAAAATTACTTCTTGACGACTACATTACTTCTTGATCCATTGTTAAAAATTATACCAATGGAAAAACTAAGAGCGAAGAAATACAAATAAAATTATTTATACACACACAAGTGTGTGTTGGGACAGATATCTTAAGTTTCCTAACTTTGTGAGGAAAACCTTAAGATTATGAAACAACTGCCACTATAACTGTAACGGAAGAAAATAGTATAATGCTTGGTTTAGGACTGAATAATTATTTGCTCTGCCTAATTGTCTAGTGGACTCTGTGGCAGGATCCACAAAAAGTCTTCACTGACTAACATCTCAGTTACCTTTCTTCCATACCAAGATATGCAAAAAGTCCTCCAGAGCTTGCAGTTCTTCTCTTTGTTCCAGTTTGGCATTAAATTTAGTATCCAATTGCACCTTTTAAGCTTCATTTATGATTGCCTACCAAATTTTTTCTCAGGGCAGTATCTGATTCATACAATCTGGCGTCATCATCCCCCCAGGACTGCATGTTTGTCTCAACCTGGCAAGCTCTATAATAAAAACTTTTAAGGTTTCTCCCTTTCTTGGCTCTTCTTCTTCTCCTGACCCATCTCCCAAATTTTCCTCTTAGTGGGCAGAATCTGCATAGCAATACCTAATAACCAACCTGCTCTTCCTCGCAATACATAGGCCATCAAACATATCTCCTGCGACTAACTATGCAACACTCAGAAAATCACCTACATTTCATTTCCTAAAGTATCTTCATTTTCCTTTGTGAAAAGGCAGCTCTCTCACTTGAACTTCTTCCACCTGCCAGCCAAATCTTTTGAGATTTTGCACCAAAAGCGTAAGCGTCTCTATTGTCTCATTCACCATGTGTCTCTTTTCTTCTTGGTTTCTTCAATATCTCTACTACATTCTTTCTGGTCTTGTCCCCATTTATGGTCTTTCTGTTCTTGGTCACATTTCTAAGTGGAGATTAATAAGGAGCCTGAGTCAATGTTTAGAATTGACTCATTTAGAATTAGAAGCCACAAACAGGTGGGTTAACGAACACCGGGGAAAGGTCCTTGTGGGAGGGAGAAGCACGTACCTGCATTAGTCACACCGTTAACATCAACACTCTCTAACAACTGGCTTGTACCAGCGTACTCCAGGAGCGAGTTAGATTTCTGCTTTTAAATGGTTGCATACCTTTGCACTCCAGATTTAGAAACTGGCTCAGTTACAAGCTTTACAATCTTTTCTCCTAACATTAGCTGTTTCTTCCCCATTTTAGAGAAATTACATGAAGTTCATGCAAAAGATACAAAGATCTTCCAAAATCAGAACAGAGGTTAGCCTGCGGGGAGTGGACAGTGGGGAACCCACCTAGGTCTTGCACCTAAGTCAGGAGACTTGCTGTCATCCAGAGGTTGACACAAGGACCAGTGTTTAAATTCTTAACTGAACCTAACAGAACCTAATGAGTTAACAAAATTAACAAATGAAAACAAAACCGAGCAAGCAAAGGAAAAAAAAATAAAAGAAGAAAGAAAATCTTTTTCCTTCAAATTGAATTTGGGGTGCTTACCACACAGAGAGGCGAGTATCTATGTTGAACAGGCTGGAGATTAAACTTCATGTAGTCAGCATGTAACATCAAGTCTCCTCTGAGATTTTACATAATTAAAATAAGTTTCTTCCAAGGAAAAGAGGAGCTTGTCAGAAGAATGAAAAGTGTATGTCTGGGTAGAAGGAAGAGGGAAAAGGAATGTGTTGCGTAGACACCGAAATGTCTTGGGGAGCTGGCAGGGCTCAGCACAGCCAGCCCCAAGCTGGAGCCGACTCCTCCAGCAGCACGTAGGGGTGTGTGTGGCCCGCACAAGTCTGGCATTGCCCCCAGAGTGCTGGAACTGTGTTAATGGGACAACCCCTGGCTCTGCAGGCAGCAGCCAAGGTATGGACAGGGTGATGAGCACTGCCTGTGGAGGAGAGGGTTCGGTGCACACCTCAGCAGGCTTCCAGCCATTCTCCCCCAGGGGTGGGAAGCAATGCCTGGGAAGCTCTGGCCCTCAGCCCACTTAGGGGTTGGTATCTTGTGCAGGCACAACATGCAGATAGCTGATCCACTTCTGGGCCAAAAGAGATCCTGAGAGCTGCTGGTGGTGCCGCTGTACCTGTGCTAACAAGCTCCTGCAAAGGCAGTAAGCGTATCAATAGCAAAAATTGAAACCACCCATGAACACAGAACTGCCTAGATAAGCAAGGATGCCAACAGCACCGTAGGATGCACAGTCAGGCCATTCCCCAGCCTGGAATTTAACATTTCTACCCAGCTCCTTGGTGGTAGGGCAGCCAGCACAAGCGCTGCTTCCCAGGAGCAGTCAGTGGTTTAGCACAGAGCAGTATTGCACTCAATCCTCTCATCCAAATTCTTCGTTGTTCTTGGAAAACACACCAGCATACCATGGGAGAAGCTGGTCTAATTGCTTCCTTTCATTACCATCTATGGATGCTTCTGTCAAGCTAACCTACTTTACTGACTGGGCTTCTTTACAGCTCTTGACCTTCAGCCTCGTGAGAGGCTTTGAGACACCAGCTACATTGTCCACTTCCCCCATAGTCTATTTTTTAACCATTCTCTGCCCTTCATATTCATTCATAGCAGTTAGTCGTTTCCACAACTCACCCTGCTGCACAGCCTGAATTGCAGTTTTTCTGAAGAACAGTAAGGACAGGGCATTTTCTGCTTCAAACAAGCTAGTGGCCGTATTATTTTTTTTTAAGCTTTCCAGGTATTTTTTTGGCTTGACAGCCAAGCTTCATGTTATTTACTTTTAAATTCCTACAAGAAAGAATTGTTCTCTGGAGTGAGGTAGCTAAGGCAGAAAAATCTCCAAGCTCCTACAAGCATCTCGCCTCATTCCCAGTGCTCTACGTTGTTTTTACCAGTAATTAGTATCTAAATAATGTTTAGCAGAATATCTGTGACACCTGTGGTAGAAAATCATTCCCCGTGCAATATCATTAGAAACAGCAGCAGAGTTACTGCAGAAGTAGCACAGCATTAGGTCATTTACTGCACACAGAGCAGCGTTAAACAGGTAGTGTTTTTCTAGACTTTGTAGTGGCCAATAAGTAATAATCAGCTGTTGAAATTTGTAAGTATAGATTTTATTTCTCTTGAGCTCTATTTTTCTTTTTTAACCCCAAGAGTAGACTTCTTTCAGATCCTCGGTCCAACAATGCCACAGTCTGATTCCAGCAGAGGGGGATACAGCACTCCCATCAGCCAGGGATGGTGACCCTTCACCATCACAAGACTCTCTTCTTGGTGTAGCATCCCTCAGTCTTGGCAATTTTATCTCAGTCCTTCAGATGCCAAGAGAAAAGTGGCAAAGTCTGTCAAGGATGCAGATTTCTCAGGTTTGTCTGCATGACCAGTAAATTTGTGCTTAGAAGTTGCTTCTGACAGGAAGGTTGGATTGCCCACCAGCTGTGACATCCACGTAGACGAACCAACACCTTGTTGGAAGATGCATGGAACAACTACAGCGTACCCAGGGCAGGGCAGGGCAGGATTCCCCTTAGCATCTTCGAATAGAGACAATATAAATAACAGAAGTTAACCACAACCATTTTGGATTGCTTGAGGAGTAGTTAGAGGACTTGCATCTGCACTTAGCATCTGAAAGCTACAGCATTTAGTTTTTGTAATGCTGGAGATTTTTCAGCTTCCACAGGAACCACAGCAGAATAAGGCAAGTCGATACAGAGTGAAGGCACGAACTTAAAAAAAAAACAGATATAAGAAAAAAAATGAAGGAATTAAATCTACATTCGTGAAGAAAAGTTCCTGTCAAAAATACAGTGTTAGGGATCCCATAAAACTCCCCATCTTCACATTTTTCACATATTCAGCCGGACAGCAGGTTGCAAACAAAGGGAGAATTCCTCTCGTGAGGCAAACCAGGAAAATGAACCAAATGGTAGAAGCTGAATTTGAATCAAAAGCCAATAACCCCCAGAAGCAAAAACATAAGTTTCCTTCAGACAAGTATTTCCATTGCTTTGCTTGTGGAAAATGGCTCTATAATTAGAAAAAGAATGAACTAGGTTTTTACTATTTATATAGTAATACATATTTTTTTTTCTGATAAGAACATTTGAGAGACCTAAAAAGTTTTTGTCTCTATTTATAGATTTGCGGAGTAAAGTAGCCTGACCAACAAAGTATTCTAAAACTAGGGAATTTTGAAACACTAAAAATACACACAAAGCTGCAAAACCAGTCCTTCTTGCAGAGTTTACACTCCAGCCGACAGCTTGAGGTGAGAGGTGAATTGAGAGATCCAGGAAGACGACTCTAAAGGCACGATCAAAACTATCCTTGAGGGTGAAAAAAATGGAAACTGATAATTTGCAATAAATGCCAGCTTGAAATCACGCATATTATAGCAGTACCCAGAGAGTTTCTTACACTGTCGGTAACTGTACACATACGTACCGCACAGGAGATTGTCATTTTAGCAACATCAAGGGTGATGCTCAGCAAGATGGTCTGGGTATAAACATCATTAGCCAAAGCATCAGCTGTTGGCTGGTGTCAGTGACAGGATGTGAAAACAGAGAAGCTTTTGATTTTGTATTGTAAGGCCAATGGGCTGCACAGAGATGTTAGTTTGGGTCTCAGTCACAGCTTAATGCTGCCAGCCCGAGTCAATTAATCGTCCTTTTGGGCTGTACAAGCTGGCCAGGCACCGCCAGAGCCACGGTGCTGCTCTGCTGGGATATCTCCCTGGAGTTTAAATCTCACTAACTTCAGGCAAATAGGCTGGGTGGAACGGACCAGCCTGCAGAGGCCTGTGAAGGTTGGCATGCTGCTTTCTGTTGTATGAATGTTGTTAGAGACCCCCTTGTAGAAGACCACCGTCAGCAGGCGAGCTCATTCGCTGGGTGGCGGCAGGGAAAATGACGGGGGAAGAGCAAGCGAAAGTATCGGCGTGCCTCCGAAGACTTTTGTCTACTTTAAATACATGAAAATCAGGTGAAACTAGGGATTCTCACTGTGAAATAAAGGCTCTTTAAAAGATTACAGGAGATTTACATCAGTGGGTGCCATGAACGTGAGTGGCACTTACTGTCAGAAAAACGAACAAGGTCCAAAAGGTGGGAGCACTTCTGAAGGCCCCTGTCTGTGCTCACTGTGCACAAGCACTGCATGGGATGGGAGCGCTCAGCCCGGCGCAGCAGGGCAGAACCAAGAGCTCTGTGATGAGACCGAACAAAGGAGGGGGAAAAAAAAAAAAAAAACAGGCTGAAGAGACCAGCTCGCAAATCCAAAACATGTGTGGCCCCCAGCTGAGGAGGGCATGCACGCAGCCGGCGCTGCCAGAGGAGCGTGGGCACCTTATATGGGACAAGGGAAAATAAGCCGATGAGCCGTGGGAGCTGTTACACGTGCAGACGGGCACTGCCTCGTGGCAGGTTTTCAGGGGAATTCAGAATATGGAGATGGAAGAAAACCACCGCATGTCTCACGATGAAGTATAAATAAGGCTGTGCAAATAAACTATAGCTCGCTCAGCGGTTGATGAGAGATGTGCTGGGATCTTCTGAGATGTTCTTCTGAAGGAAAATTAATAAATAGATAAAACCTTTCACCCGAGAGCAGTTGTAGGCTGGTAGCCAGAAGAGTCCCCATCACGACATGCCGAGCATCATGGTTACAGCTGTAGGCTGACCAGAACTGGGATCATTCCCCAACACTCGAGCCAGACACCATGGTGCAAGTCGCACGCCTGCCACTAAATCCACTCTCCAAAACAGGGGGGCTGCATCCCAAACAGCTATTAGCATGGGATGAGGGCTGCTCCCAACTCCCAGGCTGTGCCCAGGAATTGCTTATGAGTGCAGAAGTTGGTTCAGGCCAAAACCATGCCAGAGACCTTTCCAACAGCTTAATGCTGTGGATGGGACTGGGTACCAGTGCTCAGGCACTGTGTACTTCACTGCCATAAACACAGCTGGTGGCTCCCAGCAGTCGTCTAATTCCTGCCACGCGCTGTATATGCTACAGTTCATCTGTATACTAAGCTATATGCAAAGACTATATCAATCTTTATTGGGAGATGCTATATAGAGACTAAAACTGTTCCTTGGTAGTAACACCCAACTCCAGCTTTGTTTTAAAGAGGTCTATGCGACTTGAAGAGTCACTAACCAATAAATTTGACCTCTGGACTTGAGAAACTGGTAGAAACTATAGCAAGAAATAGAAGCAGCAGACACTGCCCAACATGGTAGCCTGCGGAGAAGTGTTCCTTGGAAAGAAGGAAGTCATGTCTCAGCAAACTACCAGAGTTCCTACAAGGGTGATATACCTGAAATACTTTTCTTGGATTTCCAAAAAGCTTTGAACAAGGTTCATCCCAAGGACCCCTAATAAAATAAGGCTGGTATTAAGGAAAAGGGGAGATCTTTTATAAAATAATGCTTTTAAGGGTGGGAGGAGAAAAGGTAGAAATAAAAACCAGCTTTCACAGTGGAGGTTATGCTCCTGTAGGAAACTGTGCCTTTCAGTGCACTCGTAAATGGTATAGAAAAAGAGGCAGTACAATGAAAGATGAGATTCATCACTGAACAGCCAGAGGATGTCGGGGGGGCAGCTTCCCATGAGGCATAAAGCTTACAATCAGCAAGTAACGTTAAGCAGTATAACAAAGCTGGTAAAAGGCTCAGATATGTTCTCTTCTTATTTCTGCCATTCCTGAAGGTACAGCAGAAGGCGGCAACAGTGGCAGAGCAAATCATAGCCACGCTCTCAAATCAACTACACTCTTCTGAGTAACTCTAAGAACTCTTAAGCTGGAAAAAATAAAACAGTTATGAATCTGGCAATATAACTAATTTTATTTTTAGACTGTTGTCAAAATACAATGCTTAAAAACATCGGTGGTAATGGAAATTTCTTTATGAGACCCACCTCTGCCCTTACGCATTAGCTATGTCAGTGGCTAGAATAAAATCATTTTTCATGGTTTTATTCTATTAAATTGACCTAGGATAGTGCGATTTTAATCTCTGTTCTTCCCTGGTAACATCTACAACACATCACATGGTCTTATCTCTTTATGTCCTATTATGCTTTTGATCCTACTTTTCCAAACATCAGTTTCATTGCCCCAGTCTCTGTTTCCTGCAGCAACGAGCATTGCTGTTCCTTCTGTAACTTCTCTACAAGAAGGGAAGGATTTTGTATTCGCAGGAAACACATCTTCCTAATGGAAAATGGTTTTCCCAGACACACTTAGGTAACCGGGGTGCAGCAAAATATGTTCTTTTTCATTTTAAATGATCTCCAGGCTAAGCCGATACACAAAAGTACTAAACATAGGATTCAAGCACAGAACTTCAGCTCCTCTAACTATTATTTCTGAACTCCGTTGAAATTCAGAACTTCACTGCCAGAGATTACCATTGCTCACATTTTAACGGCAGAATCGGAGCAGCCCAAGTCTTGGATGATTTGCAGCTGGATCCCCTTGTTTTTACAAACAGCTGGATCCTTGTACCCCTTGAACTTTGCAGGCTTAAACTACATCTAAGAAACATGCTTAATATAAAGACTGCAGAACCTGGCAGAGATGTAAAATGCCACCTGCAGCATTTACCCGATTTATTTGCTTTAATCCCTTATTACTCGGTGCAAGGAGAGATGTGCTAGTTATCCAAGATTCGTTCTGGTATCAGAAAACACAGGAGTGTACACAAGTCACACTAGATTGGGAAAAAAAGAACATTTTCCGTTAGCAAATCTGAAAACAAGGGCATCTTTTGTTTTCTGCTGGAACAGGATCCAGATCAGGCTAGTTTATGTTACATTCCTGGAGGGATCACGCCGTTGCAGCATGTCATATATCAGATTTAGGCATGAACCCCTGAAAACTAACTCTTGCCACAGGTGTTATAAATTCTTAGTTTTCTGTGTTCCAAGGGATTTTTTTTTTTCTAGTTTGCTGATCAATATTATCTGACAATCACTGAAATCTCAAATCGTCTGCTTGCAGAGGAAAGACACCAAGGGTGGCTAGATGAGCCTCTGCAACATGAAGACGTCCTCCCCTCCAGAGCCGAGTGCCGTGCCCGGCTGGCTCCTGTCCTGGCGGCTGACCAAGCTGCCGAGCAGCGCTAATTGGCATTTTGGGATTTGTCCTGCAAGAACCCCACGCTAAGACCATTCAGCACAGGAGCACTGCCTTGGTAACCACCCTGTCTAGTCTACATTGCAACCGTTCCACGGAAGCTGAGGGGCACTTCAATCAGGATTCACTTCCTGAGCAATCCGTTTAGCTCGGTTAAGTCCTCGGCATCCCAAGGAAAGCAAACTGCCAGAAGGAGAGCAATCCTGCATGCTGGGGAAAGAACCGTCTTCCCCTAGTCTGCCCCCTCCAAAAAGAACTGGTCTTGGATTACAAAATGCCTCTGCGTGTAGCAGCAAGACATGAGATGTGTGTCAAGCACAAGAAAAATCATCATCAAAATTTGACGTGACAGATAAACATAGGAGGCATTAACAATAGCCAGGTTTTTTTTCATTGCCTGCTTAGATCCCTTGGATAAGAGCAGGCACACGATTAACCAAAAATTCTAGCCAATAGCTGATGTTATTTCAGCATTTTTCAAATGCTTCAGCTAGAACCTTGTCAAAATAAACGGTGGATTTGTGCTGTATGTGCTTATATGGCAAGGTTGATCCACGCTGATACTATTACAGTGTTGTAAAGCATAAAATCTAGTTAATGGTTGCTGCCAGACCATGAATCAGTTGCAAAATAATGACCTGAAGTATGTTCTTTTTTCCATTCTCTAATATTTCTTCGCAGCACAACCCAAACAATTGCTCATAATTAAACTGATTGGAGGAGCAGACACTGGCAGGAAATACACTGCTGGCACTGGTCCGATAGCACTTCATTGTGCTGAATTTAGAACAATTACATCAGTTCCTTTCATTTTACAGAAAAAAAGGAGGGGGGCTGCTTTTTTATCTTTTGCTCTCTACGAGCAAAATCAATGTTGATCAAATCGCATGAAAGCAGATTCGTGTGTTTTTAATGAACAGTGTAAGAGCATCCCTGGCTACCCTGATGCCTTTGCTCATCCTGTTTCACCTTCTTTATGGATGCTTTGTGTTATCGGTCATGATCCATCAGAGTTTTTTCCTAGAAAAAAGTAGATCAGCTTTTAATAATGGAAGGACAGAAAATGAAACATATTATACAGCAAGCAGGCAAAGGTGCCGAGTGAAACTGAAGTCCACATTTAAAACTACATGATGACTTGTGAATTCTTATAGAATCATAGAACCATTTAGGTTGTAAAAGACCCTCAAGATCACCAAGTCCAGCTGTAAACCTAACACTGCCAAGTCCACCACTAAACCATGTCTCTCAGCACCACGTCTACACGCCTTTTACACACCTCCAGGGATGGCGACTCAACCACTTTCCTGGGCAGCCTGTTCCAATGCTTGACAACCCTTTTGGTGGAGAAATTCTTCCTAATATCCAATCTAAAACTCTCCTGCTGCAACTTGAGGCCATTTCTTCTCATGTCATTACTTGTTACCTGAGAGAAGAGACCGACCCCCACCTCTCTACACCCTCCTTTCAGGTAGTTGTAGAGAGCGATAAGGTCTCCCCTCAGCCTCCTTTTCTCCAGGCTAAAGAACCCCGGTTCTCTCAGCCTCTCCTCATAAGACTTGTGCTCTAGAGCCTTCACCAGCTTTGTTGCTCTGCTTTGGACACACTCAAGCAACTCAATTCTTCCACATCTATGGAGCAAGATTCATGCATATATATTATAGAGTAGAATAATTTCCCACAGCACTGTAGAGAAGCTAAAGCCACATTTTGCTCTTGAGCAGACACGACCAGTTGACACAAAATTTGAACAAAGGGTATTCTGATACATGTAGAGACAAATAGTCAAAAGAACGCTGCATAAAACCATGAAACCGTCACTTCCATTTCACAGTAGTTTTGTGCCCCATACTAGTCATAATTCCCAGCGTTTTAGCAACTTTCCTTTCCTACACAAATCTAAAAACATTCAACTCTTTCAACTCTATTTGAGTACCTACAGCTCACAGCTCTGTACATAGATAGTAGCCGTATTTAGGAGGTCCTTCAGCAGAATGAATGCTCTATATTGCATGGAGCTGAGTTTTCAGATCCCATAGGTACCCTGAAAGCGCAGATGGGGATTTGACTTCATTCTACAGTGCACGGTCTACTGGGCAGCTCATAGAGAGCAAGAGGATGGGGTGGCCCAGCAGTGGTTTCTTGCTCCCAGCAGAACATGTGCACCCTTGGGCATGTGCAGAGGCCAGTCACAATCTGGCAGTCAGTTAGTTACTCATGCATTCAATTAAAGTGCTTTTTCTCTCACACATGCCCAGAGATGTAGCACTTCCCATGAGTGGCTGTGAATAGATCTTTGAAGAGGTTCTCACAGAATGAATGTACCTCTGTTTCCCCAAAGTGCTGAATAGAGGGCAAACTTGGTTCAGAAATATAATCTATATTAGTATATTTATAACAAGCGAGATCTGTGCATTCATATCTCATTTGTTACCCATGCAGACCTTGAAACAAAATCCAGAGTGTTTTTTGGAAAAAAAAAGAAAGACTTGTGAATAGAGCACTGTGCAAGGAATAAGGAAGATATGACTTGCAGCTTGCCTTCAGCAAATCACTTTGTTTCTTCGTTCTTCTCGTTCATGGTCTTAAGTCTTGTCTACCTGTATTGACAGCCTCTTGGGAGCCATAGCTATGGCTGATGCTCCTATCTGCAGTAGCACTATAATTATCGAATATCATTTAGAATATGATTTTGTATGTTCTAAAGATGAGGGCAAAGTGACAGAATCAGAGAATTGTTGAGGCAGGAAGGGACCTCTGGAGATCATTTAGTCCAACCTCCCTGCTCAGAGGATGGTCAGCTAGAGCGTGCCACCCAGAACTGTGTCCAGTCAGGGTTTTAATGTCTCCAAGGATGGAAACTCCACAGCTTGTCTAGCCAATGTGTTCCAGCATTCAATCACCTTCAGAGCAAAAAGTTTCTTCAGTACTCTTCTTCTATTTCAACTTGTGCACATTGCCTTTTGTCCTTCCACAGGACGTCACTGAGGAGAGTCTGCTTCCAAGTCTCTTCCAGTCAGAGAGCGCTCCCTCCCTCTTCCTCAGCCACTCTTTTTATGTAAAATTCTCCAGTCCCCTCATCATTGTGGCTTTTTGCTGGGCTCACTCCAGAATGTCCAAGTCTTGAACTGGAGAGCCCAGAACTGGACACAGGACTCCAGGCGTGGCCTTACCAGTGCTGAGCAGAGCAGAAGGATCCCCTCCCTCAACCTGCTGGCGATGCTTTCCATAATGCAGGCCAGAATGCTGTTGGCCTTTGCCACAAAGGCGCATTGCTGGCTCACGGTCAAATTTGTGTCCACCAGGAGCCCCAGGGCCTTTTTCACAAAGACGCTTCCCAGCTGGTCAGCCCCAGCCCGTCCTGGTGCTCCGGGCTGTTTCTCCCCAGGTGCGGGACTTTGTACTTCCCTTTGTTGAACATCAACGAGGTTCCCGCCTGCCATTTCTCCAGCCTGTGGTGATCCCTCTGAATGGTAGCACAGCCCTCCGGTCTGCCAGCTGCTCCTCCCAGTTCTGCACCATCTGCAGAGCAAGTCCCAGACACAAATACACATGACGTGGATTGTAGCACAGGAGCAGAAGTACATTTCGCCTTATCTTCCTAGTGGATTACGGTTGTATGGTTTGCACAGCCCCAAGGCCGCTGAGGCCACCTAGACTTTAAGATCACCCATCAGCTCCCCCAGCAGAGGCACGGTGGGGCCACTGTGCAGAAAGGCCATTTGTCTTGTTGGTGCTGCATCGTGCCATTCTCAGCCATGAGAATAAATCAATTACATGGGAAAATGAAAGAGAAATAACAGCTGCTTATTAGAGAAGTGCAGCAGCTCTGAGATACAAGTAAAATGTCAGCGTCTTTTATCGGATTTTTTCCATTTTGTGAACAATCTCCTTTTGCAGTTTATCTCTCTGTATAAGAAGGAGGGTGCCTACTTTCTATTTATATCTTTGCTGGGAAAGATTCAGTGTTTTGATTTTATTAGAACACTATTAAAACAGAAACATTCCAGAGCCCCAAACTGAAAGATAAATTCATATTCATGTTTGTGTTTCCCTCTAGCAGAAACACTCAATGGGCAGAGTGTAGTGTAACTGCTTGACTTGTACATTTGTACCTAGCACGTCCAATGCCTTCTCCACCAGATAATCCTCTATGAGGAAACACTGACATTTAACTATTTTTAAAATTAATCATAATTTAAATTTCCAGATAACTCAGGACACCTTTGCAGACAAGGAGGATTAAATTTAGGTTCCTAAACAGACATAATTAAATAACGATGTGCTTGAAAGAAAGGGATGTTCTTTTCAGGTTGAGGACTTGATGAGGTTTAGTGTGCGCCAAACCCGTTTCCTGATTTGCCAGCAGATTTCCTGAATATTCCCAGCCAGATTGCTTAATCTGCTTCTCCATTTCCTATCTGCGAAGGTGGCATATTCCCACTTCCCTTCTTCCTGCTCTTTAGCTGTCTTGGTTGTGAAATGGTAAGAGCAGAGCAGGACCCTGCAGCGGCTACAGATACTGTAACCCAGATACTGAGTCCAGTCCTGTTCAATATAGTCATCAGTGACCTGGATGAGGGGATAGAGTGCACCCTCAGCAAGTTTGCTGATGACACAAAGCTGGGGGGGGTGGCTAACACACCGGAAGGCTATGCCGCCATAAAGAGAGACCTAGACCTAGACAGGCTGGAGAGTTGGGCAAAGAGGAACCTTATGAAATTCAACAAGGGCAAGTGTAGGGTGCTGCACCTGGGGAGGAATAACCCCATGCACCAGTACAGGTTGGGGGCTGACCTGCTGGAGAGCAGCTCAGCTGAAAGAGACCTGGGAGTCCTGGTGGACAACAGGATGACCATGAGCCAGCAATGTGCCCTTGTGGCCAAGAAGGCCAATGGCATCCTGGGGTGCATCAAGAAGAGTGTGGCCAGCAGGTCGAGGGAGGCCATCCTCCCCCTCTACTCTGCCTTGGTGAGGCCACACCTGGAGTACTGTGTCCAGTTCTGGGCTCCCCGGTTCAAGAAGGACAGGGAACTGCTGGAGAGGGTGCAGCAGAGAGCTACCAAGATGATTAGGGGACTGGAACACCTCTCTTATGAAGAAAGACTGAGGGATTTGGGTCTCTTCAGTCTGGAAAAAAGAAGAGTGAGGGGGGACCTTATCAACACTTATAAATACTTAAAGGGTGGGTGTCAGGAGGATGGGGCCAGGCTCTTTTCAGTGGTGCCCGGGGACAGGACAAGAGGTAATGGGCACAAACTTGAGCATAGGAAGTTCCACCTAAACATGAGGAGCAACTTCTTTCCTTTGAGGGTGGCAGAGCACTGGAACAGGCTGCCCAGAGAGGTGGTGGAGTCTTCAACTCTGGAGACATTCCAAACCCACCTGGACACGTTCCTGTGCAACCTGCTGTAGGAGACCCTGCTGTGGCAGGGGGGTTGGACTAGATGATCTCCAGAGGTCCCTTCCAACCCCTATCATTAGGTGATTCTGTGATTAGAATAAGGAACCAGCAGTGCCACAGTAATCACAGGTTTGTATTTAGGACAATTCCTACAAGGGCTGAACACTTACCGTGCACACAATTTCGGTACATGCTACCTTTAGCAAATGCATCTTGCTTCTCTTTGGGCCCCATTGTTTGGAGCAATTCTAACTTCACCAGGAGGTGTTTTTCTGCTCCCCTGTCTCATCTGCTTTTAAATTTTAAACGTCTCTTTAGAGCAAAACTTAGATAACCTGTTATCTCTAACATAAGAGAAAGATTGGAAGTACACAGAATATTTATCCTTTTCTAAATCAACCACCTATTGGCCTCAGAAAAAAAAGAGAGAAAAAAAAAAAGAAAAAAGTGTATCAGTACATTTTGAATTCCATTCTCCAGGTGAACTTTGTTTGTGATATGTATCAACAGGAAAAAAACACCCTAAGGCAACCCATTGGAGATCAAAGTTAGAGCTGCATTTATTTGGGATTTTTCAAAGTACTTGCATATATTGACTTTTGTATTCTCACATTGCACCTCATTTCTTGGTTTCATTCAGCATAGGGGACAGAAGTACCAAATATACACGTATTTTTCCACCCAGAACCACAAAATACAAGAACAAGAAAACCAACCCCCTGTGAACAAGAAATGCCATCTCTGTTTTTCCAACTCTGCTAGTCATCGCTGTCGATACAGCCTTCAGTTTAGGGAGAGAGGAAAAGTGCTGGCAGGGTGCCGTAACCACTTCACCAGACCAGACAACAAAGAGTTAGAGATTTGGGAGGAGAGTCACCATCAGAAGTGCTGAAAACAGAATGTGTTTTGTTATGTTAATGTTTATTGGAAGCATAGCATCACCAAAGCATTTCTGAGGCAAACCAAGACTAGCCAGGAAACTATCACATATGGTATTTTTCATATTTCCAGTAATTTGACATATTTTTTTTTTAGCTGTAGAATGATCACCAACACAAAGCGCTTTATACTGGTGCCTTACAGAACTGTGTCAAGAAATAGCAGCTCAAGAAATACCCCGATACCACCCAGCCTGACACGCCAGCTTGCCTCTTTATGCCATTTTGCAACGTCCCTCTGTGTAAAGACTCTCCCAATGTTGTATCGTCTTGAAGCAGCACTGTTCATCTGCCGCTTCACTGCCAGAACACGGCCCTGCCAAATAACAGCTATTGCAAGATACGACATTAAATCTGAGACTCCTTGTTTTCTTTTGGCTGCTCTTCCCTCCTGAAAGACTAACTGAGGAAAAACCCTGACAGAAAACACAACTAAACACCAATTTAAAAAATATATAAACTTAACTTGATTATTGGCCATCTTGATCAAGTCAATCCCAAACTCAGCCCCCCACCTACTCAAATGCTTAGAGCCAGGAAAACATCTTTGTGCTACAGGACTTGCTGCTCACGTTTTAATTGGCAAGTTCTGTCAGTAATTTCTACTTGAATTGCACTCTTATTTCACACTTTAATTAGGAAGTATGCTTTAATATGCCTTTTCTTTGTTGTGCATTGCAGTGGCATTTTATCAACGTGATATTGCATCCTTGGACAGGATAGGAAATAGGACAAACCCTTTTGTCTACAGGCACATGGATTTCAGCCTTATTTCTGCTGTTCTAAGAGGTATGAATAAATTATGCTATAATTTTCTCTGACATGCATTGTTCACTAGATCTCTCCAGCGATAGACACAGCTGGTGCTCCAGTCTGAGACTACACATGCGAGTTTACACAGTACAATTTACAGCAAAAATGTTTCCTTGCAAGTTAATATCACAACAACAAAATGATGTCCTCTCTTCGATTTTAATCCAACTGATTTTATCTCTAAACTCTACCTTCCAAACCACATGTACACCCTTGCGTTGGACTGTAAATGACCTCAGTCTGGTACGCTCACACACAAGCACTCAGTCGCAAGAAGTCACTGCCAACACCCAAAACAGAACTCTCCAAATCATCACTAGGTGTTAACGCAGCTGCCTAAAATATTGCCCATCCAACAGGTGTTTCTAAATGTTTTCAGTACTTTAACAATCATACCCTACATAATTATTGCACACTTATGTATTTTTTCAGACTTTTTTAATGGTTGAATGACATCACCGTGCCTGAACTCAAACTCCCTCAACATCATTTGAGTACTCAGTTGAAAATATTTGCTTTTATTTATGTAGAGTTGGAGACCACGTCTTATACCCTAGAGTTTAATAACATTGCATTCAGGGCCAGAGTCTGACTACTAATATATAAAGACATAATATGAAAAGACATTCCTGTATATAGCAGGTCATATGCCTAAAACAAGGAAAAGATTCCTTAATCTCTGCCATTTTGATTGAAAAACTCAACTCCAGCTGATAATCCCCATTTTGACTTTGCATTGCTATTCAGGAAATTCCTGACTAATTGTCTACTTCTACTAGTCTTTCACTGGACGAGAATAACATAAACCAGAATAAAGCAAAGGAATGCTTCTGCATTATCTACCTGTCTTTTCTGCCACAACTAGATTAACTCAAATCATGGTTAATAAGAACTACAGGAGACAGTTCTGCCCCTTCCAACACAATGGCATTTTCTACAAAAAGAGAAATTTTCATCTTTTTCAAAGACAGGTTTTAGAGGCATTAATCCTAAATTTTAGCCATATTCTAAGAAAAAAGGAAAAACTTACTACCTTCCTTTAGGAGAAGAAATGAACACATCTTCAACAGTCCTTCCAACACAAAAATCATGGAGCTTTGTGAATAAAGAAACATGATCAAACTGGAAATCTCCACCCCACACAAAGTCCTGCCCTTGAGGGAAGGTTAGAAAAGAACAAAGGGTATCTTACAGGTGTGAGTCCCACTACTCAGTTACTCCTACGAGGTCCTCGTGTGCTGCAGCAAGTAGCATAAATCCTGGTCCACCTCCATGGACCAGCAGGACACACAAGGTGATGGCACGGTCCCACTTTCACCTCCAGTGCAAGTACGTGGAGCTACGGATTAAATACACCGTTACACGTGTGCACATTCAGAAAAGGGAATCAGGCTTCCCAAATTCCCACCTGCCACACTCTTCCAGAAAGCCCCTGTGGAGGACATGGAGAAAGGATGCTCAGACTCCAGCCAAAGAGGAGACATGAGAGCAGCTAACAGGCGATGTTGTTATTGATGCGTATTCCTGACTAAAAGCAAAGAGCTGTTCACTTGCAGACTTTGGAAATAACTGGGGCAATTCTTGCTCTCTACATCTCCATCACTTTGTGACACAGCAACCAACTGAAAGAAGCAGCCAGCCCTGAGCCTGATGAAGCCACCTGGCACTAGACAGAGGACAGGTCCAACATGTGCAGAACCTTCCCAGCCCCAGCATGGTCTGGCCAGGGGAAAGTCCTCTCACTACAGGTGGTGAGGGAGCCCAGCTATCGCAGAAGTCTTGTTCTCATGAACCTGGGCCACCAAGCGGCTGCCTGCCACCCACCCCAGCCATCAGCTCTGCCCACAGACCGGCCGCTGCCGTGTTTTGTTACTCTGCCGCTGAGAGGGCAGTTTCCCCCTGTGCTGACCTCCAGGCGTTGCTCCTGAGATGGGGACAGAGGGTGGTGGCAGTAGCCTAATGCCCCTGTAGCCACTACGGCCTCAGGGAGGACTCGGGCTGGCACTGACCAGGGTTTGCCCTGGCTGAGATCATGGCAACAGTTTTGGATAGTCACACACACATCCCTGGAAACAGAGTAGGAGCTCGGAGGGGAGGAGCAGCTCTCTCGCATGTAAAGCTTTAAAGCTACCAAATACTAAGCACTCACTCGGGAGCTGATGTTTCCATCAATAACTAAGAAGAGCTTTTCCATTAGCAAAATCTATATTAAAATTCTTTTGCATCGTTAAGAACAAAATCCTCCTCAAAAATCTGGAAAGATTTAATAAGTCCTCATAAGCTGGGAAAAAAAGAGTGGGGAAAAAACCCCCTGAAGCACGTGGGGGTAACAGAGTGACAATTATTTCTTCACTATTTCATCTCCCAGGTAAACAGAGCGTGTGTATTAAAAAAAAAAGAAATCCCATGGAGAAGACTGTGTTGGCTAAGTGACCACATCAGCGGACTTACGAAGATTTTCCAGTGCCTCAAAATGCTGTGGTCAGGCTAACGATATTCCCGAACGTCGGCAGAAATTACGAGCCGTCACCCCCCGGCAGCCCGTTCGCTGCCAGGCCTCCTGGGCGAGGAGGAGGGGGCTGTGCCTGCGCGGGGACCATCACCCCCATCACCCTGCGGTTCGTGGCGCTGGGCGGTTCAGCCCGCGCTGAGGAGCCGGGGACGGGCGGCTCTCGCAGCCTCCTCGCCATCTGGCCGCGGGAAGCGTCGCTTCAGGTTTTGCTAGAGAGCCGCGCGCACAGGCCGGGGAATTCAGCGGGCTCATTTTCCTAGGAAACGCCGCAGAGCTGCTCTTCAGCTCACAGGAACAACCACACCAAGAATTTGCAAATACACTCTGCGAAGAAAAAACAATAGCAATGAGTGGAAGCAGCATTCACTACTAGCATTTTGCCTTTTGAGAAAAGCGTTCGGCTCGCCTAATTGACTTGTGGTTTGTGTACTGCACCTCATTGTATTTTTACAGAATAAATTAAATTTGCTTTAAAATGAATGGCTATGTTTTGCCCTTGAGTTCCAATATAATAAACTGCTCCAGATCAATTTCTGACTGAATGGAGAGCTATTCAAATAAATAGTTTTCAGTAAATATTCATCGCACCCAGAACTTAACACTTATTTAATTGTTTTTATTTTTCTTCATTCCAGAAGGAGGTATTTGTGCACAGCCACACGCGATCGTGCTTATTTAGAATGCAGATAGAAAAAAAACCCCAAAGCAACCACACCAAAGTGACGAGTAGCTCATATCTTTTGGGAAAACCCCTTTCTGTTATCTCCCTCTGATCCACAGGACACTTGAAGGGAAACGCATCGATGCGCTCTCATTTTCAATGACTGAAGTTTTTAAACGGTTTGGGTCTTGAGGATGTGCATGGCCGGCCAGGGTGTCCCATGAAAGATGCGTTCATTTACGCTGATGCCAGTGGATCCCAGTAGGATGAATGACTGGAGAACCCACAGGAAACAGGATTTGCAGGTGCCGTGCAGAGGTAGATGTGAATGGGAGCCACACAGAGGGGAACACACTTGCTCACACCTGGGTTTGCTGCTGAAGGATGCCAGGAATGCTCAAAAGTTCCTACAGTCTTTGAGAGCAATAATGCGACGGCATTCTCCACCTACCTTACATGGTTTGCATTTCCTGAACGTGGCTAGAAATGGTGCTAAATTATATGATGGTCCGCGCTTTGCATACCCCTAAAATACATTTATTGCACCAAAAGGGTGTGTAAGTGATAAAAGCCAGCAGCAGCAGCAGAACTTCCAAATCATTAATGAAAATCCCATCCCATGTTACTCTTAGCTAGAAATAAACTCATTAATTTGGGGTGGGATTCGTTTGACTTGAATTAGCCATGTAAAGGTTAGTTGGCTAGGGCTGCGCTAGTCACTGCGGGATCCTCAGCGTCAGTGGAAAGCAATGCACACCTCCCAGGAGGCGCGATGAATCACAGAAACGCAGTGATGCTTTTTTCCAGAGCACCCTTCCAACAACGTGCACTTCAGGAACCTCCGAGCCAGCGCCTGCAGCTTTGTGTTAAAACCTGTCAAGGGCTCCACAGCAGACCTCTTCCTTGTGCTAAAACTGACCACCTTCTCCTGCACTGTCCTTCCTAGCTTTTAATGTGCTATTTAACCTTATGAAGACCACTCTTTTGATCCTGTAAGTGCTTACTTCTTTAAGAATTTGTGGCGAGAGACCTTGCTGAATTTTTTTGGAAAGCCATGTGGTCTATCTCAACCTTTGTCCACACTAACTGATCCTTTCAAGGGCTTCCAGGCAGCTTGTCAGGTGTGACTTCCCTCCAGAAGCTAAGCCAACTCTTCCTTAGTGTATTTATTCAGGTTTCCACTAATATATCATTTATTATTGCTTCTATAATTTTTTCAAGTCCAAACTGACGAGCAGTTTCTCAGAGCTTACCAGTGCCTTTTAAGAAAAAGCTTGCATATATGTTTGACACTTTTCTATCCGCTTGTGTTCACGTGAGATGAGAGGACTCCAGGTGGCAGCTCAGCTGCTTCACCCTTCGGTTCCTGTAGCAGCCTTTGGTGAACATTCCCTCCTCCCAGTTACTTTGTTTGGATGATTTGGTCTCCAAAACTCCAAATCAGCGTTGCTAGAAGTGAAGCTATACCTCCTCTCCTGATCAGCAAACGTGGGGTTGCTCAATATTTGCAGTATTTACAAGCCTATTTTGTTCATCCTCATTTTGAACTGACTTGTTTCCCGTCTTATACTTTGATTGCAGGCTTTTAAATGGAGAGGTACTTCTTTATCGTATGAACTCAGCACCTTCAAAAATAACCCAGACAGTGCAAACTCTTCCATAGGTCCTTAGGTCCCTGTTATTCTGCCAACAAAAGAGGACGTGGAAGAGCTGTGATCAAGCCCCAAAAAGAAGAAAAAAAAAATTAATAGCGTTGGATATTTTTCTAAATCCTGGAAGGACCATCGTGACCCCCCAAAAAGCTCCAAGTCAGCTTTTCCTGTCAGGCCAGAGCTATCATCACGCTGGCTGCCTCCTCCCGGAGGAACAAAAACCACTGTAGATGTTGACAGGGCCTGATTTATGGTTTGGGATCTTACTCATGTTCAATCACCCGAGTGCTAAGAACACAGCTATTAACTTTCTCGTACGTACTCACCCCGGATGCCAGCTACGTTACGCAATTCACCTTCGTCACTCTTTCCTTCAACCTTCAAAAACAGAAATGCAGTTTGAGCACCCTGAGCTGCAATTCGGACTATTGGAACAACTTCTGTTCAGAAGAACAACTTAATTATGAAATGACAACCCCCAAGACTCTTTCAGCTTTGGGTCAGATACCATTTCATTTGCAACAGCCAAACACTGCACAAGCCTTAACAGAAGGACTTCAATCTGCATGAAAAATACCTCAAAAACATCAGCCACCAAGCGTTTTCATTCAAGTTATGTAAAGTTTAAGCTGCTGTCTCATCCGATATTTCTGAAGATATCCCTTTTCCTCTGCAATACTCCCCTTTTTAGCAAATAAACCTTTTTTCTACAGAGATGGGTAGCTTACCCGCATTTAACCTGACAACACTCGTGAAAAACAAGAAAGCAACCAAGTCGACCATCTCTCCTACCTCCACATCTGCAAACAGGTTATTCAAATTCAGCAGAAAGAACAATTTTGTTTAGGAAAGCACCTTTTCTTTGTTCTACAAAATTCCACCCACCTTACACGAAGACAGAAACCTCTTAACATCACCACTCCCTACCATGGCCCATAGTTAGAGCAAACATCTGGCTAAACACCACCAGCCTAGGATAAGCTCAGGTGCTACCGACCAGCCCAAGACCTGGAAACACCTGGCAGCTGTTAGGGCAGCTGTACTGAGATGCAGCAAACCAGGTTGTGCTTATTTTCCATCCCCGTGGTTATTTACAGATGTTATGGCTTGAGAAAACCCATAACAATTTATTGTTGTTTAGACAATTATTCCACCACCCGATGACCCCTCTCCACCCGGGAAGGGGAATTGGGAAAAGCAAGGAAACGTGAGGGTTGCAATATAAATAGATTTAATAGGATAAGACTACATAATTAACAATAATAATAAAGAACCAGTATTGATCCCGATACTAATATAAGATACACCAGAACTGTACTCAGACCATTCTATCAGTAGGAAGCTGTGTGCTCCCAGCAGGAGACAGCAAATGTCGGCCACTGCGAGTGCAACAGCTTCGGGAGGAATGGAAGGGCTCAGGGGTTGGCACCGGGGCAAGGAGTTCTCTGGAGCACCACCATCAAGGGAGAGACAGAACTACACCGCAAACTTTCTAATTTATATTGAATGTGATGTTCACGGTATGAAACAATCCTGTTGACCAGCCTGGGCCAAGTGCCCAGGCCTCGATCCTTCTCATCCCTGCACCTGGCAAGGCTTGAAAACACCGAGACCTTGAATCCCTCATAGCCTAGCTGGCTGTAAAGTAAATATTTTCATTAATTCAGACACTAGAGTCTTCTAAAAGTGCAGTTTTCCCCAGCATTAGAAGAGAAGTTAGCCCTGTGTCGCTCAACCCAGGACAACAGAACATTATTACAGCAAGTGCTCACCAACGTGTCCTCTTGCCACATGCCGTGACCAACACACGTAAGCACTGCGGCCCCTCTCACATGCAAGCTGTGGGGTGTAGATGGTCTTGCCGGTGCTACGGCAGACAGCGACACAGGCAGCTACAGGTTCAAACATCGCCGCCGCCTATAGTACGGTATAGCTGCTTGCATCAGAGTTTATTTTTATGAAATGCATTAATTTTTAAATTAAAATTGCATATAACCTCATCTCTACGCTTTTGTGAAGAGATGTGCCACAGGCAAAGCCTGAATTATTGTCATTTATTATATTGGCATGTGAGTGAGAGGCTCACAAAATCCCTAAACTGAACAAGCCGAGGATGAGGCCACAAGGCACCACTGGCTTTCCTAATGCTGCATTTTTTTTACTTACAGGTTTCATCTGCAGGTTTCAAAAAATTCTGTGGATGCTTTCCCATTTCGAAGGCGGTAAAACAGAAATGCAGAAAGCTGAAAATGAACGAGAGTTAAAGGAGCCTAGAACTGAGCCAGCTTTTCCAAATGCTAAATATACGTTATTCACTGAACAATACGGTTCTCACAGCCATAGGCCTTCCAACCCTTCTTCCCATCACCTCTGCTCCTTTGCTGCACAGGAGAATCCCAGAATATCCAGGTGTAAGAGCCCAGGCCACACTGAAAGGTTGACTCTACTTATGGTCATCCAGCAGGCTGGGTGAATTCAGGATGAACTCCTGTTGGTAGGAGGGGGATAAAAAAAAGGGAGAAAGTGCATCTTCAATGGTGGAAGTTACGTGAAAACTCACGCGACTGAACAAGGTGGGGAGCTGGTTATGGGGCTGATCCTTCCTCTCTCATTTATGCTGGTACCAAAGAATAAATCCTTTTGAATGACAGGAGGATGGAAACCGAACACCACCTCTTTCTTTACCAAAAATAGTTCAATAAAACTGAGCTACGTGTCACTTGCTGGTAAGTCCACAACATGCCTTCTTCATCGAATTCTGCAGATTTATCCTTGTGTCAGAGAAGTGTAGGACTGGTTACTGTCTGCTGTCTGCAGACACTCATGCTCTGTGCTGGAGAAAATCCTGACATGAGTGGGTTTTGATTAATTTAATTGTCTTTTGAGTATTATTTTGCTTTTCTGTTTCTTATAAACTGACTGCGTGAGTCAACTTGTGAGTCTGCAGGAAGCTCTTGTGACAACTCAGAAAACATCGTCTTGGTAATGCTGCCAGTAAGCGCTAGCAGAGAACGCAGATACCACCATTAACTGCGTGTAATCAACTCAGCTTCTGCTTCATTTTCAGCATGCTAAGGGACAAACCATAAACCACGCTGCCCCTAAAACTCCTCTGCTAAAGGTGCAGCATTTTCTGGTATATGAACTGGTCGTGTCTCAGGTTTAGACTATTTTGTCTGCCACATTGGCCAAATTCTACTTGAGTCTTTCTGATATTATCAAAGAGCATTTTAAATTTCTAGGGATTCTGTCACTCCCAAATACAGCATCTACCCAGCCATTCTACAGCGCTCCCACAGGAAGCTGCATCCTTTTCCCACCACAAATTAACTATTATTAATGCTTTCAAGGAATCCATGAATGGCAAAAATATTTCACTAACAAAAAGAGGAACTGAATTACTCTTTTATGCCTTTCATACATGGTATACAAATGTCCCAGTTTAATATGGAGAAAATAATTGTCGACACACAATAATTACATATAATTTCATAAATGACATATGTGCAATTTACTGTTTTATTAAACAAATACAGTAGCTACCCAAAATTTGATTGCTGATAACGGGAAATTAAATTAAAGCCTATGTTACTATGGTAATATTGGTCATCTGAAATTACATATGCCCTAAAACATAACGCAGAAAAGTATCTTCCTGTGAAATAAGAAATACAATAGAAATAAAGTTAAGGGACATGTTTATTTCGGAGCTTTCTGCAAGCAAAATTGCTTTGATACAAAATGAGTTCGATGTTACAGTGCTACCATCCACTCAAGCAAAAGAAAACCTCACATTTACATGAATGCACTTTATATATTGACATTCTTACAGAATAATAGTTCAGATATCCAGAATGTGTCTGGCCTCACTGAAAGCAATGGCACAGAAATGCTGCAAGGTATCGGAGTATCATAGTACTGGCGAGTGCTTAATTAACTCTGTGAGTTCTCTGAGAGATGCCGTATAAATAAGGGTACTGTGAATGTGGGTTTATATTCCTTAGTAGTTCTGACGTACATCCTTTAGTGTTTGTTTAGTTAGCTCAAAATGTGGAATTGTGTCTTTTGGCTTTTTAGTATTCTCTTTTTCTTTTTTTAAAGAAAAAATCATGAGGTATCCTTTACTGTTAGCTAACGTCATAGTGATAGGCCTATTTTATTCAGGTTGCAGAGACTTACTGTACATTCAGTACACTGTACATTCGGCAATTATTTTTAGTGTACTTTCTACACGTTACTGTGTACAACTGTTAGTTTACATTAAAACTCTTCCCCCTTCTCACAGGATATGGCATAAACAAAAACAAATCTGACAAAAATTATACACATAAAATAAGACGACAAATACACAAATAAGGCCATCTGCAGAATTAAAAATCCACCTCTTGCAATATTTCACAATAATTTCTATATAATATTTTACATCTTATGAACTTAAATACTTAATGCAAAAGGAAAAGATCTTTACGGAGCCAATCCTATTATCTCTTTAAGGATTTGTCCAATTTGCTGGCTAGGGGCCTTCTCTGGGGAGTTGGAATTTTCGAAGGCTTAGCTGATCCTGGCCGAGAACCTGCTCGGGGTGTCGGTCTGCTTGTAGCAGGAACAGTCTCTGACACATCTGAGCATACAGACTGGATTTCTGAAATGTCAAAGTCAGATGCGTCACTGCCTCGGCGGCTACTCGACCTGCTGCCAGCCTTGCTTCCTGCTCGGCTTCCAGGTCTGCTTGGAGTTTTTCTGGTTTCTAGAAAGACAAAAGATATCCATCAGTATTAGAGGTAAGGATGGAAAAGGTATGCAGGTCTTTCCTAGGTTTTTGGCAACTCCAAAAATTCCTCATTGCACCAACCTCTGGGAAGGCAAGCTAGACGATGATCAAAGTTCATCCGGATATTAAACAAGAGCATAAAACAATGCCGTATCTCCCACGAAAGAGCAGGAAATGTGAGATCAAATGCAGAGATGTAGTTAGTCACTAGCACATCTCATTAAAAATGTATTACCCTGGCAACTTTTCTTGACTTGCTAGATGTGCACTGTTCATTCACTTAACAGCCTTTCTTTCTCTTTCCCCTGATATTTTCTCAATTATTAATTGAAAGAATTCAGGATCTGGCCACTTCATGCATTCTGGATTTCCCAATATATGTACCTTGGAGATGCAAATGAATATTCCAATTTTTAACTGTGTACCCCTTTTTTAAAAAAAAAAAAATCAAAACCATACAGTTGAAAGCTGCAAGTAAACAAGGGCAGAGCAAACATTCTCCTAAACAAAGGGCTGAGTAAATGAGCTCCAGCAAGCCTGCTAAAGTAAAAGCCTGCCCAGACAACATGCCATGAAGAAAAAAACCGCAACAAAGAATCTTAACAGAAAAACATTAACGTTGTTTTTCATAATTTTCCAATTACTTATTGAATCTTTTTGATCTTGACAAATCTTGTTCCCTGTACGTGTGAAGAACACCAAGTTGAAACATAAATCTCAGGTGGTTCATTTTTCTAATCACCTATAACTTAAAAGACATCTACTCTTTGAACAGGACTTTCCAGAACGGCGCAGTGTGCTCTGCAGAGCTTAAGGTGTGAGGGAAGGCTTAAGGTGTGAGCCAGTAGAGCTATCTTCTATTCTAACCACCTAGCCCTCTCCCTTACACAGAGCTGCTCTGAGGATCCTGGAAGAGCACGACTTCACTGCTTTCTATTTTCATATACTGTTTTAAAAATCTCTCTGGGATATTCCATTGATAAGGTCATCTACAGCTGCTCCCTGCAGTTCTTTTTTCAAAAGAAATGGATAAGTCATGACTAAGTGACCCCTTTGCTCCATCAGAGTTGAACATGACTTGAACACTGAAGAACTGAAGCCTTTCTTTTCAAGTAAATGCTTCTTCCCTAGTTCCTTAGGCAGACACATTGGAGTTGCCACTGTCAAGGTTGCAGTCATGAATTTGCACATCCAGAGATGAACATACCTGCTGTGCAACCATGCGAACGGAGGACCATTACCCTGATTATGTGCACCCTTGGCAATACTAATATGGAGACAGTAGGACTTTCACTCCTTCCCACTCTTCTGACATCTCCCTCGCACGCTAATGTGACCTTAAGTGTTCAGGTGGAAAACAAAGCAAGAGGTAGATCAAGCTCTGAAGTCCAGACACTCACCTGCAAACTGAGCTCTAACCCTGGTAGCTGCTGTTGTCAAGATGCCGCTGTCCTCTCCAGAGTGGAATCCTTTCCCTGATAGATATCCTGGCAGTCGAAGTTTGCTTCCTTGAATTGGTGTTCCCTACGCAGGGGGGAAAAGAAAAAAAAAAAAAAAGAAAAAAAAAAAAGAAAAAAGTTTTTTCCCAATTGTCACTACTGCAGATAAGGTCTGGCTCTAGGTAACACATAGCTTAGAATACAATTATCATAACAACATTCACTGGGAATCTGAAATACTGGTCTGAGCCACTATGGACAATTTTCATGATGTAAAATTTTGAACATAACTTTAGCAGTTAGTATTTGAAGTAGCCCAAATGTAAAACTACAACAACAACAAAATCACTTTAACAGTCTTCTTGACATTAACATTTTAGCATTCTCTGTGTGTATTTCAATGCATATAAAGAAAGAATAATGCTACCTTCTGATAATTAGTTCAAGCACATAAGATTGGTTGATGGCACATGACAAATGAACAGAGAAGTAGTCGAGGTTTTGATATAGGTGGTGAATACATTTGTTTCAATTTTATAAGTATGTTGATGGTAAAACAAACCTATCAAATTTCAAAACATTTTGCTAGAAAAAAAAGCAGAAAAAAAAGACATAGGAATAATTTTAAAAGTTCTTGTTGTTAATATATTGTCTGAAATTTCTCTACTCCATAGTCTTACCCTGTGGGCTTTCTCATTTCTAAAATAAAACGAGTCTTGATTTACAGTCTGCCCCAAATGGGAAGATTTCTTTCAAAGCCACAAGAATTAAATCCTCAAATCTCAAAATGCATATATCATTCCCAATAGGAGCTGTTTGCAAGTAAGAGGAAAACTGCAGTATTCACATTCATTTACTCAACACAAAAATACTCAGTAAATATCCACAAAGAAGAATAAACACTGCAGTGATGAATGCGGCACGTGGAGTGCCTGGATCCCAGGATCCTGTGTTTTGTGCCTTTGATCCCCATACAGTGGGGTGGGGCAGAATTAGACATGGAAAACCAAGACCCAGGGGAGTGTGTTGGGAGCTGCCTAGAGCTAAGCACTGAGCAGAGGCCTGGCAGGAGCCCGCCTGGCAGCTGCCAGCTCGGACCACTGGCACATCTGAACAAAAGAACATTGAGATGCCAAAGAGCAGACAATCTGCTGGCTCTGACAGGGATTGTCACCCTGTGAAACTCTTTTTAAAGCCAAATACAAGTGCTTAACAACCAGCCAGCCACACCTTGGAAATCTCTGCCATACAGAGGCAGCTTGGGAAGACAAGGGGAAAGGGAACACTCTTCCTTACCCCCGCTGAGTTGGCTGCACTTTGGGCAAGGCACTGGGATAGAATCACTGGTGCAAGAAGAAAAAGAGATCAAGCTTGTTCTTCATTTAAGCCCTAAACCCAAATGCAATCTACATATAAAATACAGAACTGCTCTCTTGGGCAGAAAATGATGTAGAATGCCTTCAGAAATTCACTGCAACCTTCCCCACCCCAATCGTTCCATTTATAATCTTAAACCGTGGCAGCTTACATAAAAGAAACTCACTGAAACTACTGGCAGTTGTAAGAGCAGGTGAGAAATACAGCACCCTCATTTGAAATCAATGCCAACTGCTTTCACCTCATTGTAATTCAATGCAAACACCACCTTTCCATGCCATATAAACTCCTTAAAGTACCATCAATTAATCTTACAGTTACCAGCTAAGAGACGAAAGAAAATACAGGAATATATTAGAAACTGACAACTGACTCAACTTTGTGCTATTGTTAACCATTCTAAGCAACAGCGCCGCGTGTTTGAAGTGCTGTATACACATGCCTGCAGCGTGCAGAAGTAATGCACCCACTCGCACAGAAGGAGGGAGCGAAAAGTTCATTGTGCGTCTTAGAGCAAAGCCACGCTGAGGTCAAGCCAACTTAGCACTGGAAGGTGTCACATGAACGGCAAAAGGCATCAAAGCGCAGGTATGCGAGAAGCAGATACAGAGGTGATGGTGGCAGAGGCTTCCCCTCACCGAGCCCTCCGTCCAGCCCAGGGCAAGAGTAACTCTTACAAGTGACAAGTCAGTTCGCAGCCTGATCCAGCTGCAAATTTTTCACTGACTGCAATGACATTAGAGGAGACACTATGGGCCCAAGCCCATTCAAATTTTGGTCATACAGCTTGATTGCCAGCAAAATCCTAATTGCTATACTAGCAGTTTCTATGTAAGTCATGGGCTGGAAATAAGACGAACACTCGTTTCCTGTTAAGTCATCAAATAGCTATCTTATTAGAGCAACGATTGGTCGCTACCACCCCTAAACGAAACTTTCAGTTGTTGGAAAGATTTCTGTATCGCAGTCAGTCTTTTGTGCCACCTTCTTCACAGTGATTAGGTATTTCTATATTTAGGGGTTTTGCACTGGAGATCATAAGTTATAAATCTCCTTCCTGCAGTTCATGAATATTACAGTACATTATAAACGCAAAGCAAACAATTTTAGGAAAGAAACCTGCAAAGCATATAAACTGCTTTATTAAAAAGTACTTTTCCACATTTGCTCATCCAGTTCATTGCACACTGTTATGATTTATTAACCATTTGCACTTTAAACATAAGTTCATTGAGCCTGTTTTCCTAAAAGTCAAAAACCATAACAAACAGAACATAAAAAAAAGATTTTCGGCGGACAAAAAAAAAAGGAAAGAAGTCATTTGACAAAGGTCTATAATAAAGACAATGCATTAATATGCAAAGGATGTTGCAGCTCCGAAGCACTGTAACTCTAGTGGCTGTTAGTGAAGTGACAGTTTTAGTGAAGGAAGGTCAGGAGACTAGAATCTCTGTCCTTACTGTACCTCTGCAGATGACCCTTGATAGTCTGAGGATTCTGGTGGCTTAGAAGGAGTTGACGTTTTGCTGTTTGTCAACCATGGTTTACCATAGTTGCGTGTTAAATGATGGGGTGTCTGTATGAAACAATGGTAAATCAAAATATGAAGGACAGTAGATGGAAAACAATGTCATGGAGAAGGATACCCAGGCTTTCACAAGGCGATCAAATCTCATAGTAGAAACAAAAACTAAGCAGAAAGAGTTGATGACAAACGTTCTGGAATGAAGAGATGACAGAGCTTATTTTTTAAATGAAATTGCTCTTTCAGAGCAATTCCCAAATTGTCAGCTAGTTCATGCGGCACCTCTTTCGGAGCAGTTCCCAAATTGTCAGCTAGTTCATGCGGCACCTTAAATGTAAAGAATTCTTCTATTCCCGTGTTGAAAACAAACAGTAGAGGAAATACACTGAAGAGACTCCTCAGATTCTCCCTAGACTATGAAATAAAATTGAGAGACTTCTTCCCTATCAGCTAGGGAAAGCACCAATATTGCTGGAGAAAGGAAAAAAAAACCAAACCCAATCTATACTCCATTTGTTAACCAGTGCAGTCTTGTACATTTCTCCTTACCTTTGGTGTACTTGCAGCAACTGCTTGTGGGGCAGCTGCCTGGCCAGCTTGACTTGACAGGGAAGTAGATCTGTTGGGAGAAGCACCCCTTGAAGAGGGTCGGGATCTACGGCCCCGTGGTCGGAAGGCTGCCATGCTTTGACTGGCACCATCTGCTAAAACAAACTTTTCCCGCAGCTCCACATTTGTCCTCCCTTTAGCTGCAGCAAAGAAAGGTGTTCATTTAGTCAGCTATGAAAATTGTCACGAGGCTGTTTATTGTCATTTTTGCCATGCCAACTCCAACATATTTTAACAATAAATAAAATGCATTACAGTGTAATGCATTTATTTTGGACACAGAAGAGTTATGTGCAGAACTCGCTTATTCTAATACTTTATGCCAGCAGGAATGAACCACTGTCAAAGGAAGTCAGCGTGATAATGGAATGCTCAACGTGCTAAATCATTGTTAATCAATCAACTGTTAATACATAGACACAACCTGATGAGCAGTGTTGCTAACTCTACAGCTATTCATAATAAATAATACTTGCTTGGATGTTCCAGAAGAAATTGCTAAGTACAAATTACAGGAAAGCAGCAAATATATTTATTCAAAACTATGAAGTTATGTAGTTTGGCAACATGCAATGATGAACATAAAATCCAAACTATAATGAGGTAATTGGTGGCTAAGCACTCACACACACATACAAAGACACATATGAGAGAATGTTCCGCAAGAATAGATGCAAGACATGTTAGCATTTAACTGTGTCAGTGTGAATGACAATTGTTTTTGAAACACTCTCAAAGCGTGTCAAAAAAAATTAGCTTGCAAAGCACCAGCCCATGTAGGAACACATTAAGCTAAATGGCATGGGTGTAGCATATTGTTAAAAGTATATATTTTAATAAAGTGGGAAGAAAATGAAGAGAGAGGAGAAGAGGAGGAGAAGGAGACAAAGAGAGGGGTTTGCCAACCTATAGTAGGCTGAGTGGTAATTGAAGAGTTTGATTCCGAACGTAACATTTTACTCCCGTGATGATGAACTAGAAAAAATGACACAGGACATGGGTCACATTAAAGAAAATCGTTAGCAGGAGAAGAAATTAAGTACAGCAGCTGCATATGCAAGAGACTGAGAGCATCAGGCCAAAAGACAGGACTCAGAGCAAAAGCTGTTTTTAAGTGCTCTGAGGTCTCAAAGGTCTCCTAGGCAAAAAGGAAATAGTGCTTGGATAGACTCAGCTGCAGTCCCAAGTATACTTGTGTAATGCTATTTATCTGCTGACATAAAGAAGTAATATAAGCTAAAATTATTTTAAATAACTGGGTCCAGTACTTTTAAAGCTGTTTATGACAACAGTACTTTGAAACGTGATTTATCTGAATACATGAGAAACCCTTGGTGGAAATACAGATTTGCTTAAGGAAAAGACTGAACCTGCACCACTGCCATCACTGACTACTCTGCATCACTGACTTCAACAAGACCAGGATTAGGTACCAATGCGCAACGCCCAGTGTCTGTGTGATTTTACAGAGATCGGTATTCCTTTAGACCCACTGTCTTGATTTACTCATCTGCTCATGTATTTCCCATGAAAAAGGGATAAGGTACTACAGAAAATACTGTAGAGATATATAGGATACAAGGCTTATTAAAGAAGAAGGGATAAAGTTCCAAAGGGCTCTTAATCTGAGGACAGTAATAAGGAATTCCAATAAATTAATCAGATGGTTATTAAGTATTGTATCTCTCAGTGTCAACCCAAATAGGAATTGCAACAGTCTATCTGTCAATAGGCTTGAGAAATAGGCTTGTCAAAACACACCAAGTTAACCCTTTGACGAAGTCCGCTATTTTGAGGCATGTTTCATTTTCCACTACCGTGCACTTTTGAGGAACAGGAGTAGAAAGCTGTAAAGTAAGGATGGCTCTGCAGGCATAAATAACTTTCCTATAGTAGCAGGTGCAGAATCAGATGCTAAATTTCAGTTAGACCTGTGGTCCAACACCAATAAAGTAACATTACTGTTACATTTCTTTAGTAAACAATATATTCAGTATGTCAGTAAGCAAAAGGACTATTTTTAACACTGGTGAAAAACTCAGAGATATCATCACAAGAGTATAACAGCTCTTTTATGGTGCTATGGTAAGAAGTTTTATGGGTACCTTTTAAGCCTGTTGACAAAGGTTTCTAGGCCTTAGTGTCACACTGTTAGCCCTTATGAGGTTTTGTGGTAGCTCCTTTTTGGATTTAACATCCTTGACTTAGCATAACAACTG
Organism: Chroicocephalus ridibundus; assembly: GCF_963924245.1. Classification (NCBI taxonomy): domain Eukaryota; kingdom Metazoa; phylum Chordata; class Aves; order Charadriiformes; family Laridae; genus Chroicocephalus; species Chroicocephalus ridibundus. The sequence goes on along the minus strand of NC_086286.1, from coordinate 101,891,403 downwards.
CTACAAATACAAGCTCTCCACCCTCTCACGGTCTGTACCAAACTGTTTAGAAACCTTGGTCCCAAAGTAGAAGCTGTGTGAGATAGCTGACACCGGGATAAGATCTACAGGACAGGTGATGTCTGCCTTCACTTGCCTCTCCTGAACTCTGCTGTGCTGTTCTTGCGCTATTACAGTATTGATTATGATTCTTTAGAACTCCTGGGAAGTAAAAATGCAGTAAACTTAACACTGCTAGTTAACAGGACAGAATTACCTAGTTGCAGAGCGTCAGCTCACTCTGAACACAGGCATTATTATACTTTCTGCAGTTTTACTACGCTGGCTATTATTTGACTTGTATCTTTCCTGCTCCCTTCACAAATGGCTTCTTTCCTATCTCCAACTGTTCCTCCAAGAAGGGTGCCAGACAGGGCATTCTTTCCCACTACAGAAGTAGGCTTTCTGACAAACTAAGACGTCATTATGTTGCTGTGTACTGATAAAACAATGCGCTTGATACAAAGCCCTGGAGGGCACGGTCATAGAGCGCTCCCTGCTTCCCCAGAGCACAAAGTCCTCCTGGCCAGAGCATTTCCCACTTGTATGTACAAGGCTCAGGGCTCTGCAAAGTGGTTCTGGGGAGGATGCCAATGAATAGACAGGGCTACGCAGGCAGAGCCTGAAAGCCTGGGCGCGGCCACTGGCCAGAGATTTTTTTTTTGTCTTGCTGTTGTTACTCTTCGATTCAATTGCCTTGTTTTGATTTATTGCCTTAAAACTTCTCTCTTGCCGAGAAGGTTTTATTGGACATTTCTGTGTGCTATTTCTGCCAAGTCATACAAGCAGCTTACACGCCATAAACTCTATCTGGGCTAAGTTCAATTCTTAATTACACCACTCTAACTCTGGAAGAACTGAGCAGAAGACACCACAGTTGTTCTTCAAATCAGTGCAAGCGAACAGGATCTTAACCATGGGATTTAAATTTTACAGAACAGATCACTACATGACATTTAGTGAGATGATGTTTACAGAACTGGCGTTTTATACAATTCAATCTCCATCTTGAGACAACAAACGACAACTATATCCGAATAGTTATCTGCATGTCCATTTTAACCGTGGTGTTACATACCCCTGCAAGGATCATTTTTCACTAAGAACTCATCGAGTGCCATCCAGCCACCTCCAACACGAACCATGACTGTACTTCTTAGGATACGAACAAGGCGCAGTTGCTGAGAGTCACCAAACTGCAAAAAGAATCAAACAAGTGTCTCAGGTTCTCAGTCATTCAGATGCAGTTCAACGCTGATAGGTTAAGAATCAGACACTTCAAAAAGTTTATTTTAATTATTAGTAAATGCTAAAAAATCAGATTTATTTATGCAGATTATTAAAGCTGTTAAGATTTCAAATCAGATGCCGTTGCATTAATCCAGAGAAGATGGCAGGACGGTAAGAAAGAATCTCGGGTTTAATTTTATGCTTGATTCTGAAATGTCTGAGCTCATAAAGGAAGCAAAATTAGTAACACATTATTTAATTGGTTACGATGTGCGTTTGTGCAAATCAATGAAGACCTATTTGCATTATTTCACCACTAAAATCTTAAGAAAACTCTTCTGCAGCAGTCTAGATTTTAATGATATCAGCTGAAAGGAAAGCAGCATCGCTTTAGATGATCAGTATGTGGGCTGGAAAATCAACTGTGCAACGAGTGTTGCACGCTTCTATCAATTGATTCATTTATAGGGATATTTTCAGGTGTAGCATTGACACTGCTCACCTATAGCGAGGCGCGTGTGGAGAAAGGAATGTTAAAGAAACAATGAATGATAGATAGCTGTAATTATTTTCCTTTGCTACAAACTGTTTGTCACATCAAGGTTCTTCACAATTCAGATATGCACAAAAACCTGTTTCATACAAATTTTTGTACTAGCCCATTCCTCCTTTGGGCTGATGGCCAGGCCTAACGTGTGCTTTGCTCTTGAAACCTGTATAACAAACTCAGTATGCAGTATCTCCATTCAAATCCAGATCGAAGAAAACATGACCAAAACATTGACCCCCTTATCTCATGAAAATTAACCAGAAGAATTCAGTACTTTTTAGACAAAGTCACTAAAATATCAATTTTGATAGCAGATCATCCGGCCAAGTGTAAGTGCTTTCACACACAAACATGCGGAGCACTCACTGAAACCAACGGGAGTCAAATACACCTCTTTGGGACAATCTTTGACCCTTGGAGAAGGCTGGCCATAGTTCAACTGTACTACTTGCTCCAGTGAGGGGATGCTTTAAATGCAAACCACACAAACGTGCTCCCTACTTGTTAAATGACTTTAGTTGTTTGGTACTACTTAAGCCAAGAAGAGCGAATAAGTTTAAAGGAATATTACTTTTAGGAACCAAACAAAAGCAAAGCTCGCTGCTTAATTCAATAATAATTTTTTGTTATAAATAAGAACATTCACATGAGCATTAGTTTTAAGGGCTTTTTAATAATGCGTTCAATATGTGCTGAACAAAGAACCATTTTACGTATGTACATCAAAGTTAATAAAAGAAATGGCATCCAAATTGATTCTGTTTATTTTCATTGGCTTGTTTCTATAGAGAATTTTTTCTAGAGGTTCTAAAGATACTATCTTTTTTCTTTTCTTTACTTTTTGCCCCATCCCAGCTTAATTCTTCGGCTAGACTCCCTCAGGCAACTATACGAAGGGTCAGACACAGTATCCTTTGGAAACTGCCCACCTAGGCTGTGGTTAATTCAGGCAGTGGGGCTCCTGGAAAATAACACAGGTATCTATCAAGGAATTTTTCCCAATGGTAACTCAGTCCATTTCCTTCTTAAAATAGCCCGGATACCAACTTTCCTTAAACAGTATTTATCGTTGTTTCAAATAATCAGTGGTAAAAACACTGGAATAAAAATGTAAAGGAAGTCTAGTTTAAGCTACAAAAAGGCCTGTTCTTGACAATAGCCATATAACATCACTGTCACTACAGAAGCCTCAGCCAACTTGCTGTAGGTGATTTTTACTATGATGCTGTTCTGCACCAGTAAGAGTTAGACGCTCTCAAAAAATGCTGTATTTTCCCCAGATCTGGAAGTACAGATGTCAGATAAGAGGATTAACATAAATTCAAATAGACTTTTTCAAATAGAGGCTTATTATAGATATGTGGAAAACATTTTAACTTATTACTTAGATATATTGCTTCAGGCATGTGTTAAGATTATCCACTACTCTTTGTGCTTTCTTCTATACTTCAACAGACTTTGCCAGTAAGTAAGAATGCATCCACATTTTCAACATCTCTAGATTTAAAATGGCTAATGCTGTTAACACTAGCATTTCCAGAATGGATTATACATATTATTGCCTTTATAAGAGCATGAATAAGATACTAACAGTATCCGGTTTGTGTAAAGCATTTCCATTCTTACCAGGGAATTTAACAATTAAAGAAGAACACGATTTAACAATTTAAGAAGCCGTGTATCAGTATGTACCACAGGAGTAAGTGAGCACTGGTTGGCATATCCTCCCTGTACCACTGTGGTATGTCTCACTGATGACACAGCTGACAAAAAGTATTCTTAAACACAGCTCCAATACATTATAGACCTGCTGTAGCTCCTTGGAAAACACTTTGGCACAGGGAACAGTCTAAACTGGAACAGCAAGTTTAATTTGCCTATTTCCAAAATATGTATTTAATGATTCACCATGTTAGTATATAAAATACCAACAATCGGCTATGTTCTTAATCAGTCTGCTTGACTACACAGGCATTTTTAATTTTCTGAATTTTTTTTTGCCTAATATGCAATAAATAAGTGATATGAGACTAGGATCTGTGTTTACTGTGATTAGCCTTTAATCTGACAGCTTAAAAAATGCAACACAGAATTTTGAAGCATTCTGCTGTAAAACTGAAAACTGATAAAATAACAGTAATTCTAAAATTGCAGTTTAAATGCTCAAGATTTTTTACTATGGGAATTGCTACTGACCATTATCTGGTTCCTTCAAAAGTAATCTCCTTAATGAGGAAAATGGCCAAAGAAAGCAGGTGAGGGACCAAAGGGGAGGGATCCTGAGACAATTAATGTTCCATAGCATTTAAAGAAATACCACAGCTGACCAGCAATGAATTAGCTGAAGATGAAAGGATGGCAACAAGACTGACTATTGCAAGCTTAAACCACTATGAGTTAGAAAAAAAAGAGGGGGGGTGGGGAGAGAGAGAAAAAAAAGAAGCTTCATGACACATTCCACTGGTTTATACCTGATTTCCCAGGAAGAACTGATAAGAAATGAAAAATGGAAGAAAGACACGATTAGTTTACAGGAAATTCTCTATATGACTCTAGAACACATGCAAACTAACACATTAGACATTCTAAATAAGGTATCTACTTCAGAAACGAGCAGGTAGCTAGCCATCCGGAGACTGAATATTGGAAAATATTCAAGGCCTTTGTTTCCTTCCCATTGCTGTTTTTGTGATCTTTGAAAATCATCTACAAGTATTTAGTAAACTCTCTTAGCCAAATATCACATATTTCATCTGAAATTGTTCTGGTTATTGAATCTAGGGGTAGCAGATCTTTCTCTGCAATGTGATATTTATTTTTCTGTGATCTAAAAGCATTCTGCAGATATCTAACACGTTTCTTGAACTTCTTCAGAAGGAACAGTGTGCTCCCATAAAATGACACGGGAGGATAAAAGCGACTGAATACACTTTGTTAAAAGATTTTTGAAGTACAACATAACACCATAGGAAAATATCACTGTTTTTACAAAACTAATAGAAAACCAGCAACAGTTTAAACGTTTTGGGTATCTAGGCAAAAATACTGGCTTTTAAGGAGCTGTTGTATGTATGTATGCGTGCAGTTGGCTTTTAAAAATTACCATATATTGAAAAGTTTCAGTAGTTTCAGCAAAAATAAATACAAGCAGGAGCATTTTCCCATATTTTTACCCTGTATGTTCTAACAAGAGAAAAATGATAAAATTTAGACAAGCTTAAAGTAAGTAAACATGTAATTGTCATACAAAATTCCTGTAAATTAATATAGCCTAATTCCTTGCATAACCATACAAAGAATCTTTAATCTGAAAGAACCAAGAAGGTCCTTAGAAGACTTACCCTGTACTTGTTATCCCCAATCTGTTCCACTTGAAATCGTTTTGCACATTTACATTTAGCTACCTGCCTTGTAACCTGCAAAAAACCACAACTGGATGATTACATTACTGCTAATATCACCTTTCTAAATATTTATGTAACCAGTAAACTTCAAATTATATAGGAGTGGAAATAAGATTAAATATTAAAGAACATGATCCAAGTTGAACAGAGTGCAATCTAAGAAAGCAGAGAATTTACCTCATCTTCAATTTTGTCAGCATCTGTGAGAGGCTTGTATGCATCCTTGTTTGGATGAAGAGCTGCTACAAATTCGTAATAGTCAATATATCCATCACCATCTCTATCAAAAATGTCTGCAACAGCACTCATTTCAAGTCGGCTTGTTGGGAATTCTGTAAGACAAAGACAACAAAAGCATTTCAATCCCATTAAAATGAAAGGTTCTATCACAAATATTTAAAGGTTTTGAGGCAGTATATGACAGACAATGCTTATCAAAAAAACCCAAGGACATTCAAAAGAGTGAAGGGTTCTTTCTCATAAAACAATCTGCATCTCCAATGTTATTATAATATTGGATTAAAATGAATATCATAGTGTAGATTGAAGAGAGTCACAAAAGTGAGGGTGAGAATTAAACTGCAAGATATATGTAATTAATTTTTTTTAACGTTTTGACCTTCAAAGTGCAGAAAATACCACAGATTAACAAGATAAATTGTTAGTGAGGAAAGGTCAAGCAAGAATTTCACTGCTAATTAAATCTGGAATGCAAGGCCTTCCCACTGCACAAACATGCATGATGTTTTGTGAAATCCTTCTTTAGATGAAGTCCACAGAAGCAAATTATTAACCCACACCGAGATTCTTTACGAAATGGTTGAAGAAAATTTCAAGATGGTGAACAGGGATTAAATCATGACTATTTAGCAGTTATAACAAGTTGATACCAACTGAGTTAAATGAGTAAACTGTTTAACCTCTCGCTGATATCAGGGTTTTTTTCATCAACTTCTGTCAATACATGCAAAACAGCGATGCACACATATAGTGATTATATTACTGCATTTCCTAAAGCAAGGGGAAAATATATACCCACAATATTCTCCTACTGAGTAACTTTAACATGAGATGCTAAAAGCAGCCCAATTCTGACCCTTCACTACTCGAAAGCGAAAGTCTCTATAATCTGAAGATAAAGTATTATTTGAAGAAGTAGGCCCTTATCTGTTATCGGTCAGTGGCTAGAGGGAAACGTGATTGCACCCAGCCATGATGTGGAAGGCTTACGTTGTGACCAACTGTGCATACCTAAGAAATACCAATCCATCAGGAAGCTAGGAACAGTCCCTTCCTAGTCTGATTGCTTGACGTTTTGATCCTCATTATACAGGTATATGAACATGGTCGTGGTTCATGGAAATACCGGTTTCAGAAATTACATGGTTTCCTTTTATAATTGAAACTATTCCATTTAAGTTCTTTGATAAGAATCATATGGTCAAATGAAATGATTTTGAAAATTATCTATAGGTTTTATAAGGTACGTTTTACTATTCTGACTGATCAGTGAAATGTAACTGTTGAAGTGGCTAGTGTACTGTAGAAATGACTATCTGAGCCCAGTAAACTATTAATTAGTCAATAATATAAATGTAACACTTGTAATTTGGCTCACAACGCAAAAGATCTAGAAAGAGTTTCCAGAAACTAGAAATATTTTAAAGTAAAACAATTATAGTTTAAATTAATCATAGTTATTGACTTCAAAAGGGAAATCTGTGACCTTCTAGCACAATAAACTGCATAGGGTACACTATATAGACAATAAGGCTTCATAAGATGTTTGTTCCAAGTTCGACAGTAAGTTAATTTTAAAACTTACTTGAAGAAAGAATTCCATCGATAAATTCCTGCCTTGTTATCTTTCCATCCTGATCTTTATCAATCCTCCTAAAGAAGTCCATCACACGAGACTTCTTATGGTTCATCCATCGCATGTATTTTTTCCTCCAAATATCAAAATCAAAGTTGGCAAATTCTCTCAGCTTAATAAAAAAAGAGAAAGAACCTTTTCAGTTGAAATCAATCAATCTAGAAAATCAATGACAGAGATGCCACCTGCGTTCTTTTGAATAATTGGTTCTTTGAGGACCTACATAAACATTTTGAACATCTTAAGTTTTCTCATATTTAAAATGAGAATGACAGCTTTTAAAGCACGTGTATCACTGTTTTCAGTTAGCTGTATCATACAATATAATACAACAAATATGGAAGTTGTTTACAGTATTTACAATTTAATCCAGGGTAAACAAAATTATGCATAATTTTGTTTCTGACCTCTTCAAGTCTGGCCAAAGCATCGTTAAGTTTTCTTCTTCTTTCCAAGGCCAGAAGCCAGACTTGCTGCCATTTGCTGACTAAAAGGTTTGCTCGTGGATTCTTGGTTTCGATTTGTGCCTGGGCTGCTGACAGATACATGCCTGGTGTTGGGGAACGCTTTCCTGTTAAAACATGATAAAATGTGTTAAGCCTCACTCAGTTCAAACAAAACAAACATTCGTGTGAAGGGTACTTGACCTTCCTAAAACTACTCCTTCCTGTCCCAAATAATGAGCCCATACCCTGATATGATTGCATCTAGTGGGATTTTTTGTTTTTATTTTTTTACCATGGCTGGGGAAGGACCACATGGTGGTTAAAGTATCTTTTGTGTAGTGGCTGCACTGGTGAAACTGCACAAGTAAATAAAAATCTTTGCAAATCTCCCACAGAGTTGCAAAGTAAACAACCTGATTTTAGAAGCAGGTTCCGTGTATGGGTAACTGTAAAGTACAATGGGTAAGTATATCTAAAAATACAGAAAGCAATTTCCTCACTTGATGATTCACTTTCCATTCAACTTCACTGAACACACTTTCTAATTGGATCCATATAATTTCATAGACAGTAAGAGCAAAATTTTGTCTCTACATCTTTATTTAAAAGAAGATGTTCGCACTTTCTGATAATGGTAGATTTGCAAAGACTCAGCACATGCACATTCTTAGAAGTTTAATAGCACATGAAAGGCTGCACGCTTTAAAAATAAGCATTGAGGAAGTATAGGACAAAATTGAAAAATACAAGTCTGCTATGAGAAATTTCCTCGCAATGAAAAATGAGAGATAATTAGAAAAATCTAAGCGAATTTCACTCTGTTTCACTATAAGCTAAACAAACCTATTAGATTATTAGTAATCTGGTATCTTTATAGATAGAGCAATGGTGTGTGTGACCTGTCCCAAAATATTTCATTACTTACTTCCTGCTCTCCCCTTATCAAGGACAGGAATATGAGATTGTACTGGAGTGGGTTCAAGTGCCTTTCTTTTATAGGTCTTCGTAACTTTATCCACATCAGGTTGTTTTCTGGTCATTTCCTCCACAAATGTCTGCAATCAGATAGAGGTGGTTTTAATTAACAATACACAAAAGTGACCACAGGAATGAAAAACATATACAATAGCAAAAGACCAGAGTTACAAGAATGGCACGGAAAAACTCTCATAATGCCAGACTCACAAAAAAAGACACAGATAAAGGTTTTGCAGGTAAGAAAAATCGTTAATATAAGCTTTTACGACCACTATGGTCTGGCTGGTAAAGGAAGGCTAAATGTAGAAAACAGTATGTCAAACTCCTTTATTAACTGTGTATGGTGAGGTGATGTGCAACAGAATTTTGACTGTGAGTTCTCGGGTGTTCCTTGCTGTCCAGACTGCCGTTACGAGAAGTGAGACAGCTCTGGCGTGTAAGCTGGGGTAAGCCTATGAGCATTCACTGCATCAGCAGCTCCCTCTGGCACTTCATAAACATATTTTTTAAATCAAATCAGTAAAGCCACACTGTAACTCTAGTTCTAAGGCAGTTGCACTATCATGTATTTCATGTGGAGTTTTTATTATTACCCTTGTTCCTACGGGGAGTTGTAGGTTTGCTTTTAGAACAATGTGGAACTGAATTTTTGTTTGCTTTTTTTTTTTACTGCCGTGATGAATAAACTACACGCACATACAAAACACACAACTGAGTATCTGCAAAGGGATTTGATTATTAGGAGACGAAATAGCTAAGGAGATACACACTTGATTACAAAGCCCAGCTAAGACACAAGCATCATTTGTGGAATGTGCAGGACACGTGTCACGTAACATGCCTTACCTGATGTTCCGCTATAAGTGCTTTAACCTCCTCAATCTCCTGGGGGATAACCTCTTTATCTTTTTCAGTAAGCGTAGTCTCTGCCCACTGCAACCAGGACAGCAAGGCTTCCAGCAATTCCTGGTTAGCGATAAGTCCAGCCAGAGCTCCTGCCAGTCTCTGTTGATGTTGCTTAGCCCATACTAAGACCTTGGTAAAAGAACCAATGCATGAGCACGTGCATATCTGAAATGCTTTAAAATGTATTTAAAATTGCTCTGCTAACCTAAACCCAGGGCTTCCTCCCAGGCCTACTGATGTTTCATTAGCAAAGGTGCTAGGTGTAGTGGTTGATCACTAAAGGTGCTAGGTAACTAGAATTCCCAGTTCAACAACCCTTTTTTTTTCCCCACAGATATTCATGATTAAGTGCTGTTAAATGCAGTACTTAGCACATTCAGGCAACATATTAAGAACTTTATCAAACAATACGTGTAAGTTAGTGAATCACGGAGGGTTTGGTGTCCGTCTTCCTCCTGCACATTCCTGAAGCCATACTTTGCCAACACCAGTATTTTGTTTTTCTTTAAACTTAATCACAACAAAGATACCACCTTAGCAGCTGAGAGTGTAGTACGTCCTCGGAGACCTACTTGTAGCCACTTTAATCATTTGGAAATCTTCTAGATTACGAATATGTTGGACTGAAATCCTCCCTAACGCAATTAGACAATGCTTCAAGCTTGCCCTGTATTTTCTTTCCTTTGCAACTTTTAAGTTTCTCCCTAGAAACTATTAGCTTTCTTCACATGGGAAGTGTCAGGCAGTATTTAATACATACAAACAAAGAAGCTTGACCATCTGCTTTAGTTCTTAAAGCCCTATAAGTTTTAAAATAAAACCTAGGGAAGCACGGCTGGTATTCGCATCCATCACTGCGGGTATTTTAAATGTTTAGTTCTCAACAGCTGGATCCTTTCTTCCCAGTGTAACTACCATGTTAGTTGTCAGCTACGTTCCAATTGAAGACAGACTGTTGCAATGAAGATGGCTTGACATATACTGACCTCTTCAAACCTGGCTCTGATGATTGTTATCCAGTTCTTAATGGTGGTGATGGAGTCTGGGTGGCAGATAGCTAGGATAGCTTCTCCCATACCTGTTGCTTTATTCACTTCTGCCTTTTTTTCTTCCAGTTTCTTCATAAATTCCTAAACCACAGGTAACAATTTCAATTAGACGTTGACAAAACTTGCAAGAGAAATCTGAGTGCATTTGTCTGGGAAGGTCACGAGCCTCTCAATCGCACAAGAGATTCAACTTCCAAGAAGCAAGTTTAATTTGGCTGAGAAAAGCTAAGAATGTTTAAAAAGCCTATTCCACATAAAGTACTAAATGAAGCTCTAAAATCTTTTACCCCAGCTTGACACTCCTTAAAAGCCCACCATATTGTAAATACTTGAAAGACACATGCCCTTGTTAAAAAAAAGAAGAAAATCACAGCATTTTAGAAGTGCTGTAAATCAACTATATGATGGTTAGAATCGTTATTGGCAACATTTCAGATGACTTGGTTTGTCTGTCAGTTACAGTAATTCTTCATAATAAACTATCAAGCTCCTAGCAGAGGCTGGAAACGTCCAACTATAATTACATGCTCAGACAAGATGATAGAAGACTTCAAGAGCAGCTATACTAAACTAACACAAATGTGAAAACTCAGCAGCTGAGGGAAAGACGCAGCAAGAACAGGGACAGAGACTGCTAATTAGCCAGCTGTTCCCAGAGGCGCTGCCATGTGGGAAAAATCTTGTAAAAGCAGAAGGATGTTTACAGCTTTAGACGTCCAAGCTCATAGCCACTGATGTTCCCAGGGAGTCCGACAGAGGAAAGGGTGGCAGGACCAGAATTGGGTGCGGAGGGGAAACAACAAAAAAATATGAAGGACTTTTCCCATCTTTTCTACAGTTTGCATTTCTTTTTTATTTTAATTATTATTACTACAATAGTTTTATTATTCTGCTTTTTTGTTACGTATAAATGTTGTATAAGTCTGTGTGTCTTTGTGAGCACCCTTAACTGTAACTGCCGACATCTCTCAGTGCCTAGTGGAATTTTTTTTTATATTTTAACATCTTTAATTAGGCTACAAAATGGAACCAATGTCTCTGAAAGTTTAACTCTTCCTCTCTCCATCCACAAAGAGCTATTTTGGATTCCAGAAATTAAAGATCAGCCAAGGGAGATCCTAGAAAATTCAAAATCACCCAAGCACTGTAAAAACAGATTCTACAACTCTTCATAATGACATTATCCTGCACCTTTACAAAGTAAATATGAAGCTATTACGAAATTGAAAGCGTAAAAGAAACAATCTCTTCTACATAGTTCTACATAGAACGAAGTTCTAAAAGCGTGAAATAGGTAGGCTGTATATTAAGAGAGATTCATCACTAACTGATTTTGACTTAAGCTTAAATCTGTGTCAGAGTTTAAGACCTAATCACAGTAGCAGTCCTCTCTCATGAAAACACACGAGTTCTTACAATATTTCAGTTCAAAATGGTTTTGGAAAATTTGAGATGGGTTGTAGTGAGAGATTACCAAAATAAGCCAGAGCCAGGAGGAAAACAGACAACAACAACATTGTTTTCCCTGCACAACTCTATTAGAACATGTCAAAATCTAAATCTATGACAAACTACATACAGTGTATTAAGCTTTTCCTCAGTAAAGGATACTAACTGTATTGAACTCTGTGGCAGTCTGGTGGTAGACACATTTACAAGAGAGGAGATGGGACGCTTCTCATTAACTAATGCAGTGCATTAATTAACCTACTACACCTCCCAGCCCCTGGAGAGGATGGCAAGTGACAGAAACCTCTCTGCCTGAGATAGCAGAATTCATTAAATCACGTGCAGTATTCAAGAAAAGAAAATTGGTAATGGGCATAAAGATGGACCATTTGGATAAAATATTGTCCTGAAGAAACCTTTCAACATGCAGCTGGATACCAATGCATTAAAACCATTTTACAGGAATCATAGTGACAAAACGAAGATACATTTCATATTTATGTAAATGTCAGTCATACATTTTTATATTAATCTTGCAGCATTATAATACAGCCATGGTGTTTAAAACTAATATTACATTTTCCCTTATTTTCTGGGGTTTTTTGTTTGGTTGGTTGTTTTGGTTTTGTTTTTTTTTTTTTTTCTTGAAAGATAATGTTACAAGCTTAAGAGGAGAGACTACTCATTCCACGAAGATTTTGCTTTATGTGCTTATTGAGTGGTAAAGCAGCAGTACCACAATCCTCCTTAGCTTGACAATTTTTGTATTTCTATTATTTGGCCTTTAAAAATGTAAATGTAGTTGAGAGAACACCTTCTAAAGTCTACTAAAAAAAATTTAAGTACGGTATGGCCACATCTAACCGGGAGGGTGGTTGTGTTGAGCTAGCAATTATTTTCCCTAGCTGTACAAGGTTTCTCAGAGACAAACTCTGCCTTTAGTTTGAGGTTCCAAGTTATGCTTCAGCTTTGGCAGCACAATTTTGAGCTTTTTGTACAGAAATAGTTTGTTAATCAATCTACATTGCAGAGGTAGAAATTTAAGATGTTTTTTTCTAATGATTTCAGTGGACCTAAGATTTCATTCAGACAGTTCTCTGTATTCAGAAGAGCAAAAAATTAAATAAAAGGGAACTGAAGAAGCACGTGGGAAGGCAGCTAAAGCCAAATTTAATTGCATCGGAGACAGTAGGTTGTTACTGCCAACATTAGTCAGCATATGCTGACGCATTCATACATTTGCCAGATAAAGAACAGCACCCAGTTACCAGGGCCCTAAATTAAATCTGCAAACTTCTCCAAAACGTTGCAGTCTGAGTACCTTGAAAACTCCTCAGTTAAGAACCATTACATCGTCATACCCTGCACGCACTCCTCTGTGTAATAATATTCCCAAATTCAATTTAAACAGGATGCGTTTCCACTCTCTGTTTCCAAACTTTTATTAGAACTTCCTTCAGAGCAATGATGAATAAATCCATTACTCTCATAATTTGTTCTGTAACAGTGTGGGTACTGTATTCTTGGTACTATTACTACTGCATTTACAAGAAGAGTTTTGCACGGGCTTAAATGTGCATGTTTGTAACCTCCTGTTTGAAGAGTGAAAATATGACCTCTCTGCTCCTCACTTAGCCATTTTCCCATTTCATTACTGCAGAGTTAGTTTGATGGTCTATAATGTAGTATCTGCAGTACCTATGGCACTGCAGTATTTCAGTACCTAATGCACGTGAAGTATGACAACACGCTGTTTCACCATGACAGAAGGTTAATGGATGATAACACCATTCTGCTGACATTTACAAATGACCTTGAAAGAAAAGTATATGCTGTTTTGCTCAACGGTGCTAAGACGACACATACACTTTTGCTACTGTAGCAGTCTGTGTTATAATTTTCAGGCAGCATATATCCCACAGAGGGGTTTGCAGCTGTCTCTAAATGTTTACAGCAACTTTCTAAAGGCCCATTATTTTCTTAGTAAGCGAAGAGGATTCAAACAACAGCCCAACACCAGTATGGGCACCAAACTCTCAACTCCATTCAATTTCCAGCTTCTCTACAGAAACAGTTGCAAAAACAAACATTGGATGTTAGATACCCCTATATGGGATACACCTTGCGTCCTTTCCTTTTTTCTATCCTCTAACCGGCTGATTAGAAGGAAGAGGATCCTCTTCATTTCCTTGCTTACCTTGTGCTGGTCTATCAGTGTACGCAAGGCCTCTTCCTCATCTGGAAGGACCCCATGGCAACGAAGAGCCTGCTCCGCCTCTGCCTGCCACGCCAAAAGGACATGGACAACAGAGTGGAATTCTTCTGCCTGTTAAAATACAAGAAGTCACGGTCACTCATGAGGGGATCTGACAGACACACTGCAGCTTACAGAAGGAGACTGAGCCCGCATTTGGAGTCATTAATCATGCAGCAGTACTGGCACATTAACTCTCCATTAAAAAGTCAATGATATATAGTACTACATTTTCATAACTGTAAAAATATCTCATGCTTCCCAAAAAATTATAGGAAGCCTAAAAGCCTGCTCATGCTTTTAGGCATCTGATTTATAGTGTATTTGCAGCTCAGTTGAGAATGTCATGCCTTTACGCTGACAAATTACACAGGAGGTGCTTTCATGGACCAGCTGGAGAGATGAGAACTATATTTTCTGCATAGCCTAAATCACTGCTTAAGCAAGATTAATTGACAGCCCATTGGTTACTGATCCTTTTATGTCTGGAGAAACTAAGTTCCACCTTTGGGCACAGCCATATTCAGACACAATTAGTGTTTGAGGTAGCTCAGAACTGTACCTGCTGAGACACTAGAGAGCGGGACAAACACTGGGAAAAGCAGGGCAGAAGTTTTGTACGCAGTGGATACATCGCTATTGCAGGAGCGCCATCCTAGCATCAACCCAAGGTAGTGTATCTTCACAGAGCTGCACATTCTATTTGTTTGGGATCGGCACCAGCCAATACTGCGGTACCTACACTGTTCTACCTCCTCAGCACTCTCAGCACAACCCCACTTTTTTTGCAAAGTACTTCACCATGCACTGTAATTGTGCCAATGTAAACAAGTTTTCGGTACACAAATTTACTTCTTTCCAATAAGGCATGAAGGGCATAAATACGATTGCAATCTCTAGCTTCCTGTGAAGGGAGCATAGTTCTTAATCACCCTTCACGCTTGACTGTTAACTTCAGTGATTTCCTTAGATGGTAAGGTCTTTGAAACATTTGCTCTGCATTTGTGGTATAGACTAATAATAACAGCAATAATAAATGCTAAGAGGCATTATTTATGTGCTGTGGTAAAGGGATGGAGACAAGGTAAGCAATGCATGAGCAAGAAAATTAGTATTTTAAAATTAAATTAAATGAAATTGAATTACATGAAGTGAAAATGAAATTACATTTCTGGCAGCTAGACTGTAAGATATTTTCTCTGCTTCTTATAAAGTACATGTAACACCATTAGTACTCCTTTACCTGCCGAAGAGCCTGTTCCAGTCGTGTTTGCTTGGACACTGACAAGGCACAAACTTTCTCCCAGCGAGTGCTTAGCTCCTGCATTTGGACTTTGACCCAGGAAGAGTCATCACGACTGCCTTCTATCAGCTCTCTGGCAGAGCGCTTCAGAGCCTGGACACTGCTTGTTCTTTTTCCCAGCTCCTTCTGGAAAGCCTAGGCACCACCAAATACATTTGATATGTTTAATTCATCAAGGAATAATTATGTGAATAGAAACAAAAAACTACTGGTTATAAGAAGAAATCGAAACACGGGTTTAGTTCAATCAAGAATAACTCCACCAAAGTGACTCAAAACACCCGAGTTCTGCTCATTAGATTCCACATCAAGCTATTTACACTCTTATTCTATCCTAATACAACTGGAGTATGGTAGGAAGAACATCAGGCAGATCCTGAGAACCCATCCTGATGCAATGCATGGGAAATCTAGCCTCCTCAGCAAGCTGGCTTTACACTCTTTATCAAAGCAATTGATCTGACACACTTGATTAATGTGCAAGATTGCCGCAGGAAAAGATCAGATAAACTGCTAACAACCAAGGAGAAGGTTTAAAATCATAAAAACAGAACCAAAACCCCATCTGGGGGTCTGACTATAAGGCTGTCGATCTCACCATATATTCACATATTTATGTGAGAGTACGTTCACATTTGCAGATGGAACAAGCTCCAGTTACATAAAGGAAGCTCTTAAAAGAAGATATGACAATTACAGTACACTGTGCCCCTGCCATGACCCACTTGTGAGGTACAATGGGATTTCAGAAGCAATTCCAGCATACTTCAGATTAATTTTTATAGAGAACCCACGTTTCTAAATACTTATTTTTAATGACCGACAAAATCTCCTCACTGAACAGTCTTTGGGTACTGGAAGTCACCGCTGGATGAACAGAGGGACTTTCACCTTGTAATCCTCTCAGGCTCCAGAGCTGTGACTGTGCAACACCAGTAACTTCAACTTCTGACATACTGAACTGCAAAACTGGGATTCAGAGGCACAGTCCTACACCTCCTATTTACTCCCATCTCCAAAACCACTTCAGTAACAAAATACTGCAGGTTGCCACTGTAGGCCTCCTGGGCCATAATCTGTTTTGTATACTTCTGTGCATAACTTAAGCATTGCAACTGCTTTTCTCCTGCAGCCCTGCAGGTTTGAAATGCTGCTGTAGTCATGATGAGTGCACTGGATTTTTGGTTAGCAGATGCACTAAATAAAAACCCCTGTCTTTCCCAAAGATTTCCAGTAAAATAATTTTTGCCACCTCTTGCCCCTACACACATATTCACAAGTGCGCACTTGTGATTTTTGACATGATATTCATAAATACACAGGATAGCAGCATTAAACAGATTATCTCAATGCTTACTGTTGTCAATGAGTCACTGACAGTTGTCGTCTTCATGAATGTTTTAAAGCATTTTACACTGTTGATGACATGCTTGTGTTATAAAACTATTTCATGTTTCTAGGAATTACAGAATAGCCAAGTAACGATAGCATTAAAATGCTACGCTTATGAGCATACTAGTAATTAAAAAAGAATATTTTTGGAATTACCTTGTGATTATCAATCAGGTTCATCACTAAATCATTGTCTCCATGTACTGGCTGGTCTTCCGCTAGCTGAGGTTCAACTTTATATAACCAGTCAATGAGAGCTTGCAGCGCATCAGTAAATTGTCCCGAAAATAACAGAGCTTCCTCCAGTTTATTTTGTCTAGGGGGGAAAAAAAATAAATAATTAACACACACAAAAATAATCATTCATACACTTCAAGAAAACATTTTCAGCATAAAATCATAACAACTAGTGGCTTTAAATCAGTGTTTCCCTTTTTAAATTCTGGGACCATTCCTTCCTCCCCTTCTCTTTTCATACCATCAGTAAAGTATGCATTTCTAGTATTTTACTGCTTTGGCATTCTTTCATTATAAAACAAGTTTGGCCACTCTGGTTTTACTTTTACACAACAGAAGGCAAAAGAATTCTCCTAAGACTTTTTTCTTATCTGTTGAATAATTAGATTGGTTTTCATTTACCTTTCCACTGACTTTCCACAAATTGTATCCCACTTATCCCTTAGTTCACTCAGCATATTATCAAGTTTCAAATTGTCATCAGCCAAGCTGGTTTTCAAGGAGCGTCCAGTCCTGTTTGTGGTATCATACACAGAATGTTTGGCACCAAGAGATTTCTGGAATTCCTATATATATGGAAGAAAAAGAAAACACCCATATAGCATTAACTGCTTACAGGTCACAGTTAATTAATCTTTGATGTATTATTTGCAATGGAAATTTTAAGTGTTGCTGCAAGAAAATTTTAAGCTTACGGCAAGATTTCTAGTCTGCTGGTGCCACAGTCCACCTGAAACTGTATGAGGCTTGACTCTAGCAGAGTCCCTGCTTTTTGTTCCTCTCTGGAAATGTAGCTCTACATCTGCTGGAACAACTTCTGGAAAATCCCTCCTTCAGTAAGAGTAATGATTCCTGTCCTATCATAATATTGCTAAATTTCAGCAAGGGGCTGCCTGGTAGTCAGAAGAATGCGAAAGAACTGCTAGTTTGGGAGACATGAACTGAGCAGTCTTCACGCTACATTTTTACATATAAAGATTTCAAGCCAGTGTAGAGCACCCCAAGGGCTACAAAGGTTATTCTGTTTTACCTCAGCATGGTCAAGCTGGGAAACCTCCAACCACAAGCATTTAACCCTCCTAAGATTGAACAATACTGTAATTGGGAAGAATTGTATGCAAAAAGTACACAGATCCAGGCACAAGAAGCAGCTAGGACATCCCTATAACTCAATTTGGGCTGGAAGCCATGATCCCAAGCAGGTTTCTGTGATCCCAGGACTTTGCAAGGTGACAGTGACACAGCAGTGGCATCTGCCTGCCAGCTCTGACAGCTCCTGCCCAGAGCCTCTGGAAGCTTTACACAGGCACAGAGGAACGCACAGAAACGCAGCTCATCTGATACTGCAGAGGAGTTAACCGACTGACAGAGTAAATAATTAAATAAAGGAACACTGCCAAAAGACAAAACCAGCACTACACATCAGCTTTTAAATGAGTAACAACACTTGAAGTGTTTTATTTCACACCTTCGTGAGCTGCTAGCAGGAAATCAGTTAAAAAAAATAAATCACAAGTTTGCTTTAGGAAACTCATATGTATAGAATCAAATAAATATTCTCTTTTTTTTGTCACAAAAAAATACTAGGCCAAAAGAGGTTTTGCTCAGTCTTTGCTGAAACCGATTTTTATCTGGTTCTCAGAGCAATATTCAGTATCATCACATCCAGCAAGGAAATGATTACCACTTACAACTTATTGTAATTCCCCAGGGCATGTAAAGACTGCAAAGATCCCTCACGTGCATGCCTGCTCACCTCTAACTGCCAAGCTGTTCCCAGCTGGCCTGCGCCAACCTGTGCCATGGTAGCTCACAACTCTTCCACCGACTTTCCCATGTGTCCATATCGTCATCTGCTCTTTTTAGATGTGAATGTGTATCAGGGAAAGCTCAAGTGGAATGGAGGTGTCCCGAGCAGGAGGTAGGCATTGGGTTATGTCATACAGACAGTATGACAACTTTACCTAGGGTGATTCAAGGTTCCTTTTTTAAAACTTGATTTCTATTTTGCACTGTACTGTCCTTATTTTAAGGTTATTTCAGGATCCAGAGGGAACTGAGGATAAAAAATTTTCAAAAAAAAAAAAAAAAAAAAAAAAGGCAGCATTTGTCTTGTAATTCAGCATTTCCTTACTTTCGTTTTCCTCATATAAAGCAACAAGGAAAAGCATTTTAAGAAAGAATACAAACACCATTGTGAAGCTAGAACTACAATAAAAATAATTTTCAAAATTAAAATAACCACTTTTTTATAAAAAGTTCCTTCAATACAAACAATATTTCTGTGCTCCTTTCATTTGATGGGGTTTATTAACTACTTAACACTACTTAGCCTTCTACGATGGCATGACTAGATGGATAGATGAGGGGAGGGCGGTAGATGTGGTCTACCTTGACTTAAGCAAGGCGTTTGACACGGTCTCCCACAGCATCCTCATAGGGAAGCTTAGGAAGTGTGGGTTAGATGAATGGACAGTGGGGTGGATAGAAAACTGGTTGAAAGATAGAGCTCAGAGGGTTGTGATTAGGGGCACAGAGTCTAGTTGGAGACCAGTGACGAGTGGTGTTCCCCAGGGGTCAGTACTGGGTCCAGTCCTGTTCAACATATTCATCAATGACCTGGATGAGGGGATAGAGTGCACCCTCAGCAAGTTTGCTGATGACACCAAGCTGGGTGGGGTGGCTGACACACCGGAAGGCTGTGCCGCCATACAGAGAGACCTGGACAGGTTGGAGATCTGGGCAGAGAGAAACCTTATGAAGTTCAACAAGGGCAAGTGTAGGGTGCTGCACCTGGGGAGGAACAACCCCATGCACCAGTACAGGTTGGGTGCTGACCTGCTGGAGAGCAGCTCTGTGGAAAGAGACCTGGGAGTCCTGGTGGACAACAGGATGACCATGAGTCAGCAATGTGCCCTTGTGGCCAAGAAGGCCAATGGCATCCTGGGGTGCATCAAGAGGAGCGTGGCCAGCAGGTCAAGGGAGGTCATCCTCCCCCTCTACTCTGCCTTGGTGAGGCCGCACCTGGAGTACTGTGTCCAGTTCTGGGCTCCCCGGTTCAAGAGGGACAGGGAACTGCTGGAAAGGGTGCAGCGGAGGGCTACGAGGATGATTAGGGGACTGGAACACCTCTCTTATGAGGAAAGGCTGAGGGATTTGGGTCTCTTCAGTCTGGAAAAAAGACGTCTGAGGGGTGACCTTATCAACGCTTATAAATACTTAAAGGGTGGGTGTCAGGACGATGGGGCGAGGCTCTTTTCAGTGGTGCCCGGGGACAGGACAAGAGGCAATGGGCACAAACTGGAACATAGGAAGTTCCACCTAAACATGAGGAGGAACTTCTTTACCCTGAGGGTGGCAGAGCACTGGAACAGGCTGCCCAGAGAGGTGGTGGAGTCTCCATCTCTGGAGACATTCAAAACCCACCTGGACGTGTTCCTGTGTAACCTGCTCTAGGTGACCCTGCTCTGGCAGGGGGGTTGGACTAGATGATCTCCAGAGGTCCCTTCCAACCCTATGATTCTATGATTCTATGATTCTATGAACACTACATGCACAGCGTTACTTTATTTTCACTAGAAAACACAAAAAAATTGCTGCCAGAGAAGGATCATACAGGAAAAACAGATATAAAGGGGAACAAAGGGTTGCAGTCCGTTCATTCTTTGACAGACTACACATGCTACACCGTATCTACTTTCATGTGATTTCACAGAGGTGTAATTGAGAGTAGATTTTTGTTTAAGCTGCCAGGAGCGGACAGGTAAGATGAATTAAATCTCAGTAATTAACTACCTACCTTCCTTCTAAGGAAGATGGGAACATACAGATAAAATTAGCCAGGTTCATATAAATGTACTGTAAGGAACATTCAGCATGGGAATGGATTGGGTGACATAGTAAGGGTTTTTCCATTCCTGACTTCTAAAAACGAGAAAAAAATGCTGATAAACAGACCATGAATAACCCCCAAAAGTCCCTGGCAACACACTAGATATGAGTGAGAGAGAAAACATATTATCTTGGCTTTTCTCTTTCAGGCCTTTTTTTTTCTTGGCAGTAACAACTGGCAAAGAGCAAGTCCAAATTATTGCTTACAGCACACAGAGAGCACACATTCAGCTCAGATAGCAAAATCGTTAACTAAATGAGCAAGGAAACCTTCAAGGCTGGACACAAAAGACAAAGACAGACACAGGGGGTATATGTGGGAGTGGAAGGAAAAGACTTAAAATACAAGGAAGGACATTGCAGTGTTGGGAGGTTTGACAGCTCATTAAAAAACAATTGAGTTGATTTCTTGGGGGGGTTGTTTGAAGTTTAAAGTCACAAAGTTCACAGAACTCCCTCACTTGCACACATTCATCTTTTTCTTCCAAATCACCAGTTTCAATCCTAATGTCCCTGTACCACATTCCATCCCATTCCTTCATGAGAAATGAGATTCAAGCAACTCAAGTAGCTATTCTCTGCAAGCATTTTGTATGAAAGCAACCTGGAGAAAAGATACGTTTGAGAGAAGTGATGAGTCTGCCAATCCATGCGAGGAAGCTTGGGCTCATAAAACGCACTGCTGTAGGTATAAAGAACAAACGGGATTACGAAGTTTAATATTTCAGAAGAGGGGAGGAGAATAAAAGTAGAGAGTCAAACCTCCGGACCCAAAAGGATTCAAAGCAAAGTCACAATGTGTTGACTGTAATCGTGAGGAGTATGAACTTCATATAAAGAAAAGAGGGGAGTGGAAGGATTAAAGCATTGATAGAGTCAGAGAAGACAAGACAGACTATACTAACAGAAAGATTTTTTTTCTTTTTTTTTTTTTCCTAAATTCCCATCATTGACTTCAAATTCTGGCAATAGCAGCAATCCCAGAACAAACTGAAACTGCAGAGTTAGCGTAACAGAATGTTAATGTAGGTTTTATCTAAAAGTTTTAACAGCAAACATAGGTAAAACTACTTTTGCTTGACCAACAGCCAATTTTCCCATATTAAAGGAGAATATTTTCCTGGTTGATAAACAAAACTTAAGTCATCATATAACCTGA
This sequence comes from Chroicocephalus ridibundus, assembly GCF_963924245.1. Lineage (NCBI taxonomy): Eukaryota > Metazoa > Chordata > Aves > Charadriiformes > Laridae > Chroicocephalus > Chroicocephalus ridibundus. The sequence continues at coordinate 101,869,240 of NC_086286.1, read as the reverse complement.
GCGATGATAAAAAAAAATAAGGCAGACTGATGCCTTAACCAACCATTAATATATATGGCAAAACTTGTCAGAGGTAAAAGCAATCATCAGAAGCTACACTGGGAAGGAAAAATTACGTATGCAAACCCTTGGGGATATTGTGCAGAATGAAAAAATAGCAGTAAATGGAGAACAACAAGACTAACACGAAAAGTAGAAGTAGATGTATGCCAAAATGTAGAAAAATGAATGGTCTTTCAATACTCTGATGAAACAGCTCCAAGATAAATCTTGAGACAAAGTCTGTCTCTGAAGATTCTACCGCTCACCCACTTGATCCTCAGTAATATATTATTCTAGGATCTTTGCAAAAGTAAAAATCAAGTAAAAACTTCTTCTATCCATGCTTTTGCTCTGTCTGATGGAACTACAGAGCTTTTATACTATTACTTGTTTGAAAAGCCAGGTGAATCAGGGTGATTTTTACATTTTCACCTACAGTAGCTGGGTTTGCCAAAAGCTAGTCCTAGAATTTTGAATCCCATGAGAGAAATAACCTTTGCTACTAATGGTGTCATTGTACTTTCTAGAGGATTTAATTAATATTTCCACTTCACATAAAAAGCAACTGACAATCAAAAGACAAGATTATTTTTCAGTTTTGAGTAGTACTGTAGTACTAAAAGGAAAATCCCAACCCAATTAACCAGATGGTAAAATTGTGTTTTAAGGACTGAAAAAAGCCTACAATACCCAGTGACCTGATGGATGGTTGCACTCAAAGAGTTGTGTTCAATGGGTCAAAGTCCAACTGGAGACTAGTGACAAGTGGAGTGGCATTGCTCAAGGGTTTGTACTAGGACTGGTGCTGTTTAACATCTTTGTCAGTGACATGGACAGTAGGATTGAGTGCACCCTCAGCAAGTTTGCCAATGACACCAAGCTGTGTGGAACAGTTGACATGCTGGAGGGAAGGGATGCCATCCAGTGGGACCCTGACAGGCTTGAGAGGTGTGTCTGTGTGAACCTCATGAAGTTCAACAAGGCCAAGTGCAAAGTCCTGCACGTGAGTTGGGGCAATCCCCTGCACAAATACAGGCTAGGCGGAGAATGGATTGAGAGCAGCCCTGAGGAGAAGGACTTGGGGGTGCTGGTGGATGAGAAGCTCAACACGACCCAGCAATGTGCGCTCGCAGCCCAGAAAACCAATGTCATCCTGGACTCCATCAAAAGAAGCATAGCCAGGAGGTTGAGGGAGGTCATTCTACCCCCCTACACCACTCTCCTGAGACCCCACCTGGAGTACTGCGTCCACCTCTGGAGCCCCAGCATAAGAAGGACACGGACCTGTTGGAGCAAGTCCAGAGGAGGGCCACAAAGATGATCAGAGAGCTGGAACACCTCCTATGACGACAGGCTGAGAGAGTTGGGGTTGTTCAGCCTGGAGAAGAGAAGGCTCCGGGAAGACCTTATTGCAGTCTTCCAGTACCTAAAGGGGGCCTACAGGACAGATGGGGAGGGACTCTATCAAGGAGTGTGGTGATAGGACAAAGGGTCATGGTTTTAAATGGAATAAGGGTAGATTTAGATTAGATATATAGGAAGAAATTCTTTACTCTGAGGGTGGTGAGGCACTGGAACAGGTTGCCCAGAGAAGCTGTGGCTGCCCCATCCCTGGAAGTGTTCAAGGCCAGGCTGGATGGGGCTTTGAGCAGCCTGGTCTAGTGGGAGGTGTCCCTGCCCATGGCAGGGGGGCTGGAACTAGATGATACTTAAGGTCCTTTCCAACTCTAGCCATTCTATGATTCTATGAATAAAACCTCTTCAGAGATTCCTATTCTGAGATACTATTACTTTGTTTTTTTAAAGTTTCCATGGTGCTGTATTATTATGTCTTTCCTCTTCACACTTAGCCATTACCCACAAGACCAGGTACTGTGAAGCTTTTTTTCCACTCCTGACCTGCAGCACACCACCATTTAATTTAATGCTAATAAGCACTCCATTGGAGTGAGGCCACAAATTTACTTCCTTTGCTGATGGAATGGTACAAAACTGATAGACTTACCTGCATCTCACTGGGCACTTTGCATTTCATCACTCATGACTCACCTTATGCTGTGCGAGCTGCATCTTTATTTTGTCAGGGTCATTCGCAATTTCAAGATCCGAGTCCAAAGATTTCTCTGACTCTTCCAGCCATTCCATAAGTTTGTGCCAGGCTTCATGGAACTGCAAGGAAGTGAGATTTGCATAGATTTTAAAATTCACTGATTCATAAAATAGTCCGAAAACTTTAAACCCAAAACCATTCTGTACAGGCCAAACAAGTACTCTGCAGAATTTCAAAACATTCAGTGTGCTTTTTCTCCCTTATCTCTCATACAGGGACTTATTAGCCCAATCACGTGCCCACTGGACTTAACCTCCCTTCTCCCAGGTGAATTAGCAACCTCTTATGTACATGATCTGCACACCTAGTATGCATCTTTCAAAGACATACTGGTAACTTCTGTTGATGTGTTGGTCATTTAGATTCCTACATTTTTAGTAATGAATAGCAAATACATCAAGAATGGGGCTTAGCTATTGCCTGTATGGCACAACAGCAGTAAATCACTGAGGAAAACTCCCATCTGGATGACTGCTCAAGATTTACCCTGGGACACTCATAAATGCTCTCTTTATATCAAATGCTATCTTAACGGGCAAGGAACAGATCCTTGATCTTCCTTCCTGTCTCAACAAAGAGAGTGCTTCAGGGAAGGAAGCAGGCAAAAACCAAAGATTCAACCAGCTTTCACAGAGCGGCATCCCTTTGGGATTCAGTTTTTCTAAGCCAGTTGATTCTCCCTCTGTGTGTCTCCTGAAAATTCTTCTTGCCTGGGCTGTCTACACATGAAAGGAACTAGTTCAGAAACCTCTCAAGGCTCCTGGACCCTGTTGTTCAGGGCTGTGGATCAGGCCTTGACACCAGTACCCTTCAGTACTCCTTCCCTGCTCTGCATAGATAGCTGTCGTCTTAAATTAACAACCTATTGTATTCAGCTTTGCTGGATGAATGCACAAGAGAAACTGCTGGAAAATAAGTAACATTTGATTGGCTTATGAGCTAATTTATTGCTCAGAGAAGTTCTTACTCTATGAGCTGAGTAGTAGTGAACATGGGAATGTGGTTTGGCTGTGAACATGACCAAATCTTGAATGGTCATGTTCACTTGAATAAAAAGAAGCTAGAACTTCCTATTGACATTTAAACAGATTACATTCCTCTCACAGTTTTTGCATCTTATCATTTATGCTCTCCAGGAGGGGGACATGAATCTAGGGAAAAAAACCATTAATGCTCCCTGGTGGGGAAACCTGTGTAAAAAAAACCTCTAGGTTTTTAAGGAAATAAATAGAGACATCTTACCACAGAGAAGATATAGGTCTAGTAACTAACGTAAGAGATCAAGGAGGCGATGAGTCTTAAGCAGGGCACAATGTAAACCCAAGAAGAAAATACTAAGGAATACTCCCACAGATTAATGAAAGGTGTTCATCACATTCTTTAAAACATAAGGGTTGATTGTGAAACTTCTTTTTAAGGACAGATGGCACCAATGTACATCTGGAAGCCATACTGTAACTTTCTTCTTTCAGACTATCCTGTATTGCAGACAGAAGTCACTGCTTGGGTTGAAAATGATGCTTTCACCTCCCAAATGAAGTGCTTTATGATTGAATCACAGAAATTGCTCCACTAACTCAACAGTGTCTGTTACACTAAACCCAAACTTACTTGAAAGTGCTTTAAAGCACATATTCTTCAAGAGTCTGGATGTAATTACAGCTAAGTTCAAAGAGTTGTACAACAGCTGTTGTCCGATTACCTTTTTGGCTTTTTTCCTTGCATCATCCAAAGCTCTTTCCCTTTCAGCTAAGCGTTGAACTACTTTTTCCCATCGACTCTGTGCAATAATCAGTTGATTCTTAATTAGGACAACATCCTGTTTCTGGCTGAAATATTTCAAATGGGTTCCAGTTTTGTCCAGCTCTATGATCTGATCTCGATGAGAATTCACTTCTGTGGCAAAAACCTTGGAAAAAAAGAGAGAAAATTACTCCGAATGCTACATGGCTCAAGCACTGGGTAAACACTAAAAAACCCAGTCTGATAAAGAATGATGTAGCGAGAAAGACTATAAAATGCAATTTTAAAACAAATTAAACGTTTCTCTGAGTGCCAGCGTTACAGGGTTCATTTGGACGTTGTTAAAGTATCTCCACAGAGTGGGAGAAAAACATTACACATCTGTTTCTTTACATACCTTGTGTTCATCAATTTGAAATAAGACAGTGTCCAAGATAAGACTTGGCTGAGAAGCTGCAGTTAGAGTTCGCTCAGCCTGAGTAAGCCAATTGCCGAAATCTTGAAGTGAGTTGTGGAACTCCATTGCTAAATTGAGGGCTTCTTCCAGTTTGGTCTGTAAAGACACATCATACATTAATAGCAGTTGATATTGTGCAGGGGCTTCAGTCAAGTAAACCATTTTAGTTCATGGAGTAGAACATTTTAGTTAGCATTTTAAAATATATTTCCAACTCAAAGTTTCTGAGTTTTAAAATAACAGCCTATATTTGAGCATATTAAAGGAGATGGATAGAAGAGTAAGAGTACAATTACGTATGATAGATGAGTAGAAAATACAGCACCTAGTATCAAGATAAAGTTTTCCACGTTAGAACATCATCTACTACTTAATCCTAATGGGCATACGGATTTATCAATGTCAATACAAAACCAGTAGAATCGCAAAAATCTAAGGCGGCAGTGCAGTTCGAAGAGCCTCAAAGAGCTCATCTAATATATTCTCTTGCACTAAACAAAGAATAAGTTTGCCTAGAACACTTCTTTTTAATAAAGCCCAATTGTAATCTTGGTTGCCTGAAACGAGACTGATGTTGGGTACAGATTTTTTGTTGATCATATGACAGCAATCAGACTTTCAAACAATCGCACTGCTGGCCTAGCTGAGCATTCCAACCTTACAGCTTCCTGCAAGAAGGTGGTCATGTCGGGTATTAATTAGTTGGACGTTCTTACATTATACGGTTACCTTAAGAGACACCAGGATTCTTACTTGAAAATATAACTAAGTTCTTAGCTAAATATTTGTGCTTTATACATATCAGCACTGTACAAAGAGTTCCTCTGTCTGTAATTATTGGTATTCTTCATTGTTTGATTGAGGTAGAACAAATGAATATACTTCGTGAAGGAATGAAAGCAAAATGAAATTAATAATAAGATCATGTATGTTGCATATCAGTGAAATCACTGATCTACGTTAGAACAGAAGGTAGTCACTTGAAGTAAGTGGCAGAAAGCCAAACGTTTGGGAATTGTAAGAAAAAAAAAAATGGATAAAAGCTAGGAAAATTAATGCAGCAATTCTGTTCTGAGAAGGAGATAAACTTGAATGATCAAATGATTTTATTCACTCTCTCATGTCTATGATTACTGTAATAAAAACCAGAAAAGCCTTCATCCTACCAAATGAGGATTATCAGTACCAGTTAACACATTTCTATGGAACAGGGTTGTCCCACTCTCACTCATCATCCCCTCAATTATGGATAATCAACTTCTTGAATCTTATTTACTTTCTAAACATACCAATGAATTCTGCATAACTGTCTCTACAATTGATTTTAAGTCTAAAAGATAAGGTAAGTATGCATGCTTAAAAGCACGGAACATTAACATCCTTAAAGACATGATTTACACTTCTATTTTTATGTAAAAACACATACTTTTCTTTCACTGAGCTTTGTTTGTACTGATTCCCATTTTTCTTTTAAGTTATTTATGTCCTGCTCAACGTTTGTTTCAGCAGACTCTGGGCATCTTGCAAGCATCTGCTGGCCTTTCTGCATTAGACACTTATATGTCTCTTCTTTGGCTTCAAAGGCAGCACAGAGTTCCTAAATAAAGCAAGCACCAAAAAAAAAAAAGTCAGGTAGAAATTCAGTACTCTTTAGAAATGCTAGTATAATATTTTTTCCTCCCTGAACATTTAGCAAGTACGATTAAGACTAATAAAGGAAAAACGTGCAATTAATAAAAAGCCAAATAAGCAAAGAAAGGGCTCAATTCTTCAGGAAATGAGAACTTGTATTGTCTGTCAGATGTTTTCTCTGAGATCCAAAGCTTGGCAAAGAAAGTACTATGCACTTATTGCACAAGATTTGCTACAACTTGGTTGGTGTAAAGTCCATCTGTAGCTGAAACACAAGAGGTGTCAGCATTATACAGCACACTGAAAGCCCAGACCTATCCTATACACCTTCAAAGGTGGGTGGGACAACTTGGGAGGGCTGCTTTATTGTACACCGTCTCTTTTGTTTTGTTTATATCTTCCTTCACTCGCCTGGCAAGAGCACTGAAGACATTTTACACACACAAAGAAAGCTGGAAGAATAAGGGTTAACAACTGTTTTACCTGCTAACCATTCTACTAATGATTCTCTTTTAACCATGTTAAAGATGAGGTGGCAGGAGCTCCCATGCATCCCTCTGACTCAAAAGTGCATATTCAAAATTTGTAACAGACCATCCAAAACGCACCAACCAAGTTGCTGCAAACTCCCCAGTGAGGAACACCTTCCAGGAGGTGAGAACTAAGTGGCTTGCAAATAGGAGGAAAAGAACTTTTTCCTCTGATTCCCAGGACAAGAGCCCAAACTCAACATTTTCTTTGGGCTATGAGATACTGCCACAGGGTTGTACCTGATCACAGAGGAGCTCAGGTCACCTAGACTGCTTCCTCCTATGCTCCCAACCTCCCTACAGTATTTTTGCTTTCCGTAACTCCACAGAGCACCTTACTTTACTGCAGCACAAGAACCCCTCAGAAGTAAACACAGGGAGCAGCGCAGCACAGGTGAGACATGGCACAGCAGGAGTGACCCCAAACGCTGGGGCTGGTCTGCCGTAGTCACACTCTTAAGAGGGCAGGAGCAATTAAAGTTATTTTCAAGGAGGAACTGAGAAAAACGATTGTTTTAAGAAAAGAGGAGGAATGTTCTAGCAGCATTGGGACAGCCAGAGAGGCCTCTTTTTAAACCCCTTCCCTGCTGGTGTCCTGTAATGTCTCTTCATATCTTTTGTTTTCTTGGAACTGCCTTAGCTGGAAGTGCTGCCCAGTCTCAACTCCATTTGTGAACTGATTATGGTTGAAGGCTCTTTTATTCATATCTGTAGAAACGGATCTTATACTCAAGAAGATGGTTCATAACATTATTTCCAATGAGAAATAAATCAAAATATAGTGAAAAGCTTTCTTCTCCTGTTTCATGTCACAAATTAACATGTTTCTATCACTTAGGGGCAACTTTGAATCTAGAACTTATGATAAATAGTACTCAACGCGACAAGTGGCCGCAACGTTTCAGAGAACTTACACATATCTGCACAGATTTACTGAGGTTTAACTAAACTGAAATCAAGTCCTGTTTTTTAAGGGTTAAATACATTAGAGGATAACCAGTCAATGCCTGCAGTTATATGATGGCCCACAGCATAGCAAATATCCATTAAAATGTACACATACAGTTAGGAAATTATTGTACATATAGACTACATATTACCGGGGATATATGCACATTTGTTCCAACTATAGTATTATACTCAGTTTAAAGATTCTTTAACTAATCAATCTGTAAATGCCGTAAGTATAGAAAATGGCTTATTGATTCGCACAGCAAAAGAATGGACCAAAGAAAACACTGAAATTTTCCAGGGAAAATTTTTTGGTCTTGATCTGACTTTAAATGGAAAAAGCTCCACTGACTCCCATGGAATTGTGACTATGCCCCACTCTCACAAGAAATAAAAAATAAATTTTAAAAGGTGCTTTTTTTGACTTTTTTTTGGTCTTTCTTTCTAAGACAAAGAGAGAAGGATTGGGGGCGCTCAAAACTGCAAGGTTATTTCTATGTTTCGTCCTAGTTTCCTGTCATAACTGATTTTAAAACTGTAAATTATTTTCTTTCTCAAAAATAGTTACTGGTAAATTTTGGAGGGGGAAAAAAGAAGAAAAATAAAGTGCCTCACATTGGTGGGCAATGACCTTTATCATCATTCCAAAATAAAATCTGATTTTTAAAGCCATGACAATGCAGCGTTCTAATGGAAAGCATGTCAGGCATATTCGAGTTCAAGGCCAGTTCAGTAAGTATCACTCGTAGATCTGAGCCAGGAGGTCAGGAGTTCAGATCACTGGGTTTGGGGTTATATCCTGGCCTAACAGCACAGCATGATTTTATATAAGCGGAGCGCTATGAACCATCTTCCTTTGAGGTAATATATCATGTTTAAGTGTCTTCTTTCTAATCTCTATGGTTCTATGGGGGTGGAGAAATTAATAGAATGTTTCTTTAAAAGAAAGGAAGGGAAGGAAGGGAGTAATTCAGGTATCCTGATCAGCTTGCCACTTCTAATTAAAGCAGAGTCTCTATATGAGCCAGTAGTCCTTATTACATCTGTGCTAATGATGATATTAATGTCAGCTTTGGTTAGATAAAGAATGAAGGATCAAGTCTCTTAATTCAAGGCCCAATGAATGTGGATCACTTTTAGATTCATCTTCCTATCTTAGAAAAAGCATAAATGTAGTTATGGGAACAGAGGAGAAAAGAAAAATAGGAATGACTGATAAAAATCTGTAAACGCTTCTCTGTTTTTCTTTCTGAGAACAAGGATGCAAAAGTTCTTTTATTTCTGTCTCAACACTATTAATGGTTCAGTTTTGGGCATCTCCCAAATGACTACTTTTCCTACATTGAAAATAACAGTGTTGTTTTGAAGGCTATTAAATTTTTTTAAGATACTGTACAGACATTGTGATATATAGAACATGCTCTGTATTTAACATAAGCACTCTTGAAAGATATTTAGTCCTGAAATGCAATTTGCAAAGCATTCTAATACTGATACTTACCATATGGGTGTTAAGCTGCTTTCTTGCTGTTTCTGGTACGCCTCCAACAGGTTTTGATGCCAACAGCTGACGTTCAGTGTCTGTCAGCCATTGCTGCATGTCTTCAACTTCACTGTGGAAACCTTGGGCCTAAATTATACCATATAATTTTAGAACTTACTTAAATGTTCTCCATTCTAATACTAGCTCAGATGCAGAAGTATACTGGCAACAGATTTAATCAGATATTTCCAGTAATCAAAGGTAACGAAAGAGAAAAAAATCAAAGGAAAAAACCAACCCAAAATTTAAACCAGCTCAATCCAATCTAATGATAAAACCAAAACCCATGGAAATCTTGAAAGCAGGCTAAATGAGCAACTGTGAGAGCAATGTTTTCCCTGAATAATATACCCATACAGAAATTTCACCCTTTTAAAATATGTAGGCCAAAAGTTGAAGCCTCGATTCAGCACTATAGAAGACAGTGGCCAGCTGTGGAAGACAGAGCTGGGTTCAAACTTTCTCCAAATTCAGGAGTGTCTGCATTATGGTTTTGATTTAGGCCAACTTCTAATACACGTATCTATGTATTTCATGCAAAAAGACACTTTTTCTGAGCTATCTCTTTATTTGATCATTTCCTGTTCACCTGGATCAAGGCACTGTCCAGCTGCTGTTTCCTTTGTTCTGTTTTTTCCAACACGTTTTTCCAGCGCTGATTCAGAAGTTTCAACTTGCTCCGTAAATTACTTGCTTCTTCAACAGCACTTGATTCAATCAGGTCATTTCCTGCTTTCTTAACTGCTTCCACCGTAGACTGATGAGCTAAAACATCATTCTGTAGCACCTACAATTATAACACAGTATATATGTCTGGCCATGTTGATAAGTTATTGAATGAAGGCAACGACAGTGACTGAGCTAGTTCTAATCCAGTGTCAAGGCAAGTTTAACATCAGCACAGGTATTAGCAATTAAAGCCAATCAT